>NC_064615.1:87575566-87889316 GCF_023898315.1 Schistocerca nitens | reverse complement strand
ATGGTTGTTGTCTTGCAAACGTCCCATCTGTTGACTCGGGGATCGAGACGTAGCTGCACGATCCGTTACAGCCATGCGGATAAGATGCGTGTCAACTCGAGTGCTAATGATAAGAGGCCGTTGGGATCCAGCACGGCGTTCCGTATTACCCTCCTGAACCCACCGATTCCATATTCTGCTAACAGTCATTGGATATCGACCAACACGAACAGCAATGTCGCGATACGATAAACCGCAATCGCGATAGGCTACAATCCGACCTTTATCAAAGTCGTAAACGTGATGGTACGCATTTCTCCTCCTTACACGAGGCATCACAACAACGTTTCACCAGGCAACGCTTGTCAACTGCTGTTTGTGTATGAGAAATCGGTTGGAAACCTTCCTCATGTCAGGACGTTGTAGGTGTCGCCACCGGCGCCAACCTTGTGTGAATGCTCTGAGGAGCTAATCATTTGCATATCACAGCATCTTATTCCTGTCAGTCAAATTTCGCGTCAGTGGCAAGTCATCTTCGTGGTGTAGCAGGGCCAGTAGTGTA
This sequence comes from Schistocerca nitens, assembly GCF_023898315.1. Classification (NCBI taxonomy): domain Eukaryota; kingdom Metazoa; phylum Arthropoda; class Insecta; order Orthoptera; family Acrididae; genus Schistocerca; species Schistocerca nitens. The sequence continues at coordinate 87,888,775 of NC_064615.1, read as the reverse complement.
AAACAACTTTTATAGATGGAATACGAAATAACAGTACCTGTATTGTTAAGAAGTACGATGCAATGGTCCTTCGATCATGAATGTCTGAAGAATCATTTCAACGTACTTCTTAATAACACTGCCAGTGCCATTTCCTATATATTCGTGGAACACCAGCTCCTTTCAATAAATGCGCCCTTCCTGGACGGGAATGTAACTAACGTACAACTGCAGTTTGTGACACATTGACGGCTACATATGGAGGATTCAGTCTGGCCGTAATTCGTTTACGGATAGCCAAAGCCGTTATGGTGACCGCTCGTGTATATCGGGAAATGGGGTTCGAGTTCCGGTCTCGCACAAATTTTCATTGTCGTCATTCCAATATACACCTGATGGTGGTTTATATTCGCAATTGATATTACGTTTGTTGTATTTTGTAACTTCTTTCTTGTAGGCCGTTAAACCCGTCACTATCTGAATTTGTGATCTTCAGTTCGAACACTGGTCTGACGCAGCTCTCGACAATAGTCTATTCTGTACAAGCCTTTTCATCTCTGAACAACTACTGCAGCGTACTGTGAGGCCGACTTTAATTTTGGGCGTTACTGTAGGAAAAAAGCTGCGTTACAGCAGTATGTGGGGGAGCAGGTAGGTGCGGAGACGCTGGTATGCTATTTCAAACGAACCTGTTTACCTACCACACGGTAAGCCATGCCGCAGCCTTGGAAATCTGGCAATTTGTGGTACGTCCTATGGCACCAAATTGCTGAGGTCATCGGGATTGGGATTGTTTGGCGAAGGAGACCAAATAGCGAGGTCATCGGTCTCATCGGATTAGGGAAGGACGAGTTAGGAAGCCGGCCGTGCCCTTTCAAAGGAACCATCCCGGCATTTGCCTGGAACCATTTAGCGAAATCACGGAAAACCTAAATCAGGATGGTGTAATGCCACTTCCTCGGACGAGAAATGTAAATCAAAAATTAGCTCCAAAATTCCCAAAAGTTTCCCCAAAACAAATTCCAAATTCCATGAAAAATGAACAAGCAAACAAATTTCCAGTTAACACTGTTATTTGGATACTAACCAGTAATTGAATAAGGAATCTAATACTTAGTAATTTATTAACATACGAAAGAAAGATGCGATTTCAATAAAATCAAATTCAAAATTCAAAATCACAGTAAATCGCAAAATTATTATAATTAAACTTCGAAAAGTAGAACCAACGTTCCAAAAGAATATACTCTTTGTGAGTAATGGCTAAGGATAATTCAATCCATTGTCACTACGTTACGAGAGTTAGCCGAAGCCGGTCATTCTTTTGAATGCTCGTATATGTAGGCGCAATTAGATTGTTTTTTCAGAATTGATTATTGCGATCTACAATGACGCAGTGAAACCATACTTTGACTTCAAATATTACGTTATTTAGATTTCATATTTACGAAGCATATAATTTATAATTCCCCCCAACACCTGGGAAAGCTTCTTCCTCACGTCTCTGTTAGGAAGTGACTAATATTGTGTAATAAACCAGCATATCGTGTCAATTCACGCATTTATCATTCAAGTTTTACAATATTATTTATAGAGATAACGTGCTGCGATGTTATTTGACTGAAGCGCTCAGCGCTTATATAGAAACTCCTTGACGTTAGGAATTAATACCACTGTTACGACTGACTATAGATTTGAGATCACAACCGGTCTATAAGGAATTTGGTGTCACTGGAACTAATTTGAACTTATCATTAATATTTAAATAGTAACTGCTAAACCATCGATTATAACGATTTAATTACGACAATTGGTGAAGTAACTATCTCACACAAGTCGCGAGTGCAGTTCATCAATGTTCTGTTTGTAACGTCGATACCGATACATAAGAAATAACAATCTCATTGCTCTACCGCTGAGTGTTAGCCAAGACCGAAGATCCGAAAGGACGTTACAATGGACGCGGGACTGAACCGTCGTCCTCCCGAATGCGAGTCCAGTGTGGTAACCACTGCACCACCTCGCTCGGTGAGGTCATCGGTCCCTAAGCTTACACACTACTTACAATAACTTCAAGTAACTTACGCTAAATACAACACACACACCCTTCCCCGAGGAAGCATTCGAACCTCCGACGGGGGCAGCCGCGCGAACCTTGACAAGGTTCCCCTAGACCGCACGGCTACCCCGCGCGGCTCGCAAACTGGCGACGTCGCAGAAAAGCTGTATCACTACGAACCGGCCTCAGGGGGAAACTGCACAATTTTGGGCCGCGAGCGTTTTGGTCTCCGCGTGCCTGGGAGCAACGTATCGGCAGAGGAAACGAGTTATTAACCGTTATAAATACCCTCCGATTCTAGGAAAGTTATGCACAGTCAGACAGCTTCCTTCGCCACGCAGCTTTCCACCGCGTTGTGGCCAAGTGAGCAGCCGATGCCAGTCTGACATCCATCTCCACCACAGCAGCTCATGAGGTTAGTAAGTCTGTACCCCGAAGACTTGGAGCAGTAAACGGAACGAACCGTCGCTAGGCTCTACAGCAGCTGCCTATCTTCTGCCTCGGAGCGCAACAATTCGCGGTCTGGGCGGAACCAACCACCCGCGCCAGGGCGAACTTCTGTTGCGGTAGCGGTGGACCTCCGGTACTCTCGCTATAGGCCGCGCAGTGCTAACTGCGGCATTTGCTATTGAGTGATCAAACGGTGCCAACAAAGAGGGGCGCGGACGCTACCCGCCCAGCACGCCACCATCACCAGCTGACTTTGTAGTCGGCAGACAACGTGCCTACAAGGATCGTGTCCGTGATATCACAACACTCCGATCGCTGTAATGCAAGAACTAATAAAAGATGTTTTACCTTGCAGCGGAGTTTTCCTATGCCCCTTTAACCAGCAACACATCCTCGATACACCAACACTCCATCACCTCTACGAGGTGCATTCAAGTTCTAAGGCCACCGATTTTTTTTTTCTAATTACTCACCCGAAATAGATGAAACTGGCGTTACTTCTCGACGTAATCGCCCTACAGACGTACACATTTTTCACAACGCTGACGCCATGATTCCATGGCAGCGGCAAAGGCTTCTTTAGGAGTCTGTTTTGACCACTGGAAAATCGCTGAGGCAATAGCAGCACGGCTGGTGAATGTGCGGCCACGGAGAGTTTCTTTCATTGTTGGAAAAAGCCAGGTCAGGTGAGTAGGGAGCATGAGGAATCACTTCAAAGTTGTAATCACGAAGAAAGAGTTGCGTAACGTTAGCTCGATGTGCGGGTGCGTTGTCTTGGTGAAACAGCACACGCGCAGATCTTCCCGGACGTTTTTGTTGCAGTGCAGGAAGGAATTTGTTCTTCAAAACATTTTCGTGTGATGCACCTGTTACCGTAGTGCCCTTTGGAACGCAATGGGTAAGGATTACGCCCTCGCTGTCCCAGAACATGGACACCATCGTTTTTTCAGCACTGGCGGATACCCGAAATTTTTTTGGTGGCGGTGAATCTGTGTGCTTCCATTGAGCTGACTGGCGCTTTGTTTCTGGATTGAAAAATGGTATCCACGTCTCATCCATTGTCACAACCGACGAAAAGAAAGTCCCATTCATGCTGTCGTTGCGCATCAACATTGCTTGGCAACATGCCACACGGGCAGCCATGTGGTCGTCCGTCAGCATTCGTGGCACCCACCTGGATGACACTTTTCGCATTTTCAGGTCGTCATGCATTATTGTGTGCACAGAATCCACAGAAATGCCAACTCTGGAGGCGATCTGTTCATCAGTCATTCGGCGATCCCCCAAAACAATTCTCTCCACTTTCTCGATCATGTCGTCAGACCGGCTTGTGCGAGCCCGAGGTTGTTTTGGTTTGTTGTCACACGATGTTCTGCCTTCATTAAACTGTCGCACCCACGAACGCACTTTCGACACATCCATAACTCCATCACCACATGTCTCCTTCAACTATCGATGAATTTCAATTGGTTTCACACCACGCAAATTCAGAAAACGAATGATTGCACGCTGTTCAAGTAAGGAAAACGTCGCCATTTTAAGTATTTAAAACAGTTCTCATTCTCGCCGCTGGCGGTAAAATTCCATCTGCCGTACGGTGCTGCCATCTTTGGGACGTATTGACAATGAACGCGGCCTCATTTTAAAACAATACGCATGTTTCTATCTCTTTCCAGTCCGGAGAAAAAATATCGGAGGCCTTAGAACTTGAATGCACCTCGTACATTGTGGCGGTCCCGCTCATTATGGGTGGCTACATTAAGTTCATTCGAACATGTTTACTGTATTCACACATTGGTCGTCAACTACAGTTTCTGCCCTCCACACTTCCCTCCATTACCAAACTTGCTGGTCCTTGATGGCTCAGGACAATGCGACGTAACGCACGCTCTTTCGCTCATCGACTCTGGTTCTGCAACATAAATTGTCCACCGACCTCGATACTGCTGCAGATCTTCACACGTAACTCCTGACTGCAGCTACTTAAGAGATCTCAGAAAAGCAGTGCTGAAGAAACTGAGATTTCATAACTACACGTCGGAGGCCGCTATAAGTACAAAAAGCTGAAAATAGTTTGCTATTAAAAGTTCAAAGTTCAAAGGTCCTTTTAAACTTGCATTACGATTTTTTTTTCTGTTGAGCAATATCATCAGCCCACATACGTTCAGATCATTAAAGTTCATGTTCACAGTCCTCGTCACACTCAAACAGTCAGAACTTCTCCTATTCAATTCCGAAATCATTTGTGAGAGTAACACAGTCAATAAGCTGCTACTTACTTTTGCACTCGGCATTCAGTGGTTGTCTTTAAATAAAGTTTTTGCTCGCCACAAATACTCAGTAAAAAGAAAATTACTTACTACCAACACGCTTTTATTTCGAAGTATGCACATGCGATTTTCTCCAGAACAAAATATCTCTCGACTCTTAAAATTTCACAAATAGTTAATGGTAAACACCAGCTATCTTTATCACTCTACCGAAACACGGAAGTCACAATATCACTTCATTTTACACATAATGCGTTCGGACACTTTCAGCATGACCGGCTCCTTTGAAAGTGGGTCCACCACCTCCTTCTTCTCTCTCTGCCTCTACAAGAACCTCTGCATCATGCGTCAGGTGGCAAACCGTCTCACTTCTTATTGGCTGTATAGAATTACGGCCAATCAGAACTGACTTTCAGGGCGCGGCTCAAGCCAAAATGTAGCGTGAACCAATCACTACTCTCAGCTCATTGACGTCATTAAAATAAGCAACTCAAAACTCTCTTGTTAAACAGTCAAATGAAATAAACTTTAAGCTGTACTTTGCGTCTGGAATTTAACTATTGTAGTCGCGAACGTTCTCGCTGTCTCTTACATATTCAAACATGCTTGGACATCCGTCATCCACTAGTAGGGGAACCACTGGTGGATTCGTTCCCACGATATAAAGCTCGAACACTTGCAAGTTCCTCTAGAGAATTACAAACTGAAAATTTAATATTGGCGAATGTTCCACATACACTCACGCAAGTACTCTCTTTCACACTCACGCTAACACAAAACATAAATATCTACTTGAAATTCGTAAAGTTATTACTACAGCAAAATTACGAAAGGTTTTCTCAAATGAGAACTTCCCAAATTTGATTCTTAACATTGAAGATATTATCATAGCTTCTCAAATAGTCACTGTTGGCGAACTATATATATATATATATATATATATATATATATATATATATATATATATATATATATATATATATTGATTTAGTTTTCAAGTGTCGGATAGTTACGTTTTTTACTGACTTTTCTTTTTTTTTGTAACTTTCAAATTATGACAGTTATTGAATTCAGATTTTGATAGATTGTTCCTTTGCACAACAGAAGGTTATGGTTATGTACCTAATATGAAGTTCCTCAGGCTATTTCTAGATCAGTTATTGATTTTTATAGTTCCAGAGAATGTAACTACTCTGTAAGCGCCTCTCCGCTACTTTCACACGCTGCAGTTACGCCATACGGTCATGACGCACGTCTACACGACACAGCTCGCCCGTTGCAGATCGTATAAGATTCTGACTGCTTACACTGGAGCCCACATACATTTATACAAGAAAGCTTTAATAGACAAATTGGCGATCGCGCGCCATTTCAGTCCATTTACTCCTCACTACTTATTCGATCTACCCAAGTGATCTTCAGAATTTCTGCGTAACGCCACATTTGAAAAGCTTCTTTATTTTCTTGTGTGAACTGCTCACCGCCCATTTTTCATCCCTGTGCAATGTTACATTCCAGACAAATATCTTCGGAAAAGTCTTCCTAGCACTTAAATTTTTTTTAGATGTTAATAAATTTCTCATTTTTGGAAATGCTTTTATTATTGTGGACAATCTAGATTTTATATTCTTTCCACCTCGCTCATCATTATTTATCTGGCTGCCCACATAGCAAAACTCATCTACATTTTGTGGTGTCGTACAGTATCGATATCACACCACGCAGAACACATCTCGGGATTAGCAGTAAACCATGTGACAGCGCCTCCAACCTGCCCTGAAACCACAACTGTGCCCGTACGCGCGTAGCGCCACCGACTGAGCCGCGATAAGAAGACGGTGCAACGTGGCCAGCCCAGTCGACTACGTCTGTGAGAGGGGCCAGCCTCAGGCTCAGCAGTTCGCAGTAGGGTGACCAATAATGACGGCTAGGAGCAGATTAACGGACCCTTTCCCCGGACTTGCTCTTTAAGTTCAATAAAACTATTGTGCCATTTCGATTACGGCTACTCCTAACCGTTTATGTTTTCAGTTTAAGCTCTCACCTATTTCTCGTCATCCACTTCTGGTGTATCCAACACATTCCATTACACTTGTTTTAGCTTTACACACACTTATCATATAATATCTTTTGAAAACGGCCTTGCTGTGCTGGTACTGCGAACGGCTGAAAGCAAGGGGAAACTACAGCCGTAATTTTTTCCGAGGACATGCAGCTTTACTGTATGATTAAATGATGATGGCGTCCTCTTGGGTAAAATATTCCGGAGATAAAACAGTCCCCCATTCGGATCTCCGGGCGGGGACTACTCAAGAGGACGTCGTTATCAGGAGAAAGAAAACTGGCATTCTACGGATCGGAGCGTGGAATGTCAGATCCCTAAATCGGGCAGGTAGGTTAGAAAATTTAAAAAAGGAAATGGATAGGTTAAAGTTAGATACAGTGGGAATTAGTGAAGTTCGGTGGCAGGAGGAACAAGACGTTTGGTCAGGTGATTACAGGGTTATAAATACAAAATCAAATAGGGGTAATGCAGGAGTAGGTTTAATAATGAATAAAAAAATAGGAGTGCGGGTTAGCTACTACAAACAGCATAGTGAACGCATTATTGTGGCCAAGATAGACACAAAGCCCATGCCTACTACAGTAGTACAAGTTTATATGCCAACTAGCTCTGCAGATGATGAAGAAATTGATGAAAAGTATGACGAGATAAAAGAAATTATTCAGGTAGTGAAGGGAGACGAAAATTTAATAGTCATGGGTGACTGGAATTCGTCAGTAGGAAAAGGGAGAGAAGGAAACATAGTAGGTGAATATGGATTGGGGGAAAGAAATGAAAGAGGAAGCCGCCTTGTAGAATTTTGCACAGAGCATAACTTAATCATAGCTAACACTTGGTTCAAGAATCATAAAAGTAGGTTGTATACCTTGAAGAATCCTGGAGATACTAATAGGTATCAGATAGATTATATAATGGTAAGACAGAGATTTAGGAACCAGGTTTTAAATTGTAAGACATTTCCAGGGGCAGATGTGGATTCTGACCACAATCTATTGGTTATGAACTGCTGATTGAAACTGAAGAAACTGCAAAAAGATGGGAATTTAAGGAGATGGGCCCTGGATAAACTGAAAGAACCAGAGGTTGTACAGAGTTTCAGGGCGAGCATAAGGGAACAATTGACAGGAATGGGGGAAAGAAATACAGTAGAAGAAGAATGGGTAGCTCTGAGGGATGAAGTAGTGAAGGCAGCAGAGGATCAAGTAGGTAAAAAGACGAGGGCTAATAGAAATCTTTGGGTAACAGAAGAAATATTGAATTTAATTGATGAAAGGAGAAAATATAAAAATGCAGTAAATGAAGCAGGCAAAAGGGAATACAAACGTCTCAAAAATGAGATCGACAGAAAGTGCAAAATGGCTAAGCAGGGATGGCTAGAGGACAAATGTAAGGATGTAGAGGCTTGTCTCACTAGGGGTAAGATAGATACTGCCTACAGGAAAATTAAAGAGACCTTTGGAGAGAACAGAACTACTTGTATGAATATCAAGAGCTCAGATGGCATCGCAGTTCTAAGCAAAGAAGGGAAAGCAGAAAGGTGGAAGGAGTATATAGAGGCTTTATACAAGGGCGATGTACTTGAGGACAATATTATGGAAATGGAAGAGGATGTAGATGAAGATGAAATGGGAGATAAGATACTGCGTGAAGAGTTTGACAGAGCACTGAAAGACCTGAGTCGAAACAAGGCCCCGGGGGTAGACAACATTCCATTAGAACTACTGATGGCCTTGGGAGAGCCAGTCATGACAAAACTCTACCATCTGGTGAGCAATATGTATGAGACAGGCGAAATACCCACAGACTTCAAGAAGAATATAATAATTCCAATACCAAAGAAAGCAGGTGTTGACAGATGTGAAAATTACCGAACTATCAGTTTAATAAGTCACAGCTGCAAAATACTAACGCGAATTCATTACAGACGATTGGAAAAACTGGTAGAAGCGGCCCTCGGGGAAGATCAGTTTGGATTCCGTAGAAATGTTGGAACACGTGAGGCAATACTAACCTTACGACTTACCTTAGAAGAAAGATTAAGAAAAGGCAAACCTACGTTTCTAGCATTTGTAGACTTAGAGAAAGCTTTTGACAACGTTAACTGGAATACTCTCTTTCAAATTCTGAAGGTGGCAGGGGTAAAATACAGGGAGCGAAAGGCTATTTACAGTTTGTACAGAAACCAGATGGCAGTTATAAGAGTCGAGGGGCATGAAAGGGAAGCAGTGGTAGGGAAAGGAGTGAGACAGGGTTGTAGCCTCTCCCCGATGTTATTCAATCTGTATATTGAGCAAGCAGTAAAGGAAACAAAAGAAAAATTCAGAGTTGGTATTAAAATTCATGGAGAAGAATTAGAAACTTTGAGGTTCGCCGATGACATTGTAATTCTGTCAGAGACAGCAAAGGACTTGTAAGAGCAGTTGAACGGAATGGACAGTGTCTTGAAAGGAGGATATAAGATGAACATCAACAAAAGCAAAACGAAGATAATGGAATGTAGTCAAATTAAATCGGGTGAATCTGAGGGGATTAGATTAGGAAATGAGACACTTAAAGTAGTAAAGGAGTTTTGCTATTTAGGGAGTAAAATAACTGATGATGGTCGAAGTAGAGAGGATATAAAATGTAGACTGGCAATGGCAAGGAAATCGTTTCTAAAGAAGAGAAATTTGTTAACATCGAGTATAGATTTAAGTGTCAGGAAGTCGTTTCTGAAAGTATTTGTATGGAGTGTAGCCATGTATGGAAGTGAAACATGGACGATAACCAGTTTGGACATGAAGAGAATAGAAGCTTTCGAAATGTGGTGCTACAGAAGAATGCTGAAGATAAGGTGGGTAGATCACGTAATTAATGAGGAGGTATTGAATAGGATTGGGGAGAAGAGAAGTTTGTGGCACAACTTGACAAGAAGAAGGGATCGGTTGGTAGGACATGTTTTGAGGCATCAAGGGATCACAAATTTAGCACTGGAGGGCAGCGTGGAGGGTAAAAATCGTAGAGGGAGACCAAGAGATGAATACACTAAGCAGATTCAGAAGGATGTAGGTTGCAGTAGGTATTGGGAGATGAAGAAGCTTGCACAGGATAGAGTAGCATGGAGAGCTGCATCAAACCAGTCTCAGGACTGAAGACCACAACAACAACAACATATCCATTCCCTTCGCCGTCGGGCTGGGCTAGCACTTGGATGGGTGACCATCTGGTCTGCTGAGCGCTGCTGGCAAGCAGGGTGCACTCGGCCCTTGTGAGGCAAGCTGGGGAGCTGCTTGATAGAGAAGTAGCGGCTCCGGTCTCGGAAACTGACATACGGCTGAGAGAACGGTGTGCTGACCACATGCCCCTCCATATCCGCATCCAGTGACGCCTCTGAGCTGAGGATGACATGGCGGCCGGTCAGTAACGTTGGGCCTTCATGGCCTGTTCTGGAGGAGTTTTTTTTATCCATTCCCTTCAACTGCTCTTCCAAGTCCTTTGCCGTCTCAGACGGAATTTCAATGTCATAGGAAAAAATCAATGCTTTTTTATTTCTTTTCCCTGAACTATAATTCCCTTTCTAAGTTTCTTCTTGGTTTCCTTTACCGCTTGCTCAATGTACAGATTCGACAGCATGGGGTGGGAGTGGGGGGGGGGGGGGAGTGTAAGGTACGAAGATGTCTCATTCTCTTCTCAGTTACGTAATAACTGCAGTCTGGTTTCTGTACAAATTGTTAGTAAACTTTTGCTTCCTGCATTTTATCACTGCTTCCATAAAAATTTCAGGTAGATCACTCAGTATTATCAAACATTTTCTTTAAATCGACAAATCCAGCATTCGGTAGTTGTCAATAAATCGAGTGGCCAACGCATCGGAAGAGTTGTGGCATCTCAAGATAAGTCGTGAATGAGGTTCCACAATGCTGCGGCTAGTCGTTACGTACAGCACGTGTTGCCACATCTGAGCAGACTTTACAGGTAGGCATGCAGTTAACACGGCTGCACGTCGCCCGTTAACTGACTTTCAACGTGCTATGTCAGTCGGTGCACGTCTCATAGGACACAGCGCATCGTAGAGCACACACGACGTCAACGGTATATAGATTAGAGACAGTGTTTCCACCCACGCAAACCGCCGCACCTCGTCTTCGCAGAGCCTGGCAGGTTATCGACGGTGTGTTGTAGGTAAAATCACAGCCGTTTAGAATTTCGGACAGTGGGAACCGATTTCTATCAGGACCGTACAGCGGAAACTGCAGTGCATGTGACTCAGCAGCCGACAGTCAAGTCGTATCGCAGTGATTTTCCATGACTTTTGGCCACTCAGAGTGCACCTGTTTCTCATGATCCCATTGCTGATGATAATCGAAACCGCGCGGGATTGGCCGAACGGTCTAAGGCGCTGCAGTCCTCCCTCGGGCATGGGTGTGTATTTGACCTTAGGATAATTTAGGTTAAGTAGTGTGTAAGCTTAGGGACTGACGACCTTAGCAGTTAAGTCCCATAAGATTTCACACACATTTGAACATCTGATAATCGAAAGTAGAGGGAAGAGGATATCAGTTTCTTCTCAAGGTGTTTGCGCTCTTAATCCCATTTACATATTTACTGAGTTGCTTAGTTGCGTAATATCCTGATGCTATTATGTGCTCATTTAAAAGCGAAAAAGAGTGAATGTTAAAATGTCGGCTCAGCCACCTATCTGCATAGTGAAAAGTACCATTTACGTGTTTCGAAGGTGAAACCTCCACCCTCAGATTTACGGCGACGTAAAATGTAACCAAGAAGGAAAAAAAGTAATAAAATTGCGTAGCTACTTTCCTTGCAGCCGTGTCATCTTAAGTTGTACTTCCAAATCACTGCCTATTAACTGATAAAGCGTATTAAAAATGTGATCGCATATGTTGTCTGGGTACAAGCAGCGTCACAATAATTGCCACATGAGTATGGGGACCGTGTATCTTCCTGCAAAATACAAGCCGAAGAAAACACGAAAAATGAAATATGCTCCAAATCATTTGCTTCCTCATAAGTGGCGGAAACAATTTATTAAGAGTTGGATAAATATGCTTTTTCTAAAGCGTTCTTAAAGTGATTATCTACAGCCGATAAACATTTGGGAAAAAAGTAATTTTTTTGGGTCAACAGCAGCACAAGTTTACTCTGTCCCTCCCGGTTTAGCTACAGGCTATCATCTCCACACGAGACAATAATATACGTCCATTGGTCAGAAATGAGTATCTACCAAATACGGCAATGTTAATTATAAAACTTGACGAATTTTCACAATAATTCTTTTATTTAATTTCCAGCGAGTAGATTTACACGATCAAAGTGCGATAACATGTTTACAACTAACCTTAGCATCAAATAACCACCACAAGCCCAGTCACAACATGATCCCAGATCGGTGTACAGTGCTCGTGGGAAGCCAAAGATGTTGTCTGCTGTCTTCTGCATCTTTGTTTGTACTTTCATCTTACTTTGTAGCAACTCTGGTAAAGTTCTTCTTAAACAGTGGCTGTGATAACTTCATGTGCAGACCTCTCGAGGAAAGTGCACAACGAAGGTATGCAGATATTTAGACTGTGGTGTCACCGCCAGACATCACACTTGCTAGGTGGTAGCCTTTAAATCGGCCGCGGTCCGTTAGTATACGTCGGACCCGCGTGTCGCCACTATCAGTGATTGCAGACCGAGCGCCGCCCCACGGCAGGTCTAGAGAGACTTCCTAGCACTCGCCCCAGTTGTACAGCCGACTTTGCTAGCGATGGTTCACTGCCTACTTACGTTCACATTTGCCGAGACGATAGTTTAGCATAGCCTTCATCTACGTCATTTGCTACGACCCAGCAAGGCGCCACATTCAGTTACTATTGATATTGTGAATCATGTACCGTCCAGAGCGACGTTCATCGTTAATGGATTAAAGTTAAGTATTCCACCAGCTACGTCCGCTTTTCTAAATTCTAATTTCCTTGTCATGTTCCAGACCTCACGCCAGCCTGCGTGAGCTAAAACGCGTGCCTTTCGGCCTCCTATAGTAACATGGTGTTTGCTGTCTTGCCAACCACAACATTGACATCGTTAGTTTCCAGGACCGAAGCACCTGAACTGAACACCGAAACTCCCACCTGATGATGGAACAAAGTCTCCTAAACACACTGAAAATGTAAAAAAAAAAAAGCTTTAAATTCAAAGACTGGTTACGTAGTGTTTTTATTCATATCTTAACAGTGAAAGAATTGTAATAGAAAATATGGACTCCACTCGGAATCATGTGCTCAACGATCGCAGTATTGATACTGATACGTCAGAGGGCGTAATTTCTATTATTGCTGTGTTTTTATATTATTGTATATTTCTGGTCAATCTTGTTACAAACATTGTGTTTTTAATATTTAATTGGTTTTTGTTATTCTTATGGTTTTTGTTGTTCTTTTGTATAAAATTTTGATTGCCTTTTTAAAATAAAAAGCATAGCCCCTGTAGTATATTATTTGAATAAAGAGGGCACCGTGGTGCCTACGTCAAGTATCGAGCTGTGCTGCATTTGATTGTAGACGGTGCGCTAGTATGTCTAGATCACCCGATGAACTAAAGGGAAGTCTGAGCGCATGCCGGAACTGTTTCGGGCGTGACTTCAAACTATACTGTTACTACCGCCACGATGCTGGTTTATGAACGGTGCTTCTCCCCTGTCACCCACTGATTGGCTGCTGCTTACATCGGAGCCCCAATCATCAGTTCTTCCATTCCACGACGCTGACCGTCCCTCAAGGCCGCCCGATTACTCGTTTTGTTTTTACTTCGTAGTAAGAAACTAAACGCAGGAGGTAGATGATTTTTAGGCGCGTGCACAACGTCCGTCGACGTTTTCAGCTCATTCAGTCAGTGAAAGCACGACTAGTACGTTGTTTACAGAGTACGTACATGTTTCTGACCTCAGTAAGTACAAACAGTTTGAATGAAACTAGTTAGGTGTGTTAAGTTACTACAGTCACAAGCCTACATATCGAATCTTTTCCATTTCGGTGTCATAAGTATTTTTAAGAATCACGTGTCATACATCTCTTTACTGTATTCGTTTCCTAATATTTAACTCTTCATTGGGAGTTGTTCCGTACTGAAGATTTATTGTAGACGAGCATTTCAGTCAGAGATATCAGGAATACTGACGATAGTTACAGTTTTATTTTTTGGAAGATGTTTTTAGTAACAAAATGGTTCAAATACCTCTGAGCACTGTGGGACTTAACATCTGAGGTCATCAGTCACCTAGAACTACTTAAACCTAACTAATCTAAGGACATCACACACATCCATGCCCGAGGCATAGCGGTCGCGCGGTCCAGAATGAAGTGCCTAGAGCCGCTCGGCCACAACGGCCGGCTTTTTAGTAACAGCTTAAAGTAGGTACTATTGCCGAAGAGTACTTTTGTGTGGAGTTGCCCTGATGTACCAGTTTTGTTCATAATATACTATAATAAAACACTTATCTTATGACTGAAAACTTATATAACTTTTGTCTTGTGTCCCGACTTTTAGGTACTCTCACCGCGATTTTTGAAACCTCTAGCCCATAAGTCCAGATTTTCTGCAAATCTGATCTGGCAACACTACTACCGCCGCACACCACAAACTGGCTAGCGGTGTAGTGGATGAAGATTCAAAGCTTGGTAGGGTCTAGCGTCAAGCCTGTTGGTCTATATTGCTTAATCGAAAGGATTCAGTGACTGTGTCATTTTAAAAGTTACGAAAAATATCGCCAGTCCTTATTTTTGAACTTCCTTTATTTTAAGTTTCCTCCTTGCTGGATCTCGTAGACTCCGCATCCGATGAGTAATGTTGGCGAAGAACCCACCCAGCCACAAATAATGTTTCTTCTTTAGAGCCAGCAGCATAATATATATAAGACAGTGATCATGATTAGTAGAAAGATGCACCAGAAGAGCTGCTTAAAAGAATTAATCTTTATTAACGGCTGACTGTTTCGGCATTCATTGCCATTGACAAGTCCCTGCGAATACAATTTTGGTGAGACCGTGTATAAATGTGAATGTTATTTATTTTAAAGTCTTATTTTCAAAACATTTACGTCCCTTACCATCTAATCAAAGCGTTGACAGTTATCAAACAGTTCATTAACGTCGAAATATGGACGTCACATCATTACAGATGGGAGTACAATAGAGTCACTTTAATATAAATGACATTCAGATATATATAGTGTCTCACCAGAAATGTATTCGCAGGTAGTTGACAGTGTCGTTAGTAATGATCAGTTATTGTAAGGAGCCATTGCGGTGCATCTTTCTAATAATCAACCACAAATACTTTACAAAAACCTTTATTTCATAGCGACATGGTACTTTGTCGAAAAGTGACATTGTGACACCGTGGGTGTGTGCAAAATAAAGGTCGACTCTTACATAGAAGATAACAGGAACCAATCACCCACATACCAAGAAGTTTCACCACATGAAAGTATGTATACACACCTCCATGTGGTGAAACTTCTTGGTGTATGAGTGGCACTGTAAAATGTGGCTGGTATGTAAACATACTTCCATTTGGTGAAACTTCTTGGTGCGTGAGTAGTGCTTTAGATTATGTGCATATATATGCACATAAAGAAAGTGCATCATAGGGTTTTCGATGCTGCGACATCACAAGCAGGTTTCACTAGAGCATAATGCCGCGGATTTTTCACCGGCACTCATTAGATGAATTTTTGGATATAGTAAGTGGGTAATTTCCCAACCTCCACAAAAAAAAAATATTGAGTGTCATGTAATATTTTGTCTAATGTAATATCTTGTATAGACACCTTTTATTAACCTCACACGTTCCACATCATTACGAAGTGTCGTATTCATGATCTATGGAACAAATACTAATCTAATCTAATATAATTACCTCAAGGAAATTTCCTCAGTTGCGAAAACAAAAAGCGAAAGCTGATGTAAAATTTATCTTAACGTGAACTATACGCCTGAAGATGAACCTGTCAGTTCGAAATCGGTAACGGTGCTCTTTAATTAAATAAACAGAATTGTAAAACGTGGCTGGATGCTGTTGTCTTCCATGTAAGAGTCAACCTATTTCAATTCCACAACCTGTTTCGGTGTGTCACGCCCACCTTCAGACGGTTAACGTTTCCCATTGCGTTAATGTCTGCTTCAGCACTGGGTCTGCTTCTGCAGTATGTTCCAGTGGACGGCGCTCTGCATTCTTTTCGTCCTTACGGTCGTCCTGATAAAGCATGAAGACCAAAGCGAAACAAAACACGGAAACATACCACAGGTGTAACGTAATCGGAAAGGTTAGACGGCTGATGGTGGGTATGATAGGCCGAAACCGATCATGATGTTGGAATGAAGATTTAAAGAAAGATTGCGTCTGGCTGCATTCTTCACCAACGTTACTTTATTTGTCGCGTCAGCGTTTTGTTTATCGTGATACCCAGGAGAGCTGTGACACCCAGGAGACCTGCGCCCCTGCACCAACGTGACGCACTGCGAGACGATCGCCCCCAGCGGCCGTGTTGTGCTCTGCTGCCGCCGCCTCCGCTCGCGCGCCCTGCTCTATTTACAGCCGGAGTGCCGCGTCGGGCCGTCCGGCAGACCCCCAACGGGGCCACGGCCGCCGGCCACGCACACAACACGCGCGCGCGCGCCGGCGCATGCGCTCTCCGGCTCACGCACGCGTTCACGCACAACACGCGCCGGCTGCGGGTCCCCGCGGTGTCACCACCGTGCCGGCCCACGGGCAGCGCGTCCAGTTACGCAAGCGGGGATCAGTTTCCTGCACAGGCCGCTGGCGCCGCGCCACTCCGCTAAAGCGCTTCTTTCATCGCCGCGTATTCTGCCGGCCCTCTTCTGGCTCTCAGGTATGCGGAGCCGCCGCAAGTACCGGGGGCAGGCGCCAAAACGCTGGACGCCCAATACCTACGCCGCGTTCCACGGCAGTGAGTCGTTACCTGCATGCGCACTCTTCCTGCGAGTTCAACGTCTTTCTTCATCGGAGATCAGTATGAGCTACTTTAAGAAAAGCTCTTAAGGGGGAGAATGATATTTTTTTTTCTTTATTGTGATTTCATTCCCCTTCCCCATATGGGCAGGGTAGGGCTGTCAGCGGCCCAATCCGCCGCTCTTCAGCCGAGTGACATGACAATTAAAACAAGCATAAAATGTTACATTCATAAGGCGATAAAAAAGGGGAACATAAAAAAAAGGGAGAAAATGGAGGTAAAAATAGACTGACATGGAGACGTTCATGGGGGACAGTTAAAAAAGTCACCAGAAAGTTAAAAAACACGGCGATTCTTAAAACACGGGGAAGACACTGAATGGACATGCACAAGTTAAAAGTCGGCCACAGTATTAAAAACACTCCAGAACAACACACTTAAAACCCACTTGGAGCACACAAGACGAAGAATAAAACTGCCCAGTGGGACCTGTCGACGGAAAGGTCAGAGAGGATGGAAAAGGAGGGGAGAGCAAGGGGCAGCAGAGGAAGTGGCGGGATGAAGAGAGTACACGAAGAGGCAGGAGACACGTGGGGCGGGAGAGGAAGAGGGAAGGCAGGGCAGGAGGGAGTGCAGAGACACTGAAAGGGGGCACAAGAGAGGGAGGGGGAGTCGGAGGGGGAAGCCGCTCAGGAGGAGGGAGGGGGAGGAGAGGGAGCCCTGAGGAGGAGGCAGGAAGATAGGGTTAGAGTTGGTAGGAAGGGTTGATGTCAGGGTGAAGCTCATCATACGGGAGGGGTAGATGTTGGAAGTTGCGTTGGGAAAGGAGGTGGAGGGTTTGGAGATGGAGAGAGGATGGGATACAACAGTAAAGGCACGGCAATGGGCTGGGGGTGGAGAGGAAGGGAGACACAAGGAGGTGAGGGGGTTAAGGCGGCGGACAATATATAGTGTGCGGATGTGTTCAAGGAAAATGAGAAGGTGGGGGAAGGGGATGAGGTCGTAGAGGATGCGCGTGGGGGATGGAAGGCGGATGTGGAAGGTGAAGCGGAGCGCATGGCGTTCGAGGATTTGGAGGGCTTTATACAACCGGGGAGGGGCGGAAATCCAAACTACGCTGGCATAACAGAGGCTGGGGCGGATCAAGGATTTGTAGGCGTGAAGGATGGTGGAAGGATGGAGACCCCACGTCCGGCCAGACAGGAGTTTCAGGAGGCGGAGGCGGTTGTGAGCTTTGTTTTGGATGGTAAGGAGATGGGGAGTCCAGGTGAGGTGGCGGTCGAGTGTGAGGCCAAGGTATTTGAGGGTAGGAGTGAGGTGGATAGGACGGCCATAAATGGTGAGGTAGAAATCAAGGAGGCGGAAGGAGCGGGTGGTGCGACCTATGACGATCGCCAGGGGGAGAAAGAGCAGTCACACTATTTAAATGCAGCAAATCCACGATTCTAAAGATACGGCAATGAAATTCTGTACCAGGCTTTACATCACTTTAACTTATTTTTTGTAGCATTCCTTGAATATATATAAAGGGAGGTCCATTGATAGTGACCGGGCCAAATATCTCGCGAAATAAGCATCAAACAAAGAAACTAAAAAGAACGAAACTCGTCTAGCTTGAAGGGGGAAACTAGATCGCGCTATGGTTGGCCCGCTAGATGGCGCTGCCATAGGTCAAACGGATATCAACTGTGTTTTTTTTTAATAAGAACCCCCTTCAAGCTAGACAAGTGTCGTTCTTTGTAGTTATTTCGTTTGCCGCTTATTTCGTGAGATACTTGGCCCGGTCACGATCAATGGACCACCCGATAAATTTCTTCTCACATTCAAGATATGTCCACATAATTTTCTCTTTTAATCTGTTTGGATACAAAAGCTCCTTGTATGAGGTTTTTTGAATCTATCGAACAGAAAAATTTTAATAATTTTTCAGCTATATTTCCGTAAGTAAAATATAAAGTTTATTCGACATTCCAAGTACTCTTTCCCGTATCTCAGTTTACAATCAGAATTTCAAAATCTGCTCTTGAGAGTACATTAATTGGGTTTCTAGAAATAAGTAAACAAAATTTCAGAGTCCCAGCCCTCATAGATTCCGGCAAGAAGGTAAATAAACTTTTTAAAAAATGTGATTTTCAGGAAATGCAATTTTAAGTTCAACCTTACGTTTTTTCTTATGTCATCTGTTCAGAAGGCCTCAGAATTTTACTAAGGGACGTATTTTTCATCAAGTCTTCTCTTCTGATTTTTTGTATCCTGCCTTCCTTTCCTTACCAGGTCTTCATCGTACTTTTCAGCTGCAGAGATGCGCTGTAAATTAATTTTTCTCAAGATGCCTTTTGTGACATTTCCTATCTTACTGTCCACTCTCCCTAATACCATTAACCTGTCTATCATTAGGTACAAGAAATGCATTATGAGATGCAATTATGACAACTGCAGCTGATGAAAATGTGGCTATAGCGCATCGTGAATTGAGAGACTCATTTGGATTCTTGGTTTTGCCATGAATGTACTATTTTTGAGGTTCAGGATTCACAGCCTTCAATATATATCCAGTGTAAGTTTGCTTGAAAGTAATCCTCGGTAACGTTGTTCACTGACTTAGTGCTGGAGTGTTTCTTAAGGAATTGGGCGTGGCAGGCAGGTTGCGTCACACATTTAATTATTTTTCGGGCACTTCAGATGCGATTTAATCATTGAAACTTTGGGAACTTATAGTCCATGAATTCCACTAACAAGTAAAAAATAAATTTAAAAGTAATATTTTTGTTCAGTTTTTTGATCGTCCTCACCTTCAACACGTATCACGACAAAGATGTTGACCAAGCAAAGAATGAGGAACAAACCACATTTCATCCAAAATTCCATTTCATCAAGTAAGGAAAAGTGGAGGAATAGTGTGCATTTGCATAACAATTATTTCTGTGACACTTTCATAATCAGTAACCTTAACCCACTTGTTTGTAACGTTACTGTGGCTTATCTAATTTTACTACACTAAATCAGTTTAAATAAAAAATAACAAGCACTACAGTGAAGGTTAACTATCAATATAAAAATGATATACGCTTGCACAAGATTCCGTACCACAGAGGATAACTGAAAAGTGGAAATGAAAAGTGTTCTAAGTCAAATTTGACAAAAACAATAGATCAAAGTTTGTATACAACTTATTTTTATCCAAAAAATCCGTATAAGTGCGAGTAGTACTCCCGCACTGAGGATTCCGCACAAACGTAATTATGTACATAGATATAATCTATCCCGTGAATCAAGAATTTCGACGATTTTGGCCTGTTATCGATATCGATACTGACAACATATCAAAATATGTGACGTACACGACTCTATCTTCTGATTACATTGACGTAGAAGCTTAAAGTTTTTACGTCGCCAAGGTACCGCTGTCCTTACTACGTCACATAAATTTCAACTCGATACGAATGCCTGTTCCTGAGAAAAAGGATTCTTAACAGTCGGTCAGAGAGGCAAACAGACAGATGGACATGTGATCGATCGTATGAGGGTACCGTTTCTACCGATTGAGGTACGGAACCCTAAACATTGAGAATATATTATGATGAAGATATTCTGATATTACAGAACTTTGCTGCTGACTGTATCATCGCAAAAAATAGTGAGACAGAGTCGAAAATAAATACTTTATTGATAATGTTCAAAGTTCCGTAGCAGGAAGTAGAGTGGTTCTAGGTGCCAATAAGAAGGTTTTTAGAAGTTGATTCTTGCAAAATGAAAGAAAAAGCACTCAGTCACTGTTAATAATGCTGCTTATTTACACAAATATCGCCGTTACGTGTTTCTAACCGACAAGTTCATCTTCAGAAGGCTGTTCACTTACACATTGCATTTATCGTTGCTTACATTAGTAGTTGAAAAAAAAAGCAGCTAACAAGTAACGTGAACAACAGCTAAGACAATACAAACGTAAGCTGCTGTTTGCAGATGAATCTGTCGCTTCGAATTCGACAACGATGCTACTCGTGTATATATTATGTTATGAACGGTGGCTGCTTTATGGTTCCTTCTTTGCAAGAATTTAGCTCGTACGCTGTACACACACACAATATCAAATATCTCACTTTTCGATAAAGTAGCAGGAACAAAGTTTTTGTTCCACGTACCATTAATACTGAGGCATTACGTTATATTTCCGTTAATACAACTACAGAAATACAGAATCAGGTTACAAAGACCGTGTACAGTCTTGGGACATGCAAGGCATACCTAGAACTGAGAGTACGGCGAACAGAGCACCGAATACTCGTGTACCGCAAATGTTACGTGTAGGTAGTAAGTTCAGTGCGTCAGGAAACTGACAAGGGAACCTCCCCATCGCACCCCCCTCAGATTTAGTTATAAGTTGGCACAGTGGATATGCCATGAAAACCTGAACACAGATCAATCGAGAAAACAGGAAGAAGTTGTGCGGAACTATGAAAAAAAAAGCAAAATATACAAACTGAGTAGTCCATGCGTAAGATAGGCATCATCAAGGACAGTATGAACTCAAGAGCGCCGTGGTCACGTTGTTAGCGTGAGCAGCTGCGGAGCGAGAGGTCATTGGTTCAAGTCTTCCCTCGAGTGAAAATTTTAATTTCTTTATTTTCGCAAAGCTATGATCTGTCCGTTCGTTCATTGACGTCCCTGTTCACTGTAATAACTTTAGTGTCTGTGTTTTGCGACCGCACCGCAAAACCGTGCGATTAGTAGACGAAAGGACGTGCCTCTCCAATGGGAACCGAAAACATTAGATCGCAAGGTCATAGGTCAACCGATTCGTCCACAGGAAAACACGTCTGATATATTCTATACGACACTGGTGACGGCATGTGCGTCACATGACAGGAAAATGTTGTCGACCCACCTAACTTGTACACTTGGCGAATGGGTAAAAAGATTCTTCTACCTTGCCCGATTTAGGTTTTCTTGTGGATGTGATAATCACTCTCAAAAAAGTAATGAAAACATAAGAGTTTGTTACATAAACTGCAACAAATGAATGCAACAGTTTCACACTCGCACAGTTTCCCCTGTGCTCTGTCAAAACATATGTTTTTAACGTTTTCAAATTTTTCCTTGTGTAGACCGTCAAATCCTGCATATGTCCAAGCAAATCTGAACATGTCCTGGAATTTTGGAGAGAGAAGTTGATTATGTGTGAGTACCTGAACTTTGATAATAGTCTGAAAACAAAAAATTAAACTTTTCACTCGAGGGTAGACTTGAACCAACAACCTCTCGTTCCGCAGCTGCTCACGCTAACCACGGGACCATGGCGCTCCTGAGCCCACAGCATCATTGATGTTGGCTATACTGCGCATGGACTACTCAGTTTGTGTATTTTGCTTATTTTTTCATAGTTCCACACAACTTCTTCCTGTTTTCTCGATTGATCTGTGTTCAGTTTTTCAAGGCCTATCCACTGTGCCAACTTATAACTAAATCTGAGGGGGGTGCGATGGGAAGGTTCCCTTGTGAGTATGGTAATCATCGGCATCATCATCGTTACTGTAAATTCTGTCAACATTCGATACCTGCGATAGCTCTGGTCTCTCCTTCTTACGTCTGTTTTCATCTTACTTGCTTTTCTGGCTGTTTAGCAAAGCATCCACGTACAGCTTTCCTAGTATGGTTCTTTTGTTTCTTTTCATTCCTTACTGTCTTCAGCATTTCAGCGTCTACCAGCTTTCTTTTCTCGGGGCTGAAAACCTGTTTTCTTTTCAGCGCATAGTTAACCCAGTCTGTCAGTACTTACTAACTCTATTATATTCTGCATGTATAAAGCAAATCCATGCAATTATACAACGTTTCACAGGGTGGCTGATTGACTAGGTGGAGGGGACCAAACAACGAAGTCGTCGGTCCCATCGGATTTGGCAAGGATGGGGAAGAAATTTGGCCGTGCCCTTTCAAAGGAGCCATCCCGGCATTTGCCTTGTATTACAGGTTTAATAAGATATTCAGATAAAAGCAAATTAGTGATAGCTGTAAGCTTACCTTCTTATTTCTGAAAATAATGAGAAATTCATCTGTTTTATTAGCCTCATAATCGCTCTTTCGACAGCTCAAACGGCGCCTGTCCTCTCGTTCCAGTTTTCTACTTGCAAAAATCATAAGAGGGCGGCAGTATTCGGAAGCCGTCACTTTTACCACGAGTTTCAAACGACGAATGTTACTATTACCTGCTGCCGCTGCGCTTAGTTACCCGACCCCCCCCCCATTACATGAATAGTTTGTGCTGGAGTTGTACAGACTGCATTTTAGTACATGATTTCACGGCTCCATTTTTGAGAAATGAATCGACAGTTGACTTAATCTTCGTTGGTCCATTATGGATCGTGGGACGACGGCTGGCATGAACTTCTTGATGCAATAATTTACCGACAGCCGTATGATTTGTAGAAGTTTATATTATTTTATGAACTTCTATGTGCTACCAGTTTCGGCATTACATTGATGCCATCTTCAGGCCCCACTCGTCATAGTCGTAAAATCGCTATACACGGAAGGAGCCATATAACTGGGTTCATGAATCAATCTTCTTGCAACAGCTCCTGGCCAGGCCCCACTCATCATAGTCGTAAAATCGCTATACACGGAAGGAGCCATATAACTGGGTTCATGAATCAATCTTCTTGCAACAGCTCCTGGCCAGGCCCCACTCGTCATAGTCGTAAAATCGCTATACACGGAAGGAGCCATATAACTGGGTTCATGAATCAATCTTCTTGCAACAGCTCCTGGCCAGGCCCCACTCGTCATAGTCGTAAAATCGCTATACACGGAAGGAGCCATATAACGGTATCCGTGAATCTATTGTCCTGCAACAGCTGGATGCCGTTATATGGCTCCTTCCGTGTATAGCGATTTTACGACTATGACGAGTGGGGCGTGAAGTTGGCATCAATATAATGCCGAAACTGGTAGCACATAGAAGTTCATAAATTAAAATAAACTTCTACAAATCATACGGCTGTTGGTAAATTATTGCATCAAGAAGCTAGCTTAATCGTCTGTGCCAATTTGTGCGCGTTGTATTCTTCGTCATACCCGTTTTCTTGACTTCAGTCATAAAAACAGAACAGCCAGCTAAGATGAAAATACAGATATGCATTTTTCAGCCAACACTCAAGGACATAATTCAGTAATAGCAAGTTTTTACCTGTTCTCCGATCTGAAAGCGGTGCGGAACTGTGTCTCGACGAACTCTGCGAAGAGTCATTAAGATTTTGATAGCCGTGTCACCATATCTGGGTGACGAGTAAGCTTCTGGGGCGGCCTTTCCTGCCACATATGGGTGGCAGTCTTCTTCTTCAAGTTAACTGAATTTGGACTTAGAATTTTCAAAGGAATTTAATGGTATGATTACTGAAATGTAACTACAGCATATACAACATAAACATACAAAAAATACTAACTGTAACTGAGTTTAAAGTAACCGTAAAATACCCATGTAATTCAAAACTACCCGAACACCAGCGCAGCCGGGAAGAATTCCACCACCTGGTCCGTGAAAGCCTCGGAATGGCCACCGCTGCCATTCAGAGTCGAAAAGTGCTACAATTACTTTGTTCCGGCTGGTAAAATGCGGTCAAGTAGTGACAGGTGTCGGTTGATATGAACGGTATGCAAACACTTCCCACATATGCGCCCGTGGCTGTCATCCATTTCTGGATTGCGTGAAACATGACAACAGCAGACTTCACCGTCAAATCTGTGAACTTTTTTGGCTGTGTCGCGAGTGAGATTTTTTAATAATTTATTATCTTCTCACTCGTAAATCCCAGCTCACTGGAGCCAGCTCTAAACACGCGCACTTCTCTCTCTCTCTCTCTCTCTTTCTGACGCATATAGACACCCCCCCCCCCCATACACACACACACACACACACACACACACACACACAAACACACATAAATTCATGTTATCATAGATATCTAACTTTTCAAATTCCTATAACATTTTTATGCAGGATGTACAAATTAACGGCAAGTTTAAAACATACGACAGTGCTCAAACCTGGACTCACGCTGCTTCGAGGCTTGAAAGGTAGTAAGTCAAAGTTCAGCGAAAAAAGCGAATTGAGTCGCCGGGAATGGATGGCGGGAAGACTGGGTTTAACGTCCCGTCGACATCGAGGTCTTTAGTGACAGAGTGTTAAGGGTAGGACAGGAACCAATCCAGCAATTAGGTACGTTGAAAATACCCCGACAGATCACTGTATACAGCTTCTTTTCCAAAAATATTTCAGTTACCTGCTTTATTATACAGGGCTGTATGTGGCATGAAAACGTCTTTAATTTACCTTGTAACAAAAATTTTCATTTTCCAAAATTAATTAATGCTGATGGAATATTTTGAAAAATTTCAAATTGTTATAAAAAATTGATTGTACAGCTCTCAAAAACATAAATTACATGTCAAATTTTATACGAAAATGCCAAATTCCCTTTAGGGTGTTTTACCATTTAAAAGTGGAATTGGGCACAAAAAAGCATTGAACTACTTTGCCCCTCTACATACCCGCTAGGTTTCTTCAAGACCGTTTATTGACACTTGGGAATGTGTCCGTGTAAGTGAAGAGTGCCTGTTGGTACAGACCAGCCGTTTTGCATCCACGCGTCTACACTTCAACCCCTCGCCTGCTGCCCCTGGAGAATATAAGCTTTAATGGCTTGTTCAAATGGCTCTGAGCACTATGGGACTCAACTGCTGAGGTCATTAGTCCCCTAGAACTTAGAACTAGTTAAACCTAACTAACCTAAGGACATCACAAACATCCATGCCCGAGGCAGGATTCGAACCCGCGACCGTAGCGGTCTTGCGGTTCCTTAATGGCTTGTTCTTGCTACATGTACTTGGAGATAATAACCAAACAGAAGACATACGACATCTAGTGGCAATAATTATCACAGTCTTCCTATGTTGCAATAGTGCTTGGGAAATAATAGGTTAGATATATGGCCACGCCCAGAAAAGTCTTTTTCGAGCTACAGAAGCACATGGATGAAACAATGTTTTCCCCTCCCCCGGGTCTTTTGTGTGGTTGGTCGATACTAATTTTAGTGAAAAGCAGGTGATCGTTATTTTTATTACCCAATAACGTCAATGGGGCAACGGCCTTGCCGCAGTGGCTAAACCGGTTCCCGTGAGGTCGCCGAAGTTAAGCGCTGTCGGGCGTGGTCGGCACTTGGATGGGTGACCGTCTAGGCCGCCATGCGCTGTTGCCATTTTTCGGGGTGCACTCGGCCTCGTGATGCCAATTAAGGAGCTACTCGACCGAATAATAGCGACTTCGGTCAAGAATACCATCATAATGCCCGTGAGAGCGGTGTGCTGACCACACGCAACTCCTATCCGCATCCTCCACTGAGGATAAAACGTCGGTCCGATAAAACGGCCATTCGTGGCCTGAAGAAGGACTGCTTTTTTTTAAAAAAAAAATAACGTCAATGGGTGAGAGATGTCCAATCTGACACATGGGACGTTTCATTGCTCATTTGTATGAGGCATTACGTAGACCAGTACACTTGTTTAGCTATGTTCTTTGATTTGAATTCCTCTTTACACCACATAATACGTTCAGTTCGATGTGAAATGTCGTATAGACACGTTTCTATGGAAGGAAAGTTTTATCTTTTAGCGCCGACATTGTGATCGTTGCATGCTCTGAAATGTCATGCCTTCTGTGGTTCTTCATCGTCGTAGGGAAACTGACCACGGTAACATCCGTTTCTTTCGTGTACTTGTATAAGGCTTACAATGAACAGTGAATCATGTCATGGGATGGTCCATATGCACAATCTCGGGGCAGCCTTCTGGTTGTGGTACCAGAAACTGAGCACCTATGCTTGCTTCGATATCTCTTGACGCTCCTCTTCAATTTGCCTGAATATAGGCTTTCCTGACACATAATTTCTTCTGTTCTCTGGGTCTGTCACGCATCTGCGTGCGGCTTGCTCAAATTCTGGCCCCAAACAACTGCCACACAGATCTGGTGCAGTATGAGGAAGCATTAAATTGACTATGGGCATCGTGCAACTCTTAGCCATAGCAACAGATGTCATTTCTCATAGTTTGTTGATATTGGCTCCCCGCGATTTTATTTGAGATTTCTCCAGCTGAACAATGAAGTGAGGCAATGTTATAAGTCAACAGCGATGAAGGCATTGTGAATGAAGAATTTTTTGCAAAATACATCGTGTAGTCCAATTTGATAGTTTGCCATTTTCTATTCTTATGAACCGTCATCAGAACCAGTATCTTATTACAAAATTAATTCGTCGAACAACCATCTGACTCGCCTCTTGGTCACTTGACCTGTGATCAAGATCGGTATTAGTTGACCTTTCTAATACTGATTCATGAGAGTTGTCTGGCAAACAGTTGTGAGTGCATCAAAAGCGATTTAGACAATTGTGTTAAAAAAAGGTATTCCACAGCCGAAGCTGAACACAATTTTCACATAGCTAATCACTGGTCCCGGAAGTCTTTTGCTTCTGCTTATCTTGCAAGCCTCCCTCTCGCAGCATTAGAAGTAAGTAAGAGTAACCGCAAGGCAAAATGTACAACTTAACAGAACGCCACGTAACAGAATGCCGAAGACGTAAAGACGGTGGTCACAATAAGATTGTTATGATCGTACAAAAGTTTCAACGTCACAAAAAGAGCCTTCTTTGCCCTGTAAATTGGAGAACGAGGAATCCCATTTATGAGTAGGATTTATGCACATCGCTGTGAGCTTCTTCGCTACACAGGTATTTTCTTCCATTAATTCCGAAAAAAAAAAACATGGAGGAAGAGCTCACAACGTAATTCCGTAGCTTTAGACTTTTAAAAGAGTTGCACAATTTAGTTTTAATAAGGTTAAACTTTAATTTAGACACGTAAACGTTTTGTTTGCTTGTTTCGGCGATGAAGAAACTTTGCTCGTCAAGCTTCAAACTCCATTACGCACCGTCTACCACCCTAAAATGACAAGCTGGGACTAGAATTTCAAAGGTACGCCTTTTTCTGCTTGTTGTTGAAGAAAAAAGGCCAAGTTCTCATACGACATTTATTTTTTCTGTCAGTCAACCACCCGCGCGACTGCTACGGTCGCAGGTTCGAATCCTGCCTCAGGCATGGATGTGTGTGATGTCCTTAGGTTAGTTAGGTTTAAGTAGTTCTACGTTCTAGGGGGCTGATGACCTCAGATGTTAAGTCCTATAGTGCACAGAGTCATTTGAACCAAGTCAATCACGGTTTATTAACAACTGACAAGACTCTTATTCCCTTGTCCTTCTTCTTCACAAGTAGCACGTTTTGTTTCTTTTATCACATTTTAGAAGCAAACGAACGCAAAATACTGCTAGTAACGAAAAATAGCTGATTATTTTGTGCAGTCCTAAATTTTAACTGACTTAGATTTCATTTTCACCTTGAATGTTAGACAGTTATTAGTTTCAGGACATATATTTGTTATTTCGACACTTTTACCATAATGAATCTGTAGTTCTATCGATTAGAAGTAAGGAGTAGAATCATTATACTAAAGAGTAGAGTTTTCTTTTGTTTTACTTTCTTGTGTTATGCTTTTTTCTTCTTTTTTTGTGACGACCAGCACATTGTAAATTTGAAGAATAAAAACCCAAAGAACTGTCACAAGTTTCAGTTAAATATGAAACATTTATTTCTGTAACAAACATTATACGAAAGCTTTTCTTCTTGAACGCTCATTTACCCTTGTTCCCGTTGTCCAGTGTGTCAATTGGTCGCTTATTTCCCGTTGACAAAATATTTTAATTAAGTTGTAGACCAGTCACATTTGTCATTGATTGCAGAAGGATATTCAAAACGTAACAGAGGTCACTTATCATGTTTCATCCTATTATTTTGGTAATATCATTGCAGCAATGATAACTCATTCTGCTCTTCCACTTCAAGTAGAGAATGAAAAGTACAACACAGAAAAAAAATCAAGTCATTGTTAGTTGATGCGCTGGACAGACTAATATCAGCTTCTGAACTATTATCGAATTTCGTTCATTACCTTGTTTTCCTAGAACAGGGCCAATTGCGAGTGGAATACTAGTACCACCTCAAAGAGACTAATATCAGCTTCTGAACTATTATCGAATTTCGTTCATTACCTTGTTTTCCTAGAACAGGGCCAATTGCGAGTGGAATACTGGCACCACCTCAACGAGACTAAATCACATTGCTGCCCTGCATGAGTTGGAACTAAGAGTAAGCTGTGGCAGCTAGGGCAAACAGCTTCTCTTAATAACTGTTCTTTGTTATGAGAGACGTTCTTGGGTTTGCTTACTCGTTTGTTACATGTGTGATGCCGGTGAGCACATTGATTTTTACTTGTGCTGTAGTGTCTCGGCAAAATTTCTTGGTCTTTAAGCAACGTCGATCTGCAGGTTGATTCGGAAGTTTCGATGTCTCCCTTCGCACTTCTCTTGAGGATTAAAATAACTGACTGCCACTATACGTCGCTGTTTCCCCTGTATAAGAAGAACACGAGAAACTTCTACCTTCGATGTTTTCTACTAGTATATCTTTGGTTACTCGTGGTCGAACGACTGTGTTGCAACGACCTCCGGACCAGTCCTGCAGGAGCGAGGGCGACATGGGACATCCGCACCACCGTGTCCGTGTCTGCTGCCACTATTTACGGCCAGTTGGGCTCGCCACTCCGTGCCAAGAGACGGTTTCAATGCTGCGTCTGGTGTTGAAAACATGGTCCCAGAGTTGTTTCCGCGAAGCACAATTTCCGCCATTTCTTTTATAAGTCTCGGTACCGAGCCGTTTGAGCCAGGACTTTTAGTTTCTGACTAATTTTATCACAGTATGCACCACCACCGCCGTATCTAATTCCGACCATCCAAAGTGGCGTCTGTTTTCTGCATAGTGGTCAGTTACGTTTCTGACATTCTGGCCGATAGGATTGGTAACATGTTCGTATGGGTTTTTGTACATCCAAGTACTGTCCATTATAACGACGAAACTGATCATAAACAGGGAAATCCACTGTATGAGGTGTCGGTTGAGCCGTTTAGCATGTCCCTAAGATCCTGTAAGTCGGACCCACGCTGACCTATTGGGAAGGGAAGTTCCCCATAATATCATCCAAATTTACGCGAACCAATGTTTCATAGCGGATAACGCTTTATTGGACGAAAACTGCTAGTAGTGGACCGATTGAGCATGAAAGTACGGGTACTACACCTCACACAGATACATTAATGAACGGGCTCGTCTGACTACAAAGCAAAAATAGCGGTCACTATAACAGTTCGCTTTATTACCATAAGACATAAAACAAACGTTTTCCACACTGAATGAAGCATGTAAGCACTGAATAAGGTGACAAAGGTTGTTATTATAGACTTGGTGGATAGGCACATGAAAGCGTTATGTGTAACTGTATCATGGATATGGTCAATGACTGCGAAAATGGATAGTGAATTGAAGAAAGAACTCTGGAAAAGCAAGTACAATCATCAATAGAATCACCAAAGTGCATGACGGGTGCTGGTTGGCTTCGAATGTTAAAAATTAAAATGAAACCCTAAAGTACTTTAAAGAGCTTCCTGTCCCCATCTGCTCAGCTGAACTGCTGTCTAACGCATACCACTCTTATACGAAGTGAGTATGTTAGACGACTGCAGTGGTAAACTCCTCGACCTCTGTACTCAGCTCGAAGTAGAAGACCTCTCTCTGTGGCAAGTATATTCTTCAGCGTCTCTGAGGTAAGTGTACTTTTCGATGTCTTGGGAGAAAGAGTATTCTGACTTTGCTCCGGTTTTTGGTTCTGGTTCTGGTTCTGACAGCATACGGGTCTTCAATTGCAGCAGACCCCACGAGTTTCACCAATAAGAAGTTTAACAGATTCATACTTTAACATATTCTATCGTGGCTAAGAATAATGGCGTGGTGCTGCAAGGAAAGCAGAACATCTCTCCCAATATATGACAAGTTTCTGACCCCAGCCACCCAAAAGCTCTGCATGTAGACACCCATGGAAAAATGCGCTTTATACCGAAATATCGCGAGCCAATCCGAATCCTTCTTACTCAGATTTAAATTAAGGTTCCTGCATGGGGTGGACGCATACAGTGGACGGTGCTATGCCCTAAAGTCCTGAGTGCTCCATCTGGCTTTCAGATCTTTATCTCGCCAAAAAGAATTCCTTCTAGCATCTCACAGTTTTATGGAAAGAAGACTGCCCTCTTAAGTCTGCTGTGTAGAGACAAGGCACTGTGACTTCGCTGTTCTTTACTCGCTGGAAGCTGCTTTCAGCGCTGAACATGCTTGTGACACTCTGGTCCTTCGAATTTAACTATCCTGTCATGAGCCAACTAGAGAAAGCTCCCATGTCTGCAAAAAATAACAGGTCATTTCAGCGTAACGACAGAAAACGGGAAGTGGAAGTAATTAGCTGTGCAGTCATTAGCGGTAGTGAATACTGTCTGCAGTTTTCATCCAGCGTTAAATAATCGACTATACGGACTATTGGGATATCAATATGACGTTATAAAATATGTTGCGCGACAGGTTTGGCAAAAATGCCATGTAATAACTGATATGAGCGACGTTGACAAAGAGCGGGGTCGGTACCTGTAAACGAACATCTTGAATAGCCGAAGCTAGTTTTTGATAGCTTGCTTCTGTCATGAGCAATTACGCAAAGTGTATGAAAGACAGTGAAATTATGAGCAGGTGTTGCATATCCATATCTCATCACAGAATGTGGAAATCAGAGGCTTGCCTGCTTTGTAAAATAAAGATAGCCAGTGAGAGGCTCCAGAACACTGTGTAGATCTTCCAATAAGAAATGGCACAACTGCCAAATTGCGAAATCCGTTTGCTTGTGATTCACGTGTAGTATCTAAATACCAACGACTGCTCTGGAACTAAAGTTTCGTCAGCTTTGGTACCAAGGAAGAAAGGAGTATAATGAAAGGCAATTTGAAAGGCATTTGTCTAGGTACAAACTCCACAGTAAACTGGGGAAAATTGAAAATCTTGCCATTACTGCAGCAGCAACTGCCACTAAAGGTAGGTTGTCTTTCACCTATCGTAGAGTATACTTGAATATCTTTCAAGGTCAAAAAACCTGTGTCAGCCCGTGTCCTACAGATATGGTCCCTATTTTTCTGAATATGGCTGATCAGTAGGACAGAAATGAGTACGCTTTTCCTCACATGTCAGAGCTCTTTCCTTAGTATTTTCCTTTTAATCCATTAATGTAGTTCTAATATCACTTTCGTCGTCAGTTCATGTTTAAGGTATTCTGGATCGGACTTCGAGCTAACGTTGTCCCAAACAGCTGTTTCTCTGAAAGCAAACATATTTCAGACAGCTCTTTTCAGCATTGGGAGACTTCTAATGTTTAAGTACATTTGCTTGTGTGTACTGAAACAGAGATTTCTGTTCACTTAGCACATCCAAACCTGGTAGGTTCCAGTCTTTCTATCTCCAAAAGGTATGTTATGTTCGCCCGGAAACCGTTCAAGAGGCCAGAAACAGCTGCAGTACGATTTTGCCGTGAAATCATTTCAAGAAATCACTCAGGGGATTTCCAAGTTGTGAAACGAAAATTATAAATGATTTTCATAGACAATATCTTCAAAAAGATGGTTCAAATGGCTCTGAGCACTATGCGACTTAACTTCTGAGTTCATCAGTCGCCTAGAACTTAGAACTAATTAAACCTAACTAACCTAAGGACATCACACACATCCATGCCCGAGGCAGGATTCGAACCTGCGACCGTAGCGGTCGCTCGGCTCCAGACTGTAGCGCCCAATATTACCAGGTGGGAAACGGAAACATACATCTTTGTGGGGTTCAATACTATTTGATTCTTTCTATAGTTTTCAGGTAGGCTGTTAACTACGTAAGACAGCACTTGCTACATTTCCTCTGTGTTTGAAGATACAGTTCTTCAGTATGTTCATTGTGGTACTCAGCAAGTGAACATGACAGAACAGAGCAGTTTTTTTTCTGCTCATAACTCCACTGACTGGTTTGATGCGGCCCACCACGAATTCCTTTCCTGTGCTAACCTCTTCATCTCAGAGTAGCACTTGCAACCTACGTCCTCAATTATTTGCTTGACGTATTCCAATCTCTGTCGTCCTCTACAGTTTTTGCCCTCTACAGCTCCCTCTAGTACCATGGAAGTCATTCCCTCATGTCTTAGCAGATGTCCTATCATCCCATCCCTTCTCCTTATCAGTGTTTTCCACATATTTCTTTCCTCTCCGATTCTGCGTAGAATCTCCTCATTCCTTACCTTATCAGTCAACCTACTTTTCAACATTCATCTATAGCACCACATCTCAAATGCTTCGATTCTCATCTGTTCCGGTTTTCCCACAGTCCATGTTTCACTACCATACAATGCTGTACTCCATCCTCAAATTAAGGCCGGTATTTGATATTACTAGACTTCTCTTGGCCAGAAATTCCTTTTTTGCCATAGCGAGTCTGCTTTTGATGTCCTCCTTGCTCCGTCCGTCATTGGTTATTTTACTGCCTAGGTAGCAGAATTCCTTAACTTCATTGACTTCGTGACCATCAATCCTGATGTTAAGTTCATCGCTGTTTTCACTTCTACTACTTCTCATTACCTTCATCTTTCTCCGATTTACTCTCAAACCATACTGTGTACTCATTAGACTGTTCATTCCGTTAAGCAGATCATTTAATTCTTCTTCACTTTCACTCAGGAGAGCAATGTCATCAGCGAATCGTATCACTGATATCCTTTCACCTTGTATTTTAATTCCACTCCTGAACCTTTCTTATATTTCCATCATTGCTTCCTCGATGTACAGATTGAAGAGTAGGGGCGAAAGGCTACAGCCTTGTTTTACACCCTTCTTAATACAAGCACTTCGTTCTTGATCGTCCACTCTTATTATTCCCTCTTGGTTGTTGTACATATTGTATATGACCCGTCTCTCCCTATAGCTTACCCCTACTATTTTCAGAATCTCGAACAGCTTGCACCATTTTATATTGTCGAACGCTTTTTCCAGGTCGACAAATCCTATGAAAGTGTCTTGATTTTTCTTTAGCCTTGCTTCCATTATTAGCCGTAACGTCAGAATTGCCTCTCTCGTCCCTTTACTTTTCCTAAAGCCAAACTGTTCGTCACCTAGCGCATTCTCAATTTTCTTTTCCATTCTTCTGTATATTATTCTTGTAAGCAGGTTCGATGCATGAGCTGTCAAGCTGATTGTGCGATAATTCTCGCACTTGTCAGCTCTTGCCGTCTTCGGATTGTGTGGATGATGCTTTTCCGAAAGTCAGATGGTATATCACCAGACTCATATATTCTACACACCAACGTGAATAGTCGTTTTGTTGCCACTTCCCCCAATGATTTTAGAAATTCTGATGGAATGTTATCTATTCCTTCTGCCTTATTTGACCGTAAGTCCTCCAAAGCTCTTTTAAATTCCGATTCTAATACTTGATCCCCTATCTCTTCTAAATCGACTCCTGTTTCTTCTTCTATCACATCAGACAAATCTTACCCTCATAGAGGCTTTCAATATATTCTTTCCACTTATCTGCTCTCTCCTCTGCATTTAACAGTGGAATTCCCGTTGCACTCTTAATGTTACCACCGTTGCTTTTAATGTCACCAAAGGTTGTTTTGACTTTCCTGTATGCTGAGTCTGTCCTTCCGACAATCATATCTTTCTCGATGTCTTCACATTTTTCTTGCAGCCATTTCGTCTTAGCTTCCCTGCACTTCCTATTTATTTCATTCCTCAGCGTCTTGTATTTCTGTATTCCTGATTTTCCCGGAACATGTTTGTACTTCCTCCTTTCATCAATCAACTGAAGTATTTCTTCTGTTACCCATGGTTTCTTCGCAGCTACCTTCTTTGTACCTATGTTTTCCTTCCCAACTTCTGTGATGGCCCTTTTTAGAGATGTCCTTTCCTCTTCAACTGTACTGCCTACTGCGCTATTCCTTATTGCTGTATCTATAGCGTTAGAGAACTTCAAACGTATCTCGTCATTCCTTAGTACTTCCGTATCCCACTTCTTTGCGTATTGATTCTTCCTGACTAATGTCTTGAACTTCAGCCTACTCTTCATCACTACTATATTGTGATCTGAGTCTATATCTGCTCCTGGGTACGCCTTACAATCCAGTATCTGATTTCGGAATCTCTGACCATGATGTAATCTAATTGAAATCTTCCCGTATCTCTCGGCCGTTTCCAAGTATACCTCCTCCTCTTGTGATTCTTGAACAGGGTATTCGCTATTACTAGCTGAAAATTGTTACAGAACTCAATTAGTCTTTCTCCTCTTTCATTCCTTGTCCCAAGCCCATATTCTCCTGTAACCTTTTCTTCTACTCCTTCCCCTACAACTGCAGTCAAGTCGCCCATGACTATTAGAGTTTAGTCCCCCTTTACATACTGCATTACCCTTTCAATATCCTCATACACTTTCTCTATCTGTTCATCTTCAGCTTGCGACGTCGGCATGTATAACTGAACTATCGTTGTCGGTGTTGGTCTGCTGTCTATTCTGGTTAGAACAACCCGGTCACTGAACTGTTCTCAGTAACACACCCTCTGCCCTACCTTCCTATTCATAACGAATCCTACACCTGTTTTACCATTTTCTGCTGCTGTTGATATTACTCGATACTCATCTGAGCAGAAATCCTTGTCTTCCTTCCACTTCACTTCACTGACCCCTACTATATCTAGATTGAGCTTTTGCATCTCCATTTTCAGATTTTCTAGTTTCCTTACCACATTCAAGCTTCTGACATTCCACGCCCCAACTCTTAGAACGTTATCCTTTCGTTGATTATTGAATCTTTTTCTCATGGTAACCTCCCCCTTGGCAGTCCCCTCCCGGAGATCCGAATGGGGGACTATTCCGGAATCTTTTGCCAATGGAGAGATCATCATGACACTTCTTCAATTACAGGCCACATGTCCTGTGGATACACGTTACGTGTCTTTAATGCAGTGGTTTCCATTGCCTTCTGCATCCTCATGTCGTTGATCATTGCTGATTCTTCCGCCTTTAGGAGCAATTTCCTACCCCTAGGACAAGAGAGTGCCCTGAAGCTCTATCCGCTCCTCCGCCCTCTTTGACAAGGCCGTTGGCCGAATGAGGCTGACTTCTTATGCCGGAAGTCTTCGGCCGCCAATGCTGATTATTTATCAAAATTTAGGCAGTGGCGGGGATCGAACCCGGAACCGAAGACGTTTTGGTTATGGATCAAAGACGCTGTCCCTAGACAACGGGTTATTCTCCATAGCAGTACCTTTCAGTAAATGCACAACAGGTTGGTCGAAGAATAAATGGTACACAACGAATTACAGGGAGAATTAAGAATGATTTTATAACTTTGAAAAGATATAAAAATTCATTGCGATAAGTTACAGAATCGGTGTATGTGTCATTTTGTAGCCTAAAACCTCAAGTTGATTCACGTAGTACGTCTATACCCTATTCCGTCACCAGGAGCGCCAGCGTAGTGCATGGCTAAAATGGCTACATTCACTGGTGCGGACTCTGTTCTCTGTGTGTTTTCATTGCATGAAACGCACTCTGCAACAACTATTCGGCGTACATTTGCACCGAACACGCTAAAGAGCCTCCACCCAGGCCTACAGTTTCCTCTTGGCACAAGAAGTGTGACGTGGTAAATCACCAGGTTTCCCACGTATTGATGATTATGTCGAATACGTTAGAGAAACTTTTGCCCGCAGTCCACAAAAGTCAACGTGACTTGCGGCTCGCAAGATCTGCATTCCACAGATGTTTGGCGAGTTCTGCATTGACGTTTGCAATTCAAACCATACAGATTCAAAACGGCATAGAACATTAGTCTTGCAGATAAGGTTGCTCGTGGGGAAATCTGTGCGGAATTGTTGCATGGGCTAGAGGACGACGACACATTACGGAAAACAATAATCTTCGGTGACGAGTCAACATTTCATATCGGTGGCGTGATGAACACACACAACTGCAAAATATGGGGCAGCAAAAATTCACAGGCAACCCTGTAATATCTTTGTGACAGCCCCTAAGTTAATGTGTTATGTGCCCTTAGCAAATTTAAAATATATGGTCATTTCTTCGTCATGGAGAAAACTGTCACTGGTATTGTGTATCTGGATATGCTTGGAAACTTTTTAATTGCACGGATCGATGAAGATGACTGAGAGGGTATGGTTTTTCCTACCAACAAGATTGTGCACCACCTCCCTTCCTTACAGACGTTCGAGGTTTCCTCGATAATCGCTTCCCAGGTCGCCGGACTGACCGTGATGGGCCAGTCTCATGGCCACCTCACTCCCTAAACTTGACACCACTTGATTGCTTTCTCTGCGGTTTCATTAAAGTCCGTGTGTATGTTGCTCCCCTAAGAAACAATTCAGCCGACGAGAAAAGTCGAATCCAAGCTTCCGTTGCAGAAGTTACGCTCGATTTACTGCAGCAAGTGTCGGAAGAAATTGCTTACCGGTAGGATGTTTGCCACTTCACAAATAGTAGTCGCACAGAACCAAAATAACACTGGACACTTTTATGTGGAACTTGAGGTTGTTTGCTGCAAAATGACACATCTACCCATTCTGTAAGTTACCTTAAGTAATCTTCTATATCATTTAAAGGAGGTAAAGTTCTTTCTGACTCACCCTGTATAACTGGATGTCTGTGGCTGGAAACTGCGCTAACCATTAACTTCATTACATCACTAGCATAGCCTCATCCTATAGATGACATTACGAATATTGGCAGTCAACAGTGTCATCAAGTATTGCATAATGTTAAAAATCAGTCGTATAGTCCATTTATCAAATGTACGTTAACTCTCCATAATGTTAAATATCTTTAAGCGTTTCGGTTCTCAATGTAATAAGCGTTGCCTTGCGTATGCGTAAGTATATTTAAGACAAAAGTTTGTAGATTCGCGGTTTTTGTATCTAAAAAAAAAAAGAGTCAGTTCGTGAAGCGTAGATTCCATTTCAGTAAGCAGAGCCTTCGTACCTCTTTGTGGCAGATTTCAGTAACTGCGTAAGTGAGCTCTCTTACTGTAAACGGAACAGAAATGGCTGAGATATAACGCGTGTTCGAAACAGGGTACAACTGTGAAAGCTGCAAAAAGTCAGGAAAAAGGGCATTTCACCTTCTCGATCACTTGCTTCTTCGACAACGCATTTAGTTTCTCCAAATCACTGTGCGATAAAGCCATCTGTCCCGAACAGGCGATAATAGCTACTTAAAACAGTAAACGTAATTGTTATCTATCGTATTTACATTTGCAGATAGACGAAAATCTTAATATTGACCCTAACATTAATGCATTTAACAGCAAATTAAAAGTCCACCTTTGGTTCGAATTCAGCAGCATTTCTGCGTCTTGTGGACTCTGCAAGTCCTTTGTTGCTGTAAGTCCATCTTTATGCAGGTGAGTGCAATATCTCGGCTGTTTATTAGCAAATGTCGAATCGAAACATCTTCAGCCGTTTAAATTTCTAGTTGTTATTTTATTTGTGCAACCAGTTTCAGAGCTACATTAGCCATCTTACGTTTTCGACGTTATATTGCACCAAATATTGATGCAATTCCACTAATTTACGGGACGGTGGTATATAGGAGATGGCGCCCGATATCACCTCAGATGCATTCCATCAGGTTCAGATCAGGGGAATTTTGTTACAAGAGATGAACACGAGTTCACTATCATGCTCCTCAAACCCCTGTAGTACAATTCTGGCTTTGTAACACGGAGAATTATCGTACGGGAAGATGCTACCGGCATAACAATGTTCCCGTACTCCACGGCTGTCGTGGTTACTACCACAGGTGCTTTGGCTGCTCCCATCGGCCTGTGTCCGTCGCACGGTGCAGCTGTTCTCCTGTATGACGTCGTATCCAGCACTCCCATCGATCTGGTGTAACAGGTGAGTCATCCGACCAGGCGACGCATTTCTAATCATTTCAGTCATGATTGACGATGTCGTTAGGTCAGTATGGGAGTAGGCAAAGGTCGTGCTGCGGAACCCCTTGTTCAACGATGTGGAGAAAAAGATTTGCCTGGAAATACATGTGCCTGTACCAGCATTGTATTCTGTCGTCATTTCTGCTACATATCATCGCTCATTGTGCTTTACAGAGCGGGCAAACATCTGGCTCAAATGGTGCAAATGGCTCTGAGCACTATGGGAATTAACATCTGTGGTCATCAGTCCCCTAGAACTTAGAACTACTTAAACCTAACTAACCTAAGGACATCACACACATCCGTGCCCGAGACAGGATTAGAAACTTCGACCGTAGCGGTCACGCGGTTCCAGACTGAAGCGCCTAGAACCGCACGGCCACACCGGCCGGCTGGAGAACATCTGGCAACCACATTCTGTGATGAGGCGTCGACGTCCAAACTTTGTCCCTTATTCAGTTGCGTAGGCTACCGCGGCCAGAGTCAGTCGACATAAAAGTTTCCTGGGTATGGTTCCGCATCATAATGTACAAAACTACCACTGCTGGAGAAAAATCGACGTTTCGGCGACAGTTGCAGCAGCCTTTTTCTGGGTCAGTACTTTTATACCTCATGACGCAGTACCATACCCAGAAAACTTTTATGCCGTTTGTCCGTTAGTATTACGATGGTGTGCTGAAAACTAATACCTCCGAATTTCGTATGCGACAATTCTTAAAGTTTTGCATGTTTATTCTTCATGTACACCTATTTGCAGCCCTCTACCGCTAAAGGTCTCCGAACTGCAGCATGCAGCATGGCGACATATAACGTGACTATGTCCGTGCCTGAGAAACAGCGTGCTGTAATAGAGTATCGGATTAGAAGAGTTGTCCACGCGTGGCGCACTCTCTCCTTCAGCATCACAATACTAGACGAAACGCGAGCGTTGCGACATCTGCAGCAATCAGACGCCTTGAGTTCTCCGCCATTGATCACCCCCCATACAATCCCGACTTTCCGAATCCGATTTTCATCTGTTTCCAAAACTTAAAGAACATCTCCGAGGACTTCGCTTTGATAGTGTTGAAGGAGTGCTAGCAGATGTGAGGTTGTGGCTCCGTCAACAAAGTCGAACATTCAACAGTGATGGTATCAACAAACAGGTCTCGCATTGTGATAAATGTGTTCGTTTCAGGGTAACTATGTCGAGAAATAAATATTTATACACGGAGAATAAGGATTTAGCATGCTAACAACGTTTTTTATTTGAGAAACTTTACGAGTTTTCACATAAAACATTCTGAGGCATTACTTTTCAGCACGGTCTCATTGTTTCACCGTTCTTCAGTCACTTTCCGCATAGGCTCACGACAGTAACACGTGAACAATCTGCTAGCCCCATCCCTTCGATAACAAAAACCAAAATTAATAGTTACATTATCTCAAGTAAGTGTACTGCATGTCTCTTCCTAAGCAATGTGTTGAAAATGAACAGAGGACAAATTCATCATCTTCTTCTCCTTCAATTTATTATTATTATTATTTCTTTACTTTCTCAGACGTTAAGTCTGGTTAAGAATGGAAAGTGACGCGGACCTTGATCAAGCGTCACTTCCTATTAACTGTACGGTATGTGTTATATTGCATTTAGGAACTTTCGGGTAATTGAACATGTATCAATAATTACGGATTTCTGTAGTTGTATATATATGTTTGGATGTAGCTGTATTGCATTGATGTACTGGTGGATATTGTGTGGTATGACTCCTGTAGTTGATAGTATAATTGGTATGATGTCAACTTTATCCTGATGCCACATGTCTTTGACTTCCTCAGCCAGTTGGATGTATTTTTCAATTTTTTCTCCTGTTTTCTTTTGTATATTTGTTGTATAGGGTATGGATATTTCGATTAGTTGTGTTAATTTCTTCTTTTTATTGGTGAGTATGATGTCAGGTTTGTTATGTGGCGTTGTTTTATCTGTTATAATGGTTCTGTTCCAGTATAATTTGTATTCATCATTCTCCTGTACATTTTGTGGTGCATACTTGTATGTAGGAACGTGTTGTTTTATAAGTTTCTGTTGTAAGGCAAGCTGTTGATGTATTATTTTTGCGACATTGTCATGTCTTCTGGGGTATTCTGTATTTGCTAGTATTGTACATCCGCTTGTGATGTGATCTACTGTTTCTTTTTGTTGTTTACAAAGTCTGCATTTATCTGTTGTGGTATTGGGATCTTTAATAATATGCTTGCTGTAATACCTGGTGTTTATTGTTTGATCCTGTATTGCAATCATGAATCCTTCTGTCTCACTGTATATATTGCCTTTTCTTAGCCATGTGTTGGATGCGTCTTGATCGATGTGTGGCTGTGTTAGATGATACGGGTGCTTGCCATGAAGTGTTTTCTTTTTCCAATTTACTTTCTTCGTATCAGTTGATGTTATGTGATCTAAAGGGTTGTACAAGTGGTTATGAAATTGCAGTGGTGTAGCCGATGTATTTATATGAGTGATTGCCTTGTGTATTTTGCTAGTTTCTGCTCGTTCTAGAAAGAATTTTCTTAAATTGTCTACCTGTCCATAATGTAGGTTTTTTATGTCGATAAATCCCCTTCCTCCTTCCTTTCTGCTTAATATGAATCTTTCTGTTGCTGAATCTATGTGATGTATTCTATATTTGTGGCATTGTGATCGTGTAAGTGTATTGAGTGCTTCTAGGTCTGTGTTACTCCATTTCACTACTCGAATGAGTAGGTCAATATTGGTATGGCATAAGTATTTATAGCTTTTGTCTTGTTTCTTGCTGTCAATTCTGTTTTCAGTATTTTTGTTAGTCTTTGTCTATATTTTTCTTTTAGTTCTTCTTTAATATTTGTATTATCTATTCCTATTTTTCGTCTGTATCCTAGATATTTATAGGCATCCGTTTTTTCCATCGCTTCCATGCAGTCGCTGTGGTTATCCAATATGTAAGCTTCTTGTTTAGTGTGTTTTCCCTTGACTATGCTATTTTTCTTACATTTGTCTGTTCCAAAAGCCATTATTATTATTATTATTATTATTATTGCTATTTGTATTAATCATTGCTGTAATGGTGCAAGCATTTCTGACGGAAGGCAGCTGATCTTAGCAACGTTTTTTCGAAGTACCCCATAAATAAATTTGATACTTCTGGCGACAGTGGGAGTATACCTGTAGTCCCACCTGTCTCCTTATAATATTTGAAATTCTACAGAAACTACTTTGTCGTAAGGCAGTTGTGAAGTACACGAATAACAACAAGTGCCTTGACCTCGATACCAGTGTCGTGTTTTTTCTGCAGGCATGCTCGTGACAAATCGCCCAACTACACTGGTATGCAAAACCCAAGAAGTAACATTCGCATTACGCGCCACTGCCAAGTGATATAGCTCTACGACGCTTGGCCATACAAATA
The DNA here is from genome assembly GCF_023898315.1 of Schistocerca nitens. Lineage (NCBI taxonomy): Eukaryota > Metazoa > Arthropoda > Insecta > Orthoptera > Acrididae > Schistocerca > Schistocerca nitens. The sequence continues at coordinate 87,846,569 of NC_064615.1, read as the reverse complement.
AGAGACTACTACATTGTACTGAAAAGGTATCAGAGAGATATAGATACTGAAACGTACAGAAATGACACTTTTGTTCGAGACAATGATTACGTTGAAGCCGCTTCGACTTTTTTATGGTTCCTTGGACACTGGAAAAGGTGGGCCACGTTTCTTAACAGAGTGTACGTTCACCACGGATTGTAGTTCATGCACTGCAACGTGCTACCGGGCTGGTCACATGGTTGGTAAAGAGTTCTGGTGCTAGAGCGCTCCGTTCCTCCACCACCGCGCTTGACAACTGGTGGATGCTGCATGTGGACGTCTGCAACATGTATCCTCGAACGGATTTAAATCGGGGAGGGGGGGGGGAGACGGGTAGGCAAGTCCTTTCGCTGGGTATCTTCTCGTTATAAGATCTTCTCCACTTGCGCTCTACGATGCGGTCGAGCATTGTCATCCGTAATAAAAGACGCGTATGGGAAGGAGTACAGCGAAGGAGTATAGTGACAAAGTAACGTTGACCGACGAGTGTACAGTGTTCGGAGATACGCAGGTCAGTACGTGCATGCAGCATAGTGCTCCACACTCCATAACACGTGGACTACCAAAGCGATCGTATCAGACATTATTCGTGGGACAGTTACGTGTTCCCACCTCTCCCCATATGACGCTGCGCCCAGAAACGCTACTAACAAGGGAACCTCCCCATCGCACCCCCCTCAGATTTAGTTATAAGTTGGCACAGGGATAGGCCTTGGAAAACTGAACACAGATCAATCGAGAAAACAGGAAGAAGTTGTGTGGAACTATGAAAAAAATAAGCAAAATATACAAACTGAGTAGTCCATGCGCTAGGTAGGCAACATCGAGGAGAGTGTTAGCTTATGAGCGCCGTGGTCCCGTGGTTAGCGTGTGCAGGTCTGGTACGATAGGTCCTTGGTTCAAATCTTCTCTACGGTGAAAATTTTAATTTTTTATGTTCAGATAATTATCAATGTTCAGGCACTCACACATAATCAACTTCGCTCTCCAAAATTCCAGGACATGTTCAGATTTGCTTGGACATATACAGAATTTGACGGTCTACGCACGGAAACATTTGAAAACGTAAAAAACATATGTTTTGACAGAGCACAGGGAAAACTGTGCGACTCTGAAACTGCTGCATTCATTTGATGCAGTTTATGTGACAAACTCTTATGTTTTTATCACTTTTTTTGGAGTGATTATAACATCCACAAGAAAAACATAAATCGGGCAAGGTAGAAGAATCTTTTTACCCATTCGCCAAGTGTTCAAGTTAGGTGGGTCGACAACATATTCCTGTCATGTGACGCACATGCCGTCACCAGTGTCGTAAAGAATATATCAAACGTGTTTTCCTGTGGAGGAATCGGTTGACCTATGACCTTGCGATCAAATGTTTTCTGTTCCTATTGGAGAGGCACGTCCTTTCGTCTACTAATCGCACGGTTTTGCGGTGCGGTCGCAAAACACAGACATTAAACTTATTACAGTGAACAGAGACGTCAATGAATGAACAGACAGATCGTAACTTTGCGAAAATAAAGAAAGTAAAATTTTCACTCGAGGGAGGACTCAAACCAAGGACCTCTCGTTCCGTAGTTGCTCACTCTAACCACGAGACCACGGCGCTCATCAGCTATCAATGTCCTTTATGTTGCCTATCTTGCACATGGACTATTCAGTTTGTGTATTTTGCTTATTTTTTCATAGTTTCACACAACTTCTTCCTGTTTTCTCGATTGATCTGTGTTCAGTTTTTCAAGGCCTATCCACTGTGTCAATTTATAACTAAATCTGAGGGGGGTGCGATGGGGAGGTTCCCTTGTCAGACTGAATCTGCTCTCATCCGAGAACACGCGGCCCCATTCCTGGATGTTCCAGTCCCTATGCTTTTGACACTATCGCAAAAGATGCCGCCGATGTGCGGGTGTCAACGAAACAAAACGTACTGGTCATAGGGCAAAGATGCAGTCGCCGTGCCACTGTGGAGCGTGAGATTGCGTACCTTTCAGTCGTGTTAAATGTCGTTGCAATTGCACGCGGTGTGTGATTTGAGTCCCTTCCCGACTGTTACGCAATGTAACTATCATGTGCTGCTGTAGCTGACGGTGGTCGACGTCATTCTCTCCTTCGGGCAGCAGTCCCTGGAGTTGGAAAGCTCCCCATGCGCCAGAACAAATTCTGGGCTACACTTGTCACACTTCGTACTTCTTCTAGTTTGCCGATGATTCTTCCCTGTGTGATGTCATCGAAATGTTGTCTCAGGGCCATGGCGTAATGAACACTGCCATAGGCACCGTAAATGGTCGCTGATGGACACATATATTTTCCCAATATTTCAGTAGCATCGTGTGGCGGGGCCACCCGTATTTGGCGTTATAGTCACGCTGAACACACATCACATCATCTCCAGCTTTCTGTGCACGATCGGGAGACGTCAGGCAACATACTCCCATACTACTCTTTGTTTCCACAGAGTTGTTCATTTTCATCATTTTCTTTTGCAGCTCATTGTATTGGCCGTGTTTGCAGTTAAAATTGTTGGATGTGAGGTCCGCCACTTAGGCAAAGCACCGTTTTTTCTCAGTACCCAAACATGTTTCGGCACCACTGAGCCATCATCAGTGGGTTTTCGTTTTTATTTATTCTGTAATGTGAACATTTTCGTTAGATTATTATAAAATTATGTGCATCTTTAGATGAAACAACAGATCGTTTCTTTTTGTATATAGCTTTACATTTGGTGTGCATGAATTTTCTGGACCACTTGTGCTAAGAAGCGCACAGAAAACACACACACACACACACACACACACACACACACACACACACAAAGATAAAATGCAAACAAAATTCAAATTTGGCACCGAACTGTCTATTGAACAAATGAACGCTGACTGGGCTGGGACACACAACAAACCACAATCACACTGTGTTTTGGTGAAGTGAAAAATGTTTTTACTGCGTTATTTATGCAAAATACTTGTTATAGTTACGTGTGAATCACAACAGCTCAGCATGATGCTGAGAATGGAAGTGCTTGCCACACGAAAACGTAAGTAAAAACGAATATAGGCGCGAAAACATCGCGACAAACTAAATTACATTCTAGAAGATAGGTTAACACCCAGCAAAAAACTTTCTCATCAACATCGTTTGGTTGCAGTTGACAAACTAGCTGTATTAATTAACACACAAGTGATCCAGAAAATTCATGCACACTAAATGTAAAGGTATTTACAAAAAGAAACGATCTGTTGTTTGAACTAAAGATGCACATAATTTTATAATCATTTAACAAAAATGTTCACATTGCAGAATAAATAAAAACGAAAACCCACTGATGATGGGACAGTGGTGCCGAAACATGTTTGGGTACTGAGAAAAAAAAACGTTAATAATATGTTCTGTTCCTTTACCTGTGTTGTCCTTGTTGTTCTTAAGTCTTGCAGATCAGTCTGTTTTATGTGAGGGGGGTCTCTCACCGTGTTAGAAGCGTCTCAGGAGAGACTGTAGAATTGTGGTGTTCACAGAGGATGTGTATAGGTAGGCGAGGTAACCGTTATATGTAGTACACAATACTTCCGGCAACCCTTATAGCCTCAAGAGTAAGCCCTGGTTTGAGCTATTGAACCTACAGAGAATCGGAATTTTTTTCTGATTGGTTAACGCCGAAAGTCGCGATCTGTGACATCGCTCAGTAAAAGTGACGTCCATTGGGGTAGTCACGCCTGTTGAGGGTGACTACTGCGTTTCTGTTATGAGTTGTAAAACCGATTAAATTATGTCCTTGGGCAGTAAATGTGTAGACTTGGGAGGCTACGCTCTTCACAGGATACAACAATCTCGTGTCAACATAACGGTCAACCTCCTGCGATTATTTTGTATGCTGTTCTGTAATATTTATGGTATCCTTTCTCAGAAATGTATTCTCATTGTCTAAAACTTTTTGATACCAGCGTAGACCGTCAATGATAATGCTATTATTGACGAAAGCCATGACGAACACAGAAAAAGAGAGAGAGGGGGAGAAAGAGAGAGGGAGAGAGAGAGGGGAGAGAGAGAGAAGGAAATACAAAGGGAGACAGAGATACTCGAATACTTATTACTACTTTTCTTCCACAATGAAAACACTCTTTGATGATAAATTATTTAATATCAATGACACCTTTCACCTTTTTGGCGGATCCACAGATTGTGTGCAAGTAGCTGGATATGTAACCCATCCGTCATAAAGCCAAATAAAAGGAAAATGAACGCAGCAGTCGCTGGATATATAATCCAGCTACTGTTGCGTCCACTTTCCGTTTTATTTCGCTTTATGATGGATGAGCTACATTTGTAGCTACTTTTACACTATCTGATGACGGCCCAAAAGGGTGAAATGCATCGCTGATGTTAAATGATTTCGCAGTCAAGACTGTTTTTATTCTGAAATAATTCGAAACTGGTTGCTGCAGCACGCTGCATGAGATATTTTTGTAGTACAAAGGGGGTTTATGAAATGGCGTAATACTTTCATCTCGCGACCTCTTTAAGCTACTCTTGGTAAGCACCATTTGACAGGTAAAACTTGCTTGGCAACACGCGCGCCAAGGCTTGTTATTTATTACTCGGCAGCGTGTGCGGAAAGCGTAGGTGAGCCAGTTGGCTTTGTCACCCGTCTGGCGTTTCACGCCGAGCGCGACAAGGCACTAGCATCGACGGCAAATGATACACCGTCTCCCACTCCCGCAGCCGCCGTATTATGAATGAGAGTCGGAATTATTAACGCGTGGAGGACACGTCAGCCCTCGCCGTCGACACAAGCGGACACAACGCTTCCAAAATAAAGCGCCCGTTTTATATATAAACGCAGACAGCGCCGCGCGGCGGCGGTGGGCGGTACTGCTGGCTCGCCTCCAGCCGGGTCCCTCGGCTCGGCGCCGCGCGAGGTATTCGTGACCGAGGCTGACTGGCTGCCCCGATATTACTCTTATTTTTAATATCCCTCTCTGCCGCTGCCGCTGCTGCGGATTTGTATTTGTATGCCGGTGCCCTCCCCCGCCATCCTGCAGACAGCTTTCACTGGTTGAGTGAAGCGGCCCGACGCCGGATGTATTCCCTGAGCCGAGGGCGCCTGCGGAGCTCTCTCTTACCTGATGACGTTCACTGGCGCCTTACACTGCACCTACACAAAACGGAAAGTCTTTCGACAGGTGTGTAAAATATGAAATTACAGGCAAAACAATGCGAACAGTGGTAGTAATGGGATGGCTGTGTTTGACGGTCAACAACGCAGTTAAGGGCCTTGTCGCTCTGGACAGTGCGTGTTCAGTTCAGACTAGGCATCAGTGTGGGTTCCATTCAGAGGCCGAGGTCGACGTGTAATGAAAGACCAAACAGAGTTCCAAAGAGGGCAGATTGTGGGGGCCCGATTAGCTGGAGCATCAGTAACTAAGACAGCCAACGTAATGAATATGTCAAGAGCAACTGTTTCAACATTCATGATATCCTACACGAAACATGGAAAGACATCACCGTGTAGGCATAGTAGTGGGTGCGGATCAAAACTAAATGACAGAGATCGTCGTACGCTAAACGAATTGTGCCAAAACAGCACAAAAATAAGGCGGCTAAAGTGACTGCATAGGTCAATAGCCATCTTCGAGACCCCGTATCTCCATAAAGCGAATATCCATATACAAGCTACTGTACCGAAACCATTAGAGACGACAATCAAAGCAGAAAGGTGTAAAACCTGGTGTCAGGAGCATAAATCCTGCACGGCTGATCAGTGTAAACATGTCACATGGTCCGACGGGTAAAAGTTTTTTGCTATTTCCAACATTGTTGAAGTTTCGAGAACATACCTTCACCGAGGCGTCAAGCAGTATATTGCTCCCTCCTACGCATATGTCGCGAAGAGACCATGAGGATAAAATCGGAGAGATTAGAACCCACACAGAGGCATACCGACAATCTTTCTTTCCACGAACAATACGAGACTGGAATAGAAGGGAGAACTGATAGAGGTACTCAAGGTAACCTCCGCCACGCACCTTCAGGTGGCTTGCGGAGTATGGATGTAGATGTAGATGTAGATCTGACATGGTGTCCTATTGGAGAACGCCAAAAAAAGCCTACAATACTGATTGCTTGATTCCTGTGGTAAAGCATGAAAGTGGAAGTGTGATGGTCTGGATAGCCATATGATGGTATTCTGGTGGTCCCATCATTACTGTCAAACGCCGTGCTACAGTCGAAAATTATGTGAACATTTTACGTGATCAGGTACACCCCATGATTCACTTGTTGTTCCTCAACAATGATGCCATATTTTAGGACAATACTGCGCCCATTCTCACGCCCAGGACTGTTCAGTCGTGGTATGGGGAGTATCCAACTGAACCGCAGCGTCTTCCCTGACCAGCACAGTCCCCAAACTTGAACATTATCGAACCCTTGTTGGCGATATTGGAACGCAGACGCCGGAGCAGATTTTCGCCTCCCTCAACACTACAGGAGTTACAAGAGGTTCTGATCGAAGAGAGGCATAACATTCTATTGGAGACAATACAGTCATTGTACGCCAGTATTGCAAGAAGAATCGCAGCTGTATTGCGGGAAAATGGGAGTCCAATCCCTTACTAATGAACCATTCCCAATAAGTACAGATATTCACACTATTTTGCCTGTTTCCTGCATGCTTGCGTTCAATATCTGGAAGTGAACGTCGCACTGTCTATCAGTTGTGTTGTTACATTATCATCGCCACATCAGATTTAAGACACAAAGAGGGTCATTGACCATCATCGCCTTAATTCCATATGTCATGTCTGATATATTCCGAAAGAACAGGCACCACACATACAGGGTGTTTCAAAAATGACCGGTATATTTGAAACGGCAATAAAAACTAAACGAGCAGCGATAGAAATACACCGTTTGTTGCAATATGCTTGGGACAACAATACATTTTCAGGCGGACAAACTTTCGAAATTACAGTAGTTACAATTTTCAACAACAGATGGCGCTGCAAGTGATGTGAAAGATATAGAAGACAACGCAGTCTGTGGGTGCGCCATTCTGTACGTCGTCTTTCTGCTGTAAGCGTGTGCTGTTCACAACGTGCAAGTGTGCTGTAGACAACATGGTTTATTCCTTAGAACAGAGGATTTTTCTGGTGTTGGAATTCCACCGCCTAGAACACAGTGTTGTTGCAACAAGACGAAGTTTTCAACGGAGGTTTAATGTAACCAAAGGACCGAAAAGCGATACAATAAAGGATCTGTTTGAAAAATTTCAACGGACTGGGAACGTGACGGATGAACGTGCTGGAAAGGTAGGGCGACCGCGTACGGCAACCACAGAGGGCAACGCGCAGCTAGTGCAGCAGGTGATCCAACGGCGGCCTCGGGTTTCCGTTCGCCGTGTTGCAGCTGCGGTCCAAATGACGCCAACGTCCACGTATCGTCTCATGCGCCAGAGTTTACACCTCTATCCATACAAAATTCAAACGCGGCAACCCCTCAGCGCCGCTACCATTGCCGCACGAGAGACATTCGCTAACTATATAGTGCACAGGATTGATGACGGCGATATGCATGTGGGCAGCATTTGGTTTACTGACGAAGCTTATTTTTACCTGGACGGCTTCGTCAATAAACAGAACTGGCGCATATGGGGAACCGAAAAGCCCCATGTTGCAGTCCCATCGTCCCTGCATCCTCAAAAAGTACTGGTCTGGGCCGCCATTTCTTCCAAAGGAATAATTGGCCCATTTTTCAGATCCGAAACGATTAATGCATCACGCTATCTGGACATTCTTCGTGAATTTGTGGCGGTACAAACTGCCTTAGACGACACTGCGAACACCTCGTGGTTTATGCAAGATGGTGCCCGGCCACATCGCACGGCCGACGTCTTTAATTTCCTGAATGAATATTTCGATGATCGTGTGATTGCTTTGGGCTATCCGAAACATACAGGAGGCGGCGTGGATTGGCCTCCCTATTCGCCAGACATGAACTCCTGTGACTTCTTTCTGTGCGGACACGTGAAAGACCAGGTGTACCGCCAGAATCCAGAAACAATTGAACAGCTGAAGCAGTACATCTCATCTGCATGTGAAGCCATTCCGCCAGACACGTTGTCAAAGGTTGTAAGTAGGCTGTTTAGGTTTTTTTATTGATAACGCCACCTCAGTATGAAAATCACCGGCTGTGCCGTGTGCAGTCTGTGGCTGCTTTGCATTGTTGTAATACTCAACCATTGTAGTGTTAGGCAGCTGGCTGTGAACAGCGCGTAACGTTGCGCAGTTGGAGGTGAGCCGCCAGCAGTGGTGGATGTGGGGAGAGAGATGGTGGAGTTTTGTAATTTGTCATGATATCAAGGTAAATACATTGTTTGTTCTCTATTAATATCTTTCATTTGCTAACTATCCCTATCAGTAGCTAGTGCCTTCCATAGTTTGAATCTTTTATTTAGCTGGCAGTAGTGGCGCTCGCTGTATTGCAGTAGCTTGAGCAGCGAAGATTTTTGGTGAGGTAAGTGATTTGTGAGACGTATAGGTTAATGTTAGTCAGGGCCATTCTCTTGTAGAGAATTTTGAAAGTCAGATTGCGTTGCGCTAACAAAATATTGTGTGTTGAAAGTCAGATTGCGTTACGCTAAAAAATATTGTGTGTCAGGTTAAGCACAGTCGTGTAAAATTGTTAAAAGGGGACGTTTCATATGTCGACCCATAGCCTAGGATACCTCACTGGAATCTTCTGATTTTTTCTTGTAGTTTGTGTAATTAGTGTAGCTTTTGTTTATTGCTAGCGCGTAATTTTAGAGAAAATCTCCTTTGTAGTTGTAGTTTTTCATTGTTGTACAATAAAACAGTTGTGGTATGCATGTAGATTTGCACCAAGTATTTCGCAGCTGCAATTAACTAGATATTATTTTCAGTGTTATGTTAATGTGTTCTCTTATTTTTGCTCTTGAAATTGTGTTTTTCTGTGTTGTCGTGTGAAATACTGTGACAATAATGGCGTGTGAAAAACGTAACACTAGGCTCCAAAGCAAACTGAGAAATAATAGTGACGACGAGCGTAGTTTGCCAGCACCACTGTGTAATGAATTAACAGATGTTCAAAGTAATAATTTGGTAGCTGTGCATAGGGAAATGGAGCGGGCTGCAAACAATGGTGTAGACAGCGAAACAATTAGAGAACGGGGAAGCATTATCGATCGATCGGTCGGCGACAGCTCGCCTCAGGAATCCGAAACGACAGGAAACAATCTCGCAAATGCTGTGAATTCAGGATTTGGGTCCTCACCGTTTTCTCAAATGAGTCAAGACACATTTTCTGCTTGTCAAAATGTGAATGTTTCCGGTGCAAATTCACTGCCGAAAAGCACTGAGGAACATGTTCCAGACACCAGTGCATTGTTATTACAATTAATACAACAAATGGGACAAACACAACAAAAGCTTCAAAAGTTAGACACAACGCTCGAACAAAATCAGAAACAAATGGGACAAAATCTTCAAAAATTAGACACAATCGAACAAAATCAGAAACAAATGGAACAAAATCAGAAACAAATGGAACAAAATCAGAGTCAAACACAGCAACAGCTTCAAAAGTTAGACTCATTGGAGCAAACTCTTGAACAAACACGTGAGGATTTAACTAATGAGTTACATCACATTGAATCGAAATGTCAAAAAGTCTGTAACGACGTAAAAACACAAATTTGTGAGCATTTCCAACCTATTTTTTCGCGGCATGAAAATGCACTACAGAATCACGAAGTAGCCATAAAAGAACTGCAAACTACTGTTCATGAAAATCATGAGACCTTGCAAGCTAAATTTGACTCAGTTGCATCTACCGATTCGGTTACGCAACTTGCAAAAACCCAGGAAAACTTAAAAGACACAGTAGAAAGACACATGGAGGAAATTAGTACATTATCAGAGAAAGTAGTTGAACTTTCGGATCAGCTAAATAATTTATCTACGAAGGTAGATGAAAATCTGAATGACACAAAACCGGTAGTCTTTAATGACACAGAAGAGAGCGAACAAATTAGGAAACTGAAACAAAATCTGAATCAACACCAAAGAGAAATCCGGGAAGTACAAGATCAGCTGACAGAGGTAATACAAGAATTACGTATTTCAGAGGACACTCGCGCCCCAATACAGGAAGAGAGACATAGAAATACGGAACAGCCACAAAATAATAACACAGCGCATTTCGGAAATTATGAAAGAAATTGGCAAGGTGCACCGAATTTTGAAATGGAACCGCCGAAACGACGTAACAATGACCGATATGCGACTCGCCGACATAATGACTTTGACTATAAGCTGTTCATTACTACACGTAAATTCAAAACGTTTAAAAATTCTGCCAACGACATTCATCCACAAGCATGGCTCCATCAATTCTCTCATTGTTTTCCTCCCAACTGGTCGTTAGAACACAGATTAGAATTTATGTGTGGCTACTTAGAGAATGAACCATCTGTAAGAATGCGGTCGGTCATTCACGACTGCCACAGTGAAGGAGAGTTTTACCATGCCTTCCTCTCAGCATATTGGTCTCAAGCCACACAAGACCGAGTAAAACATGGCATCATGATGATGAAACACTTTGAACAATCTGAATTTTCCAGTCTTGTCAAATATTTTGAACACATGTTGCATAAGAATCAGTATCTTTCAAACCCATACAGCCCCTCAGAACTCATCCGCATTTGCTTAATGAAATTACCTGAACATTTACGACACATTATTTTGGCAGGACGTTGCAAAGACGATATTGAAGCATTTCAAGGACTCTTACAAGAACTGGAAATTGACACTGACAATCGCGTAATGCACGAGCACAACAATTACAGATCACATCTGTCACAATTCCGCGATGACAGAAATAATACACGACAAGGCTATTCTTATAACGTAAATCGTGACCGAAACAGACACCACCCGTATAACAACCGTTGGCAGAGTAGTAATAATTACAGGGAAAGATCACCTTTCCGCGGTAATGACTATCACAGAGATTACCTTAGAAACAGACAATATGGTAACCAGAACTATTATTATCAAGGGAGACAGAATACTTTCAGACGCAACAGTTCAGCGCGCAGTTACGATTCCGGGAGAAATTCTCCACCACATGACCGACAAACAAGAAACTATGTAAACTACCGACATAACGACAGACCTGAATTTCATCAGAACTGGCGGGATTATAACAGAGCTGGGCCTTCTCGTCAGAGTGAATTTGTAGAAGTTAGGTCTCCTAATCCCAATAACGGCGCGCGGCAACAAAGAGACAGACAATGACTCGCACAGCAGGCAGCCGCGTGCGCCCGCTGGCTCCGAGAAAAATAACATAAGACGCTAGCCTTGAGAAAAATTCCAGCATTCTTGACCGACGTATAAAACATGACAATTGCTTTTCAGTTGAAAGTCTGCGTACTATGAAGAGTAAAGGATTACACCACATTTCACACGTAAAACCGTTTATTGAAAGATAATCTGCTTTTTTTTTAATGCAACATTTTGGTTTACTTGCAAATACATTATGGATTCAAGGTGCTTTCTGAGAGATACCAGGTGACACAGTGGTTAGTTTATTTGAAAGCTACACGATTTTATCACGACGCTACTAATGAGTGACAATTTACAATGTTGCTTTTGCGGTGTATATATTTTATATCTGCACAGTTTTTCTGACTTCTTCTGGAAAGTAAAACATGTTTTAGTAGTAACTTTTGTGGTATAGCTACAATGAGACAGCCTTTTTCGTAGCACAACAATACGTTACAGTACAGTACTTTCTTCATCACAACAATAAGCGTAATAACTACGATATCTATACACAAAGCATTTCACTTTTGTGTATCATGAGGTAAGTACATTGACTTTAGCAGAACTTTGCTTACAGAGGACGATAACTACGACAGTTTCATAGAATTATCTTACAACATGACGCACAGTTTAGCACTACAGGACACGTATTTGAGTGATTAATTTTATACTTAAAACATTTATTTTAAAGATTTTTTTTTTACAAAGAAAGTTTTCCGTGATACATTTCATTCCATTGCTGTAATCTGTAACACCTGAGGGTATAATTACATTAATCCTCAGGGGGGTACACGCTTACTTTGTGTACCATGTGTGTGGCAACCACAAGGAACCCTAGCTAATATGGTATTTGCTTATACAACTTTACACATCGGTACCATATTTCTCCAACACAGTATTACACAGCTATCAGATCATTTAACTGAGAGAGACAAACATTTTTTTTACTACGTCAGTGACAGATGTTTACGTAATTACACAGTTGAACAACTTCATACGTATGAAATTGTATTTTGTCTGTACTTTGTAAACTGTTCATATTTTTTCGGAACCATTGTGATACAATGTGAGCTTTGAATGATGTGTTTGGTATGGAATCATGATTTTAAAGTACGTTTGAGGCAGATGACACTTTTGAAATGAGCAGAGAATTTTTTTTAGGTTTTGAAACTATTGGAGGAAGCTACGACGATTTTGAGATTTGACTGAGGTGTTATGATGTTATTTTTTACGACGACGATGTGTATTATGTTGTTGAGGTATGTTTATGATTAGTAAGCTAATGTTATATGAAGAATTTGATTATGCTATGTATCTAATGATGAAGTATTGAAGAAGCGTCGACGAATTTGTATATGTGTAATAAGGTAAGGAGTAATGAGTAGCGGTTAGGAACTCTGCCTTGTGAAGACGTATGTTGGAAACCGAGAATCGTACTTTTAGAATTATGAAATGTGTGTAAATGCGTGAATGTATCACAATGCTGACGAATATTTTTTTTTGGACACTTATATTTATAGGATTTTGTTTCCACAGATTTGTAACACAAATGCTTGACCTATGAAATTTTTATATAAGACTGCCATTGTAGCGAAAACTGCTGTTGTAAATATTTCCGTACGAAAGTTAAGTGACCACCTGCACGTAATGCGTCGCGGGCACCCACCTGGGCGACAGCCGCCCGAAAAAAAAAAAAAAAAAAAAAAAAAAGGCCATTAGCCTTCCAGCGGCACAGGTAGAAAAACAAAAAGGGAGGCCATTAACCTCGCTTCTGACATTCTTTTGTAGAAAGCATCGCAAAAACGACACCGTCGAACTTGAAAACATATGATTACACTGGATGCCTAATGAAATGACGAGAAATATTTTTATGTCTATACACCTGATTATGACTACTGTCTCTCTAGTTGAGAGATTTTTCCACTAACTTATGAAATGTCACATGACTATTGAATGATATTTTTATGCTTTGCCTTTCATAGTTGCTTATTTCATTTGATATCTAGTTTCCAGCTGTGTTGCAGCATAGGTTTTATAAACAAAAAAAAAAATTCATTTGCTAATGTGGACACTTTCTGTCAACAGATCTATTAAATAATTATTTTATGACCCACATTCTTCGAAAAAGGAGCTCTTGGAATGGAAAGACCAATAAGAAGGGACCAATAACAGGAACTGCATACATAATTTTCTTTTCAACTACTTGTTAATTTTTTTCGTAGAGTAAGTTTTTGTGATGCATCACTCTAGTGTTAAGATGTGACGTAAGTTTTAAACATGGCCATTTTTACTGTAATATTTTTTCTGCTTGAGCTATGTCATGTTTAGGTATAAGTTGCTGCTGTTTGCCAGGCATAGTGTTATTGAATTTGACTTTGTATTATTCTGTTAAGCCAGTTTTACTAATGATTTCTTGTTATTATTTGTTGCACATTGCCTTAGATTAGTTGTAATATTACAATTGCTTTGCTAATTTCTTAATGCTGCTTGCTTCGCAAATCTGCGTTTTTTTTCATTGCTGTTTATATTAATTGTTTTATGTGATGCTGCATTGCCTCGTCCCTTAGTTTAGCATCTGAGCTCAGTAGATTTAAGTTAGCATAACAGGGGTAGACTATATAAGAAACAGATTTGGCAAAAATGAGTATTGTGCACTAAGAACTAACTATTTTGAAAGAAATATGGTTGGAACACAGAAAAGAGGTACAGATAGGACTTTTTGGGAATAATGATGAACGAAGGGAGATCTCCAAGAACAAAAAAGGTTTTGTTCGCACAATACTGCAGTACCAAAAGTTACACTGAAAACGAACCCTATCCATTCCTTTTGTGTCATCCCTCTATGTGTTTGTGTTCCCTTGTGTATTTGTGTTTTTCCTGTCTTTATGTGTTTAGCTGATTAGAGCTATGTTGTAGAATTTTTCTAATACTATGTTATTTACTTGGTAAATTCTGTTTTAATGCTCATGTGTGATGTTGATGTTTCAAAAGTTGTTCTGATCTTTATGTATGTACTTATGTCATTATTTTTGTAACACTGATGTATATGTTTATTTCTATTCTTTTGTAAAGCCCCTATTACCGCAAATGTTATTTGTATTGTTATGTTCTTTAATGATGTGTTTTGTACCTTTGTTATTGTGTTCTTATGTTATAAAATTGTATAGACACCAGTTCATCATATTATTAACTTGTAAGTTACATTTCACTGCACACGTTTTGTTGGTCATAGTATATGGACAATATGGGAGAAGTAGGGACTGTTAGTGTTTGCACGTGTGTTAATAATTCAGCAAGGGACTGGATAACAGCATTGCTGGTTCTAAGGACAATTAAAAATTTTTTTGTGAGTGCACAAGTGGTGGTTATGGCCTTGCTACATTATCCGCAAGACTCTTCGATGGTGATTGTGCACCTGCACAGTCGCAGCAGATGGCTGCTGGCCATCTCTACAAGGACTACAGTGGGTCTGCACCTCTGGTGGCCCACCAGTACCATTATATCTCTACAAGGACTGCAGTGGGTCTGCACCTTTGATGACTCACCAATACCATTATTTCTACAAGGACTGCAGTGGGTCTGCGCCTCTGGTGGCCCACCAATACCATAATCTCTACCAGGACTACAGTGGGTCTGCTCTGTGATGACCTACCAAACGATATTCTTCAAAACTTCGATAGACTACGCTGTGGGTTTGCTCTGTTGTGGCCCATTACGTGTCAGCATGTCAAGAGTCAGCACTGTCTTTCCGTTGGAAGGACAACGATACTTCTTCAAGACTGCATGGAAATCCACTACGTCTATGTGCATTTTCTTTTACTGCTCAGACTTTGAGAAAAACACTGCAATGTGATGAATGATCAGGACTGTCTTTATGGACTGTGAGAAAATTTTAGCTTTTGACCAACATTGTATCAATAAGTGTGTGCATTTGATTTCTTAGTTATTGTAATTATGAAAAATTTTTTCAAATCTGTAATGGGCACTGCCCAACCCAATTTGTAAAATTTTTTGTGGGGAGCATGGGGGCTATGTAAGTAGGCTGTTTAGGTTTTTTTATTGATAACGCCACCTCAGTATGAAAATCACCGGCTGTGCCGTGTGCAGTCTGTGGCTGCTTTGCATTGTTGTAATACTCAACCATTGTAGTGTTAGGCAGCTGGCTGTGAACAGCGCGTAACGTTGCGCAGTTGGAGGTGAGCCGCCAGCAGTGGTGGATGTGGGGAGAGAGATGGTGGAGTTTTGTAATTTGTCATGATATCAAGGTAAATACATTGTTTGTTCTCTATTAATATCTTTCATTTGCTAACTATCCCTATCAGTAGCTAGTGCCTTCCATAGTTTGAATCTTTTATTTAGCTGGCAGTAGTGGCGCTCGCTGTATTGCAGTAGCTTGAGCAGCGAAGATTTTTGGTGAGGTAAGTGATTTGTGAGACGTATAGGTTAATGTTAGTCAGGGCCATTCTCTTGTAGAGAATTTTGAAAGTCAGATTGCGTTGCGCTAACAAAATATTGTGTGTTGAAAGTCAGATTGCGTTACGCTAAAAAATATTGTGTGTCAGGTTAAGCACAGGTAGAGTAAAATTGTTAAAAGGGGACGTTTCAAGGTTTCGGGTAATTTCATTCAGAGACTACGCCATATTATTGCTACGCATGGTGGATATGTTGAAAATATCGTACTATAGAGTTTCCCAGACCGCAGCGCCATCTGTTGTTGAAAATTGTAACTACTGTAATTTCGAAAGTTTGTCTGCCTGAAAATGTACTGGTGTCCCAAGCATATTGCAACAAACGGTGTATTTCTATCGCTGCTCGTTTAGTTTTTATTGCCGTTTCAAATATACCGGTCATTTTGAAACACCCTGTATAATTAAGGCGAGGGTTGCCAATGATCCCTTCAATGCAGATGCATATCACACTCAATTTTTTACGGGAATCGGCGAAACGCCGCGAGCAATGTGGGTAATAAGCAAAGCATTACATCGGTACTTTGTGTCATAAGTTGAGAATGTGGATCTGACGGGAGGCTGCTAGAGTAGTCCATGTGGTTGTGGTGACCACTGTGTCAGGATGGTGCAGTGGCTGGAGCATCAGCCTAGTAAGCAGGATGCGCGGTTTCGAATGCTGGTCCGCCACAAATTTTCAACTTGCCTCTTGGATATAAATCAGTGCTCACTGGCAGCTAATGTCTTTAATTCCTTTGTATCATTCATAGTAACTGGAGGATCAAAATATTTTCTTTTCTTTCGGACATGCCCGAAAAACAGACACCACATTTAAATGTATCAGATTTAGATAATTAGAAACTAACAAGCCTTTGCTGCTAGCAATAATAGACCAAAACAAAACAAAAATTTCATTTTAATCCAACACGTGATTTTTATGAATTTTGTGTGGGCGGACGAGAGGTGCCACGTGAACAGTAATGTAACTGCGGTATGGGCCATTTTCTGCTGGGTGTATTTGCTTAATTGCAAATAATTCAGAAATTAACTTTGCAAAGATGTAGTTTGCCGTTGTAAGGCAGCCGTTTGCGCTAAGTTAGAACTGTCTTTTGCGCAGTAATACTCCAGGGATCTGCCAGAGAAGCGGTTCAGGCCATCAGAAGAAGTCTGGCAAACGAGCGTAACTACGCAGCCTGCCCGAAACTGTTTTGCTATATCCCGCTATGTGTGAGACTGTGGAACCTATCAGACCAATGGACCTACACAGACTGCGTCACATTGCCCTTAAGGCTCCATGTTAACTGTAAATTACGCAACCGAATCGCTATCTTGAAATGTTCTAACACACAATCATAAGGTGGGATATTGCTAAATCCTACTATGTAACTACCCATTCAGTCAGTAGAATAAATCAGTGAACTGAAAGGAACCACGTACTCCATCATATAAAACTGCAAATGAAACTTAAACTGGTTATATATTATTTAACCAATCACAAAATACACTACTGGCCGTTAAAACTGCTACACCAAGACGAAACGCAGATGGTAAACGGGTATTCATTGGACAAATATATTATAGTAGAACTGACATGTGATCATATTTTCACGCAATTTGGGTGCATAGATCCTGAGAAATCAGCACCCAGAACAGTCACCTCTGGCCATAATAACGGCCTTGATACGCCTGGGGATTGACTCAAACAGAGCTGGGCTGGCGTGTACAGGTACAGCTGCCTATGCAGCTTCAACACGATACCACGGTTCATCCAGATTAGTGACTGGCATATTGTGACGAGCCAGTTGCTCGGCCACCATTGACCAGACGTTTTCAATTGGTGAGAGATATGGAGAATGTGCTGGCCAGGGCAGCAGTCGAACATTTTCTGTATACAGAAAGGCCCGTACAGGACCTGCAACATGCGGTCGTGCATTATCCTGCTGAAATGTAGGGTTTCGCAGGGATCGAGAGAAGGGTAGAGCCACGGATCGTAGCACATGTGAAATGTAACGTCCACTGTTCAAAGTGCAGTCAATGCGAACAAGAGGTGACCGAGACGTGTAACCAATGGCACCCCATACTAACACGCCGGGTCATACGCCAGTATGGCGATGACGAATACACGCTTCCAATGTGCGTTCACCGCGATGTCGCCAAACACGGATCCGACCATCATGATGCTGTAAGCAGAACCTGGATTCATCCGAAAAAATGACGT
This sequence comes from Schistocerca nitens, assembly GCF_023898315.1. NCBI lineage: Eukaryota > Metazoa > Arthropoda > Insecta > Orthoptera > Acrididae > Schistocerca > Schistocerca nitens. The sequence continues at coordinate 87,828,543 of NC_064615.1, read as the reverse complement.
TTTGCCATTCGTGCACCCAGGTTCGTCGCTGAGTACACCATCGCAGCCGCTCCTGTCTGTGATGCAGCGTCTAGGGTAACCGCAGCCACGGTCTCCGACCTCATATTCCATGCTGCTGTAAACGTCGTCGAACTGTTCTTCCAGATGGTTGTTGTCTTTCAAACGTCCCCATCTGTTGACTCAGGGATCGAGACGTGGCTGCACGATCCATTACAGCCATGCGGATAAGATGCCTGTCATCTCGACTGTCAGCGATACGAGGCCGTTGGTATCCAGCACGGCGTTCCATATTACCCTGCTGAACCCACCGATTCCATATTCTGCTAACAGTCATTGGTTGTCGACAAATGCGAGCTGCAATTTCGCGATACGATAAACCGAAATCGCGATAGGCTACAATCCGACCTTTATCAAAGTCGGAAACGTGATGGTACACATTTGTCCTCCTTGCACGAGGCATCACAACAACCTTTCACCAGGCAACCCCGGTCAACTGCTGTTTATGTGTGAGAAACCGGTTGGAAACCTTCTTCATGTCAGCACGTTGTAGGTGTCGCCACCGGCGCCAGCCTAGTGTGAATGCTCTGAAAAGCTAATCGTTTGCATATCACAGCTTCTTCTTCCTGTCGGTTTAATTTCGCACCAGTAGCACGTCATCTTCGTGGTTTAGCAATTTTAATGGCCAGTAGTATATTTGCATCAGCATCCTATGAAAAAAAAAACAAATTTTATTTGCTGACGATAATTAACAACACTGGCAAGCGGAGGGATAGCTACCGTGTGCTAGCTGCACATTAAATCACCAAGTACTATAACCTAACGGCTAAGTTAGAAACTCCAGTGGTCTACTGAATAAAACATCAAACGATACTAAGGCTTGTATCGGGTTCAGCGAAGCTGTGGCAACGGTACGCTTCCTTTCTAAATACACTCCTGGAAATTGAAATAAGAACACCGTGAATTCATTGTCCCAGGAAGGGGAAACTTTATTGACACATTCCTGGGGTCAGATACATCACATGATCACACTGACAGAACCACAGGCACATAGACACAGGCAACAGAGCATGCACAATGTCGGCACTAGTACAGTGTATATTCACCTTTCGCAGCAATGCAGGCTGCTATTCTCCCATGGAGACGATCGTAGAGATGCTGGATGTAGTCCTGTGGAACGGCTTGCCATGCCATTTCCACCTGGCGCCTCAGTTGGACCAGCGTTCGTGCTGGACGTGCAGACCGCGTGCGACGACGCTTCATCCAGTCCCAAACATGCTCAATGGGGGACAGATCCGGAGATCTTGCTGGCCAGGGTAGTTGACTTACACCTTCTAGAGCACGTTGGGTGGCACGGGATACATGCGGACGTGCATTGTCCTGTTGGAACAGCAAGTTCCCTTGCCGGTCTAGGAATGGTAGAACGATGGGTTCGATGACGGTTTGGATGTACCGTGCACTATTCAGTGTCCCCTCGACGATCACCAGTGGTGTACGGCCAGTGTAGGAGATCGCTCCGCACACCATGATGCCGGGTGTTGGCCCTGTGTGCCTCGGTCGTATGCAGTCCTGATTGTGGCGCTCACCTGCACGGCGCCAAACATGCATACGACCATCATTGGCACCAAGGCAGAAGCGACTCTCATCGCTGAAGACGACACGTCTCCATTCGTCCCTCCATTCACGCCTGTCGCGACACCACTGGAGGCGGGCTGCACGATGTTGGGGCGTGAGCGGAAGACGGCCTAACGGTGTGCGGGACCGTAGCCCAGCTTCATGGACACGGTTGCGAATGGTCCTCGCCGATACCCCAGGAGCAACAGTGTCCCTAATTTGCTGGGAAGTGGCGGTGTGGTCCCCTACAGCACTGCGTAGGATCCTACGGTCTTGGCGTGCATCCGTGCGTCGCTGCGGTCCGGTCCCAGGTCGACGGGCACGTGCACCTTCCGCCGACCACTGGCGACAACATCGATGTACTGTGGAGACCTCACGCCCCACGTGTTGAGCAATTCGGCGGTACGTCCACCCGGCCTCCCGCATGCCCACTATACGCCCTCGCTCAAAGTCCGTCAACTGCACATACGGTTCACGTCCACGCTGTCGCGGCATGCTACCAGTGTTAAAGACTGCGGTGGAGCTCCGTATGCCACGGCAAACTGGCTGACACTGACGGCGGCGGTGCACAAATGCTGCGCAGCTAGCGCCATTCGACGGCCAACACCGCGGTTCCTGGTGTGTCCGCTGTGCCGTGCGTGTGATCATTGCTTGTACAGCCCTCTCGCAGTGTCCGGAGCAAGTATGGTGGGTCTGACACACCGGTGTCAATGTGTTCTTTTTTCCATTTCCAGGAGTGTATTAACCCCCACCTAGTTAGCCATGCTGCTGTGGACTCTCACCAGCCCCCTGTGGCGGTAAGTTGGAAGACCGTGGTCGTAATGGAGAATTCGAATCTCGCTCGTCGGGACTCGGTCGCCTCCAAGCGCCATGACGTCTCAAACCAGCGACCTCTCTCCATCCACAATCAAACCAAGAGTGACCTTTTTCTTCCACCAGCTCCCAAATCAGAAATTTGTGCCAATCAGCAAAAATGTTACTGTTTTCCGCCCATAGTGTGCCAGTGTCACGTTATACAAATTTCCATCACGCAACGTCGTCAGTCACGCTTGAATCAGAGCACAAGTTCCTCGTTAGTTTGTTTCCGAAATTCCCACCTGTTATCAGCCTGCGATGAGCGAATCAGAGCGTCGTTTAACATTTCTGAATTTCGTGAGGTCCTTGTTTTCACCTTGGTTTGCCCCAACATTCCAAGACTTGTATGTTTCCATCGTGAACTTTGTCCCAGCAAGCACTTGAACCTGTTTCCCTAGGCCATCTCAAAAGGTTAGTAGTGCCACAGGCCGCTAACCCCGACTTCGTGAAAAGGACCGGTGGATACCGTAAGCTTCTGTAGGTGGCCACATGACACGCGCAAGCCAACTCAAAACTGTGAGTGCCCACGACACGCCGGCGGCATTCAGAGCATTCTGCGAGCTGTGCATTTCTCACGTACTCACAGACTGGAACTATTAGCCCCTTTACCGACGAGACACAGCTGGCCCTCTTTGTGCATGATATACAACAGGCTCTAGATCCCGGCTCCCAGGTTGATGCTATATTTCTCGACTTTCAAAAGGCGTTCGACTCAGTTCTCCACTGTCGCTTGCTACATAAAGTGCGCGCTCACGGTCTATCCGATGACATATGCGGTTGCATAGAAAGTTTTCTAACAGACAGAAAGCAGTGTGTCGTCCTGAACGGGGTGACTTCAACAGAAACAAGCGTAACTTCAGGTGTGCACCAGGCTAGCGTAATTGGTCCTCTGCTTTTTACGATTTACACAAACGATCTGGTTGATGGTATTGAAAGCGGCCTTAGACTGTTTGCCAGTGATGCTGTAGTCTACAGGAAAGTAGTATCACACGAAAGTTGTGAACAAATCAATCAGGTTTTTCAGAAAATAAATGCGTAGTGTAATGACTGGCAGTTATCTCTCAATATTAGTAAGTGTAATCTACTGCATATAACAAGGCGAAGATACCCATTAATGTACGATTACAAAATAAATGCCCAGTCTCTGGGAGCGGTAACGTCCGTCAGGTATCTGGGTGTGACAATTCGAAATGATCTCAAATGTAATGATCAGATTAACAGAAGTAACGGGTAAGACGAACTCTAGATTGCGTTTTATTGGTAAAATCCTGAAGCGATGCAGTCCTTCAACAAAGAAAATAGCTTACAACACGTTAGTTCGTCCAGTCTTGGAGTATTGTTCGTCTGTAGGGGACCCTTATCAGTTGGGTCTGATTCAAGAGATTGAGAACGTCCAAAGAAGATCGGGAAGATTCATGACTGGTACATTTAGTCATTGCGAGTGCATTACAAATCTCATACAGAGTTTGAAGTGGGACACACTTACAGATAGACGGCGCGCTAAACAGAAGGGGCTGCTCACTAAATTCCGAAATCCGATCTTCACCGAGGATGTAGAGCATATATTATTACCACCAACTTTCAAATCGCGCAGTGGTCACCATTCAAAGATGAGGGAAATAAGTGCTCGTACTGAAGCGTTCAGAGAGTCGTTTTTCCCTCGGGCGATCCGCGAGTGGAGCAGAGTGGAGGGGGGGGGAGGGGGGGAGGGGGGGAGGGGGGGAGGGGGGGGGAAATATGACTTTGGCGCGAATTGTGCCCTCCGCCACACGCCGCTTGGTGGCTACTGGAGTATATACGTAGATATGTAGACTACCGAAATTCTTGCAAAATACATTTTCCTGTAATAAGTCAACGTAATGAGACTTTAAGTAGATGCAATCAAGTGTTCCGCCTGTCGTCGGTCGTGACAAGGAGCAGATAAATTTGATATAAATGGAAGGAGGCTAGCCAGAAGGCTTGCAACCTCCCACTGTGCAGGTGATCACAGTTAGCTGCCTATGGAAAGCAAAGCCCACCGGGCAGACGCCTGTTTTCTTAGAAGTCTAAGGTTTTGTTTAGCCCTCGTGGGACCAAAGTTCTACAACTGTCATGGTTGCGGTCGCTGGTACTGTTGCAGCGGGATATGTGTGCTGGTGAATGTACAGTATTCGTTTAGGGACTCAGTATACGTAATGATACAAAGGTGTGACCGACGTCGGAAGGTTAGACATATGTTACAAACTGATCTATGTTTTAAGATCTTCGTATTTCGTTCAACGCGGTACTTCTTCTTTCCTAAGACCGAGTCACCTGCTACTGAATAAGAAGAACTGAAATTATATTCTGTCCATTTGCAACTGTATTCTTGATATATGTGCAGCAGCGGTACATATAAACTGATATACTTTCCACATCCATCATAAATCAACCTCTGTTTATTATTCAGAAATAGCTTTTATATAGTAGCTTCCATATTGTTCATGGGAAGAAGCTCAAATCGTATAAAATAAAGTTCTTAATACTTCATATACGTTTCTAATGTGCAGTATGCTAGAATGTAATGTAGTTTTAATAACAATTAGTCCCTGACATTGAACGTATATGCTCAAAGGACTTATAACATTTTTTCATTTAATAAAACTGAAGTTTAAAGTACTATTTTGTGTTTTTTTCCTTGCTTACTTACTACTGATTGAGATTTTAGTTTTCGTCATAACCAATCATATACTTTTAGACGTTAGCCTTCAGCAGATGCTGTACGTTAGAACCATGCACTATATGAGGCACTCCACTCTGAAGAACTGCACCAGTGTAGTGTTCTGAAACCACTATACATCAAATACGCTGAAGAACGAAAGAAACTGGTACACCTGCCTAATATCGTGTGGGGCCCCCACGAGCACGCACGAGTGCCACTGCACGACGTGGCATGGACTCGACTAAAGTCTGAAGTAGTGCTGGGGGGAACTGACACCATGAATCCTGCAAGCCTGACCATAGATCCGTAAAAGTACTAGGGGGTGGAGATATCTTCTGTACAGCACGTGGCAAGGATCCCAGATATACTAAAAATATTCATGTCTGGGGAGTTTGGTGGCCAGCAGAAATGCTTAAACTCAGAAGAGTGTTCCAGCAGCCACTCTGTAGCAATTCAGGAAGTGAGGGGTGTTGCATATTCCTGCTGGAATTGTTCAAGTCCGTCGGTGTGCACAATGGACATGAATGGATGCAGGTGGTTACACAGGATGCTTACGTACGTGTCACCTGTCAGAGTCGTACCTAGACGTATCAGGAATCCCATATAACTCCAACTGCACACGCCCCACACCATTACAGAGCCTCTACCACTATGAACAGTCCCCTGCAGGTATGGGATCAATGGATTCATGAGGTTGTTTCCATACCCGTAAACGTCCATCTGCTCGATACAATTTGAAACAAGACACTTCCGATCAGGCGACACACTTCCAGTCATCAGCAATCCAATGCCGGTGTTGACGGGCCCAGGGAAGGCGTACAGCTTTGTGTCGTGCAGTCATCAAGGGAAAACGGGTGGGTCTTCGGCTCTGAAACCTCATATCGATGACGTTTCGTTGAATGGTTCGCACGCTGACACTTGTTGATGGCCCAGCTTGAAATCTGGAGCAATATGCGGAAGGGTTGCACTTCTGTCACGTTCAACGATTGTCTCCGGCCGTCGTTGGTCACTTTCTTGCAGGATCTTTTTCCGGCCGCAGCGATTTCGGAGAATTGATGTTTCACCGGATTCCTGATGTTCACACTACACTCGTGAAATTAACGAACGGGAAAATCCCCACTTCATCGCCACCTCGGAGATGCTGTGTCCAATTGCTCGTGCGACTATTATACCACGTTTAAACTCACTTACATCTTGATAACGTGCCATTGTAGCAGGAGTAACAGATCTAACAACTCCTCCAGACACTTGTTTTACATGGTCGCTGCCGACAGCAGCACCGTATTGTGCCCGTTAACACATCTCTGTATATGAATCCGCATCGCTATACCAGTTTCTTTGGGGATAAGTGTAAATCCAACCCAGAAACTCTATTGTTTTATAACTCACATATACTTTGGCGATAGCTCCGAGTAGAAGTATACTATACTTCCTGAAATGCTATCTCTGCTTGAGGGTGAGTCCAAATAGCGATACAGTCTTTGACTGCATTGCTTGAAAGAAGGAGTCCGTCAGTACTGGACATACTTCAGGATGGCGTCATAATTAATCCACGATAACAGAAGAACTGTTCGTTACGACACGGCCTCGGCAGTCCTCGGTCGTGGATTATAATACCGCACTAATGAATATGGTACAGCTGCGTGATCGACCACCACCGGCTGCCTTTCCGGACCGGATGACGTCATGGTAGTCTTCGACGGGCGCCTGTGTGAAGGCGACGTCTGTTGAGCAGCCATTGGCCCGGCGCTGAGCATTGCGTTGCTCACGTGGCCGGAAACCCGGAAAACAGGAATGTCTGAAGGGATGTATCAGGCAAGGGTAGCAGGAGAATCCTACAGGTACAATCAGCCTACAGACTAATTGATCCTACCGTTTAGCCGCTTTGTTGAGGCATTGTGATGGAATTCTACAGGCACCATACGGTAAATAAAAGGCTGCTTATAAGTCGGAGGAAGAGTTATTGATCCTGTTAGCTGCGACAATCACGTCTACATCTACATCTACATTCATACTCCGCAAGTCACCCAACGGTGTGTGGCGGAGGGCACTTTACGTGCCACTGTCATTACCTCCCTTTCCTGTTCCAGTCGCGTATGGTTCGCGGGAAGAACGACTGTCGGAAAGCCTCCGTGCGCGCTCTAATCTCTCTAATTTTACATTCGTGATCTCCTCGGGAGGTATAAGTAGGGGGAAGCAATATACTCGATACCTCATCCAGAAACGCACCCTCTCGAAACCTGGCGAGCAAGCTACACCGCGATGCAGAGCGCCTCTCTTGCAGAGTCTGCCACTTGAGTTTATTAAATATCTCCGTAACGCTATCACGGTTACCAAATAACCCTGTGACGAAACGCGCCGCTCTTCTTTGGATCTTCTCTATCTCCTCCGTCAACCCGATCTGGTACGGATCCCACACTGATGAGCAATACTCAAGTATAGGTCGAACGAGTGTTTTGTAAGCCACCTCCTTTGTTGATGGACTACATTTTCTAAGCACTCTCCCAATGAATCTCAACCTGGTACCCGCCTTACCAACAATTAATTTTATATGATCATTCCACTTCAAATCGTTCCGCACGCATACTCCCAGATATTTTACAGAAGTAACTGCTACCAGTGTTTGTTCCGCTATCATATAATCATACAATAAAGGATCCTTCTTTCTATGAATTCGCAATACATTACATTTGTCTATGTTAAGGGACAGTTGCGATGGCAATTCGTAATTACGACCGCATAGGTTCCACCGACGGATCCAAGCCGCCGATGAGGTAATATGCCAGATTCTAAGTTCATGTGCCATCATTCCAAACTATCTCCCTCGCTTGCTGAATTATGCGTTCTATTTTTTCATTTTTTTGCATGACCTCAGATTACTTATGCCTGTGGTTTTTCTTGGCTGAGCGTTATCTCCCAATCCAGTAACAAATTACTCGCATCCAGACACTTTTGTCACCTGATTCAACCGTGTCCGCTTCTCTGTTATGATATAAAATTCTCATAATACATGTATTTTATTGAGTTTGTAGGCCATTTTTATTTAAATGGAGTTGTGCTAGCCCCTGCCGTCCTCAGTCTACCATCACGCTTATCTACTCCATTGTCATTGTGAAGACTAAGTCGAACCACGCCTGTAGTAAAAGATGAATGCTTTGTCTTAGCCATGTCAGCCACACAGCTGGGAACGCAGGTTCACCTTTTTTCTCAAAGTACTAGCATCGATTTTCTTTGAAGGCGAATCGACAGCTGACAAGAGATTCTCAAATGACCATACTCCATCTCATCTACATGTTGCACTTTAGTTTATCTACAGGGTGTCCAATGAGGAATAGTCAATATTTAGAAATACGACAGGAACTATGTTTCGAAGAGTATACATGGGCTCTAACATTCTATGAGGACTTGTTCAGTAGAAGAGATTTGTACCACATTAAAGAAGATGAAAAACCAACGATAGCTCTTAAGGTATACACATTAGAGCTCCTGATTACTGGACATCATTATTTTTGCTTCGATCCATACATCCACCACCACAGAACATGGAAAGCAAAGAACTTGCAGTACAAGAGATAATTTTCACGGTGTCGAACATGAGGAAGTGCTTATAGCTTTTAACCAAAGCGTTTCAGAGCCCATGTTTTCTAGACTTTTATGCTTCTAATGATCATTCCTATCATATCTGTTCCTTCTGGAAATTCCTGTGAACACAATTGCACAGTTTCGGCTTTTGGTCACTTTCAGATACTATTTGTTGACTGCCTGGCAAGGAGATTTCTTTGGTGACAAATTTTTGCCATACTAGTCCGACTTCCGTAGAAGAAAGGGTTGCGGGAGAATATGCACTAGGTAGAAGGAATGAGAGAGGAGATTGCCTAACTGGGTTCTGCAATGAATTTCAGTTACTAATAGCGAATACTCTGTTCAAGGATCCGAAGCCGACGAGATACACTTGGAAAAGACCGGGAGATACAGAAACATTCCAGTTAAATTACATCGTGGTCAGCAGAGACTTCGTAAATCAGATACTGAATTGTAGGGTATACTCAGGGGATGACGTAGGCTCCGATCACCATGTAGTAGTGATGAAGAGCAGGTTGAAGACGTTAGTCTGAAAGAATCAATGTGCAAATAACTGCGATATGGAAGTGATCAAGGAAGAAGAGATACGGTTGAAATTCTCTAAGGCTATAGATACTGCGATAATCAGTAGATTGTAAAGTTGAAGAGGAATGTACATATCTAAAAAGGGCAATCAGAGAAGTTGGACAGAAAAACATAGGTACATGGATGGTAACTGCAAAGGAACAAAAGGTAACAGAAGAAATACTGCAGCTGATCGACTAAAACAGAAAGTTCAAAAACGTACAGGCAGATTAAGGAGTACAGAAATGCAAATCACTTAGAAATGGTATAAATAGGAATTGTAGGGAAGCTAACGCGAAATGGCTATATCAAAAATGTGAAAAAATCGAATGAAAAATGTTTGTCAGAGCGACTGACTCAGCATACAGAAAAGTCAAAACATCCTTCGGTGACATTAAAAGCAAAAGCTGTAACATTAAGAATGCAATGGAAATTTCATTGTTAAATACCGAGGAGAGAGAGGTTAGGTGGAATGAGTTCACTGAAGGCCTCGATGAGGCGGAGGATTTGTCCGATTACCTGACAGAAGAGGAAATAGGAGTCGACATAGAAGAGGAAGTGGAGTCATATTTTAAAAGTGTCTCAAATAAATTAAGATCAAATAAGGCAGAAAGGATAAATAACATTCCATCATTATTCCTTAAAACATTTGGGTAAGTGGCAACGAAAACGACTATTCATGTTGGTGCATAGAAATTTTGAGACTGGGCCGTACTATTGGATAAACCTCATCCATACAGTTTCGAAGATAGAAGGAGCCGACAAGTGCGAGAATTATTCGAAACCATCTTAACAGTTCATGTATCCAAGTTGCTGACAGTAATAATATACAGAAGAAGGGAAAAGAAAATTCAGGATCTGTCACATGGCGATCAGTTTGACTTTTGGCACTAGAGTGGCTATTCTGACATTAGGGTTGATAATGGGAACAATACTGAAGAAATATCAGGACACGGTCACAGGAAACAGTGTAAACTGGTGCAAGACTTTCAAAATTCTGAGAAAAAAGGGGTATACTGTAGGAAAAGACGGACAACACTCAATACATACTAGTACAAGAACCAAGAAGGAGCAATAAGACTGGAAGACAAAGCGAAGTGCTCAGTTTAAAAAGGATGCTAGACAGAGAGATATTATCTCACCCTTATTATCTAATCCATACACTGAGGAAGCAATGACCGAAATAAGAGTAAGGTTCGAGAGTGGGTTTAAAATTCAAGGCGAAAGGATATCAGTGGTCGATGATGACGTTGCTATCCACAGTGAAAGTGAAGAAGAATTACTGGATCTGCTGAATGGAATGAACAGTATATTGAGTACAGATTATGCACTGAGACTAGACCGAAGAAAGACGGAAGTAATGAGAAGCAGCAGAAATGTGAACAGTGAGAAACTTGACATCAAGACTTATGGTCAAGAAGTAGATGATGTTAAGGGATTCTACTTCCTAGGCAGCAAAATAACCCATAACGGACGGAGCAAGGAGGAAGTCTAAAGCTGACTAGCACTGTCAAAAAGGGCGTTCCTGTCCAAGAGAAGTCTACTAGTATCCAGTATAACCTTTAATTAGAGGAAGAAATTTCGTAGAAGGAACTTCTGAAGCACAGTCTCGATGTTAGTGAAACATGGACTATGAGAAAACCGGAACAGAAAAGAATGTTGAATGTTAGGTGGACTTGTGAGGTAAGGAATGAGGAGGTTCTCCGCAGAAACCGTGATAAAAGGAATATATGAAAAACAATAATGGGACAGGACGATTAGGACAGCTCTTAGAGATATCATGGAATAACTTGATGGTACTAGATAGAGTTATAGAGGGTAAAATCTGTATAGCAAGACGGAGATAGGAATCCACCTAGGAAATAATTAAGGACACAGGTTGCAAGTGCTACTCTGAGACGAAAATGCTGGCACAAGAGAGGAATTTGTGGCAGACCGCATCAAACCAATCAGAAGACTATTGACATAAACAGCAATGTGGTCTAGGTTTTGCACACAAAGCGTACACTCAGCCTAGTGTGAGTCAAAACGTCGTATACATAACAAAACGTACACTTCTTTGAGTAGGGAGTCACGAGGCTAAAATAACATGTGGGACATTCATATCCAAGGGAATGAAGACCATTTTTGGTCATTTTTGGCTTATTCAACTGTAAGTGCTATTTATGAAGCTGCTTTAAGAGCATAAACGATGCATTAAGTAATTGCTCTTGGACTGTCACCACTATTGAGCATGGAAGGAAGCTGTCTTTTGCTCAGAGTACAATGGAAACACGTCCACTGTCAGTGTGTGAGCTCTAATTAAAGCATACTGATGACTGAGTGATTCATCTGAAGATATGGAAGGTAAAGTATTGGAATATCAGAGTTATGTCTAAGGTAATCTACTAATTACTTTCTAAGTTTGATAAGTGAGAATTAACTGACGAGATAATAGCCAGACTGGATGTTGAATTTAAATGTAGGATACCAATATTGTATGGTGTCGTCTGAGTCATTATATGATGTACCAGCACATTTTTCTTTTACGCGGTAGAGGAATAGTGGAGCTTCTACAGCTGACAGTAATGCGTGCAATCAGTATAGAGTAGAGAGCAAATGAAGAAGACTTTTAGAAATCCTTAGAAGTGGGAGAGGAATATTACGCAGCGGCAGGGGAAATGTGGGCAGGAGTATCGTACAAGGTAGGGTGGAAGAGTTCCAGCTAAAAGCTTTCCCGCTAACGCCTCCCCCCCCCCCCCTGCATGTTGGAATGCCACTGTCAACTCGAAAAAGCGGAGAGAAGAAACATGTTTCATTCCCTTTGGGAACTTAGTGATTACCTTCGAGGACTTGTTAGGTCGCATTATGCGGTCTCGTATAAAATTTTATTCCGGAAATACTAAAGCCTCTAGCTTCAAATATTTCTTAAGGATTAGAGTGAGATCTGTAAGGTTGTGCGACAGCTACGCATAATAAAGTGCGCTTATAATCAGACCCTTTTACTGGCCAAAACAAGAACATGAAAATGTCACTGCTTTTCATGAAGTTTGGTAAGATAGAAGTCTCAGCCATTTATCATGAGTTCTAGGTGTCAGGACGTTTTTACTTACGTAATGATAAAGATTTTGATTTAGTGGAAGCACTCAGTGGGAAAATTCCACATATTTACGCACCAAATGATTGGATGGATGTCGTTAGACAAGCAAATGAATGAGTGCCTCTCCTGTCTCCTACCAGGTTGGTCACGTTTAAATAATACAAATTTCTCCCACAGATCTGAGGTCACGGAAATAAAATTATCTAATTTATTACGCTCTAGAAGTTTGGAGAATTAAGTAACGGAAAAAAAGTAGTTGATGGTTATGTCATCAGCTCGCTTACAATGACGTGGATATGTTATGAAATACAATCTTCTTTTACCCTAATGTTACAGCAGACTCAGAACCCTAATGAGCAGTGGCAAAGGTAACGTAACAAAGAAGCCTGGCCACCCATGACGTATCTTTGTAACATCCAGTAAGGTCCTCTTTATACCAAACGTTGAAAAGTAACAAAAGCGAAGAAAGAGGACATGAGGAAACTGCTGATCATCATTCCACCTAGCACTACCACATTTTCGAGAAGCTACGTGTGACATTGCCACAAGCGCTCCCTCAGTTTTGCAAATGCACGTGGACATAAGTCTGTGTTACATAACTTCCTGTTTGGAAATACCAGTCTTAAGCTGACACTGGTAAAACTTCACCTGTAATTAATGATCGCGCTGTAAGTCTATTGTGTTCCATACGTCATCGCTGCATACGTTTGTATATATGTGACCTGCGTTAGATAAACTGACTCAAGGTACATAACGTGACTGCATGATTCTACACTGCTGGGTGAACGTAGTATAGTAAGGAGAGAACAGGCGTAGGTTCGGATATATCTGGTTTCTTATGTCAAAGTAACTGATAAGGACAACCGTTGCCAGGTTATGCAGTTGGACTCTTTTGCTCCCTCCCCCCCCCCAACCCCCCTCCCCACACCATTACCATCCCGCCAGAGAACCACTGGAAGTTCCCACAAGCTATGGGCAATTGTGAGATAGTGGTTACGTAACATAAAATTGTTGGTAAAATCCTAACAGCAATTTGAGCACACTCAAATGGCGAGAGACCCATTTCCCTCCCCCTGGGCCAATGAGGATCAAGCACGTCCTCCTCCCCCTCCATATCTTCGTCTTTTATCATTTGGACAGTTGAGTGCGAAGGGTGTACTCTGGAGCTGGGCAGCATAAGAAGAGGTTGTATACTGAGTCTTTTTGTTAATAACAGATTATGTTAGATCATGTCAGTCGACGTCTATTACAATTTAATATTACCTCATCTGAGGCAGATGTCATCACTTCCTAATTTTTTCACTTATTTAGCATTTTCTTCGTAGTTCCTACAGTTCACATATTTTCCCACATTTCTTCTTATTTTCTCAAAATTTTATCCACTTACATGACTTCCATTCCACTGTTCCTAAGGTCACAGTAACATCGTGTCGCACCACTCTCAATCAATCACAAATCAGAATTTGATCGAATTATCTATCATTGCCAAGTCACCAGTTTGTGTGACGTCACAATATATGTTCTGAAAATTAACCAATTGGTAGAAGCATTGACGTCACATCACATTAATGACATGGTAGGAAATTCTATATGCACTGCAGTTTTACCCGATTTCCAGTCAAAGATACTGTACGTATAAGAAATAACACACAGAGTTAAATAAACCTCCCTGTTAAGCCACCACCACAGTACTAGACTATGTGCCATCACAGTAAAATTCAGATTCTTCCAACCAAAGGTACTATTTATCTAGCCACAACTACGAGAAGTACACACCTAGAGAGCTCACCAGTGGAATGTATTTCACCAGGACGGTAGCCCACCCCTTGAATTTCGAGATACAGTGTATAGCTCCTAACACCGAACTAGCGATGATCGAGAAAAGATGATACCTGTTTTCATCACCATATTGGATGCTGGTGGAAAAAAAAGACACTGATGTTGTTATATTAAGTGAGAGGCTTCCCGCTTATTGGAATAACACCAAAACATATCTATGAAAATATTAAGGACTGCTTCAAATACACTCCTAGACTATTAAGTACTCCCTTCCCCCTCTCCCTCCTCCCCCCCCCCCCCCCCCCCCAGCAATTCACTGTATAATGCAGGTCGAACAATCCAAGGAAGATGCCGGCAGGTTATGAAGTCCTCGATCTGTTATAGCCGCCACCATATCCATGGCCGTGAACGAGACAGCGCCGTATCTGTTCCAAAATTACACCTGACTCTCTCCTCAGGAATGGTAGAGAAATCTGTATCATTTAAACGACATGTATTTGTAAACGTTTCTGACAAACCTGGTGGCTGACAGAAGAGGCACTCACTCATTTAGATCGGTGCATTCTGTCTGAGGAAGTGAGTCGTAACCTGTTGATCCCTTGCCAGATAAGTGTTGCTAACAGTTTAAGCGCCAAGCACTTCTCTTCACTCCTCCTTATTGTCTGGATCGATAAGAATCAAATCATCTCCTTCCCTAACCATAACCATTATGGTTTCAAAACGGTCCATAAGCCCTCGAAAAAGGTTTGACGAAATGCTGCACATCTCTGTTAGTGGTGCCCAGTCAGTGAACCATGGGTGACACGGGCTCTGATGATGACACTGAGCTTGCAGCCAGCCCTGGGAGAACTGACCAGATCATGGCCGCCCATTACCTGTCCGTATATGTGAGACCTAATCCCAGGGAAAAATCCATCTCTTGGGCTCCTAGTAACCGCAAGAAATCATCCTATGCACACTGGTAAATGGGGGAGGGGCGGCAGGGGGGAGGAGCATTCCCGATGTGTGTAAACAGTCCAGAATTCTACGGCCTACAACACGAGCAACAACTTTCGCCAGATAACTGGCACCACCTCTCGCGATGGCCGTCAGATAATGGATCCCAAACATTCACGTAGATACAGATGCTTACTGGCCTTCCAAATAATGTGCGAGGATGACTTTCTAAAATAATTTTTTTTATTGCACGGCTTATGTACGTTCTTGAACACATCTGTAAGTTACTGGATGGACCCACACTGTCTTATTAACAAAAAGGCATTATTTATTAGGAAAAACACAATAAATGCACTCAATACGGTATTATCATCAGTTGCGAAGTGTTAGATTTTATCATGAATCTACGTATCTCCTGGTTTTGACACATTGTTAGGGCTCCAATAACGTCCCATCATTGGTGATGATGTATAAATCAGCTAATATCTGAGTCAAGTATAGATGTAGATGGTGCCGAGAGAAGGCTGTAAATGGGATTTTGCAAAATTTCGTTTTCATTTAATTTTTTACATTTATGATTGGGTGCTCATAATTATAGCGCACATACGTTACTTCAGCCAGTTATGGGTCTCAGATTGACACTCAAATCCCATAATATGGTTTTATAAGGTTGCTGGCGACACTTTGCAGCACTGAATCTTTCGTTGCTTGTGGAAATGCTGTCATGCAGCATTGGCTTTGGCCTTTAATGTTGACATTTGGTGATTAAGAATACTTTTGTGGGTTGGAAGTCTGTATCAAAGTTACATGGTATAAAAAAATAGCAAGCCACACCTGGTTGTGTAAGCAATAAGAATATATAAAAGCTTCTACATTTACATGTGGAATATGAAAAAATATGGAAGCAATGGAGAATGTCAAAAGAAACAAAATTTTGAAAATGTGACAAATTAAGTGATGTATACATACAACATGATCATACAAGTTATCTCTAGCCGAAATTTTTATGAGATAGACAGTAGAACAGAGTGTGTGGAGATCTCTTGGATACCTTACTAGACAGCTACAAGGAAGAGTGAATGTTAGCACGACAGCATAATCTGTTTCCAACTAGCAGAGGTCTGTGCTAAAGGTTGAGGGAGAGACAGCCCGTAGACCTCTTGGAAAGAAAATATGTGGATTCTGTTATTTGTACCTACGCATGAAAGTAGAAACATCACACAAATACTTAGAAAATTAATAAAGTCATTTTGCAGATGGGGTAATTGGTAGAGAGGGGATATAACGGCGAGTATTACCCCATATAGGCTTTAGTACTGGAAAAGACCTTATATTCACGAGAGGTATGGTGACAAGACTAATTTGTCATACTCCCACTAGTTCTCTGTGTATATGAGGAAACATTCGTGTTATTTTATTCTGAATGCTGTGGGACTCTACACCTCAAAAAGTGAGTGATGGAAATCATATGTGTTTGGAGTCGTACAAATACTTGGATGCAGTGTTAAGTAGAACGATTCCAGAACCGAAAAAAAGCGAAACACATTGTTTGCATATTGACGTTAGTATGGATGAAATCTCGGGAAGTTTGCTGATAGATGGTAAAATGGGCAGCCTGGAAGTATATACATTGTCTACATGTCTTAGATTAGGATCTAGTGCTGTTGTTCGTCGTTTGTCTGATTTTTAAAACCGTTAATCCAACTTTTAATCATAAGTTTTCAATTGATCCCTCCAGTAGTATCAACTGTAGAAAACTTTCTGCTTTCCACACATTTAACATTGACTTCTTTGGTGGAGAGTGAAAGCACATTCTTGGACGTCATCTGCACAAATATTGCTTCATATATCATTGTCATGTTGCTGTAGGTTAACCTAAAATAAATCGTCATCTTGTGGCCTCCTGTCTCCATTCTGCGTTTAATATTTTATTATCACATGTTGTTGTCAATATTATTTAAATAACCAATTACTCCCTTGCCATAAAGTGACCTATGAGTCTTTAAGGTGAAATTCCCCCACTGATATGCGTTTCGGGTAGCATCAAGCATACAAAAAGAAAATCTCACCTACCTTCCCACAGCCTTTGGATATCTGCATCGCAGCACACACATAAAAAGAGAGGATATAACGGAAAGTGCTGTCATTTTGACTGCATATTACTTGTCGTTGCTGGACCAGGTCTCACCTCTTGACTCTGGAGTATCAGCATTACAGAACACACTCACAGAATAATGTAATTTGATTGCAAGTCTAACAACATTTAGGAGGTACAATGAAAAGTTTACGTCACTGGTAATATGTCATCATTACCTTTTACCCGATAGTTTTTTGCTACTATAGTGAATAAGGGTCATTAGTATGAAATATTTGCTGTTGGTGGTCATATTATCACGCTAAAAAGCGTTCCAGTGTTCGTCCTACACCCTTATGAATACTAAGACAGAGTGACGTGGAGTCTAAACCAGAACTTTCCAGAGAATTAAATGAAATAAATACTTTTCAGTCACGTAGCTGTGCATTCTTTCCAGGTAATCAGGATCGATTTGTGGTTACAAAACTATGCTCTGTAAGTCTATAATTTCCTTTACGTAACCTGGAAATCCATTGCTCATACTCGTGTAGTTGTTGTTTTCAAATAAAAGAAAATGTATTCTGAAATATTTACTACCAATACAGAAGGTGAGTAAACGCAGGCAATAACTCCAGATCACGCTTATTATTTGATCAAAATACACGTGTCAATTCTACTTAAAACAATATCAAAGTCATCCACATACACTGAAGAGCCTAAGAGACTGGTATACCTGTCTAATATTGTGTAGGGCCCGCGTGAGCACAGAGAAATGACGCAACACGAAGCATGGACTCGACTAATGAAATGGTTCAAATGGCTCTGAGCACTATGGGACTCAACTGCTGTGGTCATAAGTCCCCTAGAACTTAGAACTACTTAAACCTAACTAACCTAAGGACAGCACACAACACCCAGCCATCACGAGGCAGAGAAAATCCCTGACCCCGCCGGGAATCGAACCCGGGAACCCGGGCGTGGGAAGCGAGAACGCTACCGCACGACCACGAGATGCGGGCAGGACTCGACTAATGTCTGAAGGAAATTGACACCATGAATCCTGCAGGCTTGTCCATAAATCCGTAAGAATACCAGGAGGTGGAGACCTCTTCTGAACTGCACGTTGCAAGACATCCCAGTTATGATGAATAATGTTAATGTCTCGGGAGTTTGGTGGCCAGTGGAGGTGTTCAAATTTAGAAGAGTGTTCCTGGAGCCACGCTGTAGCAATTCTGGACGTGTGGTGTATCGCATTGTCCTGCTGGAATTGCCCAAGTCCGTTGGAATGCACAGTGGACATAAATGGATGCAGGTGATCAGACAATGCTTACGTACGTATCACCTGCCAGAGTCGCATCTAGGCGTACCAGGAGTCCCATATCACCCAAGCAGACATATACCGCACCATTACGGAGCCTCCCCCAGCTTGAACAGTCACCTGCTGACATGTTGACATGCAGGGTCCATGGATTCATGAGATTGTCTCCATACCCGTACACGTCCATCCGCTCGATACAATTTGAAACGAGACTCGTCCAACCAGGCAACATGTTTCCAGTAATCAACAGTCGAACGTCGATGTTAACGGACCCAGGCGAGGAATAAAGCTTATTATCGTGCAGTCTTCAAAGATACACAAGTGGACCTTCGGGTCCGCAAGCTCATATCGATGATGTTTCGTTGAATGGTTCGCAAGCTGACACCTGTTAACGGCCCAGCTTGAAACCTGAGCAGTTTGCGGAAGGGTTGTACTTCTGTCATGTTGAACGATTCTCTATAGTCACATCGGTACCGTTCTTGTAGGATATTCTTCCGGCGTTAGCGATGTCGGTGATTTGATATTTTACCTGAGCGCTGATATTCAAAGTACACTCGTGAAATGGCGGTACGGGAAAATACCAACTTCATCGTTAACTCGGACATACTGTGTTCGATAGCTCGTGCGCTGACTATAACACCACGTTCAAACTCATTTTTAAATCTTGATAATCTGCCATTGCAGCAGCAGTAATCGATCTAACAATTGCATCATACACTTGTTGCCTTATATATGCGCTTCCGACAGCAGCTCCGTATTGTGCCTGTTTACATATCTCTGTATTTGAATACGCATGACTATACGAATTTCTTTTGCCCTTAAGTGTATTATGATGACCATCCTTGCTATGGGAGTATTATCACGTTTTCCTATACAGTTGTTGGGCTTGAGAGGTGGATATCCCAGTTTTTATACATATCGGAGGTGATACTTTAATAAATGTACAGCATGACGTATGCGCTTTTGATGTGCGGTGTGCCAGCAGTCCAGCGTTTGTCTTCGGAATGCTATGAAACAGTCTGAATTATGTTAATACCGGTGGCCACACTCATATATTCGTGTACCAAACTTGCGAAACTTATAGTAAGGTCACATATATCAGAAATATTTCGGAGCTTATTTTACTTGGATATCGTAATTATAATTGTGTTTCTTAATTCCACCTAGGAGTGCTGTCCGGCTGAAAATAAGCACAAGTTTTAACAGCATGGTGGTTTGGATGCAGAGGAGGATCTTATTTCTTACTGGTCTACAGAGAATGGTGGGAGTGGAAGGGAAATGCTTGACGCTTAAACCGTTACCAATGCTCATCTGCAAAAGCGCTATCGAGCTGCAACTGTGTTGCTGTGGCGGGTTGTCCCTTCCCGAATGACTGAATGTCTTTTGCGTCGTCCAGCAGGTAGGTAGCACTCAAGACGATTAGACATTCATGTGGTTTAACTGAAGCAAATTTTTCTACCTTTTCTGGGGAGATGGTCAGGTGTAATTTTCGGGCAGATATGTGGAGCTCTGTATTTCACGGACAGGGTTTCGATGGCGGCTGCGACCGTGGCCTCTCGAGGAGTTCCATACGCTACCGACAGTGCGCCATGTAATGACATGGCGCACTGTACTTACATTATTCATTGTTTTCAAGGGAGAGTTCCTCATAATCTGTGTATTTGTAGTAGCCTTTGGTATTTCCACAGACGTGTTGGAATCTGTTTTGGCGTTTTCGCCGCGGACGGGACGTCCCTCATTTGATCGCTTGTTGTAGCAACATCAGTGACATCTGGCGCCAACAACAATGTCAGAGATGTTTACACTCATAACAATCACGCCAGCTACGGAATAACATGATGACCTTTGACTACAAGGAATCACTCAACAGAGGAAAGTCCACTGGACCTGACGGGATACCAATTCGATTCTACACAGAGTACGCGAAAGAACTTGCCCCCCTTCTAACAGCCGTGTACCGCAAGTCTCTAGAGGAACGGAAGGTTCCAAATGATTGGAAAAGAGCATAGGTAGTCCCAGTCTTCAAGAAGGGTCGTCGAGCAGATGCGCAAAACTATAGACCTATATCTCTGACGTCGATCTGTTATAGAATTTTAGAACATGATTTTTGCTCGCGTATCATGTCGTTTTTGGAAACCCAGAATCTACTCTGTAGGAATCAACATGGATTCCGAAAAAAAGCGATCGTGTGAGACCCAAATCGCTTTATTTGTTCATGAGACCCAGAAAATATTAGATACAGGCTCCCAGGTAGATGCTATTTTCCTTGACTTTCGGAAGGCGTTCGATACAGTTTCGCACTGTCGCCTGATAAACAAAGTAAGAGCCTACGGAATATCAGACCAGCTGTGTGGCTGGATTGAAGAGTTTTTAGCAAACAGAACACAGCATGTTGTTATCAATGGGGAGACGTCTACAGACGTTAAAGTAACCTCTGGCGTTCCACAGGGGAGTGTTATGGGACCATTGCTTTTCACAATATATATAAATGGCCTAGTAGATAGTGTCGGAAGTTCCATGCGGCTTCTCGCGGATGATGCTGTAGTATACAGAAAAGTTGCAGCATTAGAAAATTGTAGCGAAATGCAGGAAGATCTGCAGCAGATAGGCACTTGGTGCAGGGAGTGGCAACTAACCCTTAACATAGACAAATGTAATGTATTGCGAATACATAGAAAGAAGGATCCTTTATTGTATGATTATATGATAGCAGAACAAACACTGGTAGCAGTTACTTCTGTACAATATCTGGGAGTATGCGTGCGGAACGATTTGAAGTGGAATGATCATATAAAATTAATTGTTGGTAAGGCGGATGCCAGGTTGAGATTCATTGGGAGAGTCCTTAGAAAATGTAGTCCATCAACAAAGGAGGTGGCTTACAAAACACTCGTTCGACCTATACTTGAGTATTGCTCATCAGTGTGGGATCCGTACCAGATCGGGTTGACGGAGGAGATAGAGAAGATCCAAAGAAGAAAAAAAAATGGTTCAAATGGCTCTGAGCACTATGGGACTCAACTGCTGAGGTCATTAGTCCCCTAGAACTTAGAACTAGTTAAACCTAACTAACCTAAGGACATCACAAACATCCATGCCCGAGGCAGGATTCGAACCTGCGACCGTAGCGGTCTTGCGGTTCCAGACTGCAGTGCCTTTAACCGCACGGCCACTTCGGCCGGCTCCAAAGAAGAGCGGCGCGTTTCGTCACAGGGTTATTTGGTAACCGTCATAGCGTTACGGAGATGTTTAGCAAACTCAAGTGGCAGACTCTGCAAGAGAGGCGCTCTGCATCGCGGTGTAGCTTGCTCGCCAGGTTTCGAGAGGGTGCGTTGCTGCATGAGGTATCGAATATATTGCTTCCCCCTACTTATACCTCCCGAGGAGATCACGAATGTAAAATTAGAGAGATTATAGCGCGTACGGAGGCTTTCAGACAGTCGTTCTTCCCGCGAACTATACGCGACTGGAACAGAAAAGGGAGGTAATGACCGTGGCACGTAAAGTGCCCTCCGCCACACACCGCCAGTGGGTTGCGGAGTATTGATGTAGATGTAGATGTAGAAGGGCCGCCTACTCACTGACGTCCTGGAAAACGGTGACACAACACACAGAAATACATGGACGCTGTGCAAAAGCTGAAGTACGGCATCAAATCCCAATGCACAAGAATTTTGACGGACGGCATGGGTTAACACCCGCCAACATGTTGCCAAAGTTGTTTCGACTACGCTGCAGAAGTTTCACTGAGAAGCTCTTACAAGTCCTCCTCCATACAGTCTCGATCTCTCCCCACGCGATTTCAATATTTTTCGAGCTTTGAAGAAAGACATTTGTGGCCGTCGATTTGCTTCGGACGAAGAGATTCACATCTGGCTGCTACTATAGTTCTGCAGACAACTGCAAATATTTTTCCATGAAGGCGTTGACCTCCTTGTCTCACAGTAGCATACTTGGTTCAAAATGGTTCAAATGGCTCTGAGCACTATGGGACTTAACTTCTAAGGTCATCAGTCCCCTAGAACTTAGAACTACTTAAACCTAACTAACCTAAGGACATCACACACATCCATGCCCGAGGCAGGATTCGAACCTGCGACCGTAGCGGTCGCGCGGTTCCAGACTGTAGCGCCTTTAACCGCTTGGCCACCCCGGCCGGCAGTAGCATACTTGTATTAATAGTTATGGGGATTGCTTTTGAAATAGTAAACAGTTTATTTAGCATTTTTCATGTGTTTCACTTTCATTTGTTTGTCCCTTATAGGAGTTATTGCTAACCAATTGCTTATTATTGCTAATAACGTAGATACCAAGGAATTTTGTACAGCTGATCTCAATTTGGCGCTCATTCCGTGCTGCCTTCATGTCGTTGCAAATTTAATGATGACCTGTGTACCTGGAACTTGGCTGCAAGTACTCATCTTATAAAGTCAGTTCTCTGTTCCAGTGATACTTCATTTCTCTTTGTGTTAACAAGAGGGGTCCCTATGGGCATAGATGAGGAGGGGTGGGGGGGGGGATGGAAGTGGATGAATTAATCGTGGGTGTAGACTTCGTATTCTCTGTGTAAGCGGTAAAACGCTATAACTGTCTCGTTCAGTATCTAGAAAACGCTTTGACTATTTTTTGTATGCTCGAGTCTGAATGGTAGCTGATTGTCTCTGAGCGTCCAAAAGGTCATTCCGTGAAATAAGTGATGGGATTCGTAGGTGAATCGCTCCGTAACATCCTGCAGGTATACTGACAGTGGCAGCCATCCCTCTTTGCGGAGAACTTGCGAAGTAATTAAGACGATCGTGAGGGACAGGACAGCTATTTGAGTCTCGAGTTGTGGCGGTCGCCTTACGAGAACATGTTGTTGCGAAACTTCAACTCTGGCTACAGAACCACATCGGCTTTTGGTAAAAAATAGTACAGAAGAGAATCTTCCGCTTACCTAATCGTGAAGACGCTCGGCTACAGTGGACGAATAGATCTCAATATATGATTATGTATGACTGGAAATGTGTTACATTGTTAAATGAAAATTCTATCTGTAGATCGTTCAGGTGCAGCGCTTGTAATAGGCGCCTAGCTTAGGGTCAGTATGTTGAAGAACGGATAGCCAAAGAGACTGGAAGGCTGCACCAGCCCTCCCCGCTGCTAAACCCGACGTCCAGACGTACGCACGACCTTGAACTTCTAACTTTACTGCATCTAGTTCTGGAGTATGCGGCAGCAGTCTGAGGAAAGCAGGCGACGTACGTATCGATTGCGTATCGACGTTGCAAATTCGTCCTCTTAAATACACTTATCGTGACAAAAAATAAAAACACCTACAGCCGTCCTTATGATTTTATTTTATTTTATATGCGGTACCGCATCAAAACAGCCTGAAGATGACGCAATGAGACGTCGAAACTGGTAACATCAAAACAGCCTGAAGATGACGCCATGAAGCGTCGAAACTGGTAGCGACTAAGTAAAATAAAATCATAAGGATGGCTGTAGGTGTTTTTATTTTTTGTCACGACAGTAAACGGCTGTCGTCCGAGAGACGTCCTGCTAAAATGACGGACGTACAAAAGCTTAAATTCGCTTAGGATTTCCTGATGGTGAAACTGTGTCATATAGCTATCATATATGCATTACGCGAATGGCACAGGCGATGGGTCCGTGTTTTCTACGAGGATTCCACTAGTTGTGCTGCCGATATGCTAACGTCATTCTTACAAGAAGTTTGTGCTAGGTCTTACTTTTTTTGTTGTTTTCTCGTTATTTTACAGAAAAATCTAAATTAGAGAATTAGAAAAGAAATGCAACACAAAGTGCATAGCATGCTTAATCGAGAACGTGTGGAGAACGTGGCCATAGTCTTCCCATAATAACTGAAGAGAACCCGCATCTTGTGGTCGTGCGGTGGCGTTCTCGCTTCCCACGCCCGGGTTCCCGGGTTCGATTCCCGGCGGGGTCAGGGATTTTCTCTGCCTCGTGATGGCTGGGTGTTGTGTGCTGTCCTTAGGTTAGTTAGGTTTAAGTAGTTCTAAGTTCTAGGGGACTTATGACCACAGCAGTTGAGTCCCATAGTGCTCAGAGCCATTTAACTGAAGAGAGCTCCATTCACACGAAAACCGCGTTCATTATAGACTGTAGACAGCTGTTCTAGATCACAGTGCACATGTTGTGGCGCAAGGTGTAGGAGGTTAAGTGCTTGCTGCTCTGTGGCTGTTTTTTTTAATTACACGGAACCAGGTCGTCTGAACCGGTGACTTTAAACAGAATCCCTATATAGAGATTATTTCTGTATCCCGCCATATTGCTCGTAACGTTTCAACTTCTGCATTTCAAATTGACAGCCTCCGGTTCCACAGGGTTAAGACTAGGCACAATGGTAAACACTCATCAGGAATGGCATTCATAACTCGCGTAAAAGGATGCTACTGACAGTCTAACTGGTTGTTAATATTGTACCTCATACTCGAATACTGTTTGTTTCCAGCAGTAGTCACTAACGTTTCTGTGTCGCAATCACGAAAAGAATGCGGTTGTAATCTTTTGAAAATTAAATGCTGAGAAAACAGTTAATTTAAATACGAAGCAGTCTTCTTCGCATTTCACATATACTTGAGTCCAAAATGAAGGTCCTAGATAAACGCAACCAGTGAGTAAACAGAGTTCTTTACATTTTATAATGAGTAAATTTGGTTTACATTATTGTATACTGTTATTGATTCAGTGGAAGTGAGCAAAGTGTGAACGATGTTTTAATGAGGTTCGAATGAGTTATAGAGATCATTTTCTTCATGTTGGGTACCACAGCCTTATGTTTGCTGTAGAACATTGTAATGGTTCCACTTCGGCTGATGTTTAGACGAATTTACTTTATTTAACTTCGCATTATTGGCCAAGATAGTTAAATACGATTTGGTAGCAGTTCGATAATTCAGAGAGCAATTTTGGTATCGGGCTTAGTAAGGACGAGATTGAAAGAAACTCAGTGAGATAGACAGTAGCTTGGTGCAGGTAAGGATCAATAACGTCGGTGAAATTAGTATTAAAGTGTAGAGATCGAGCAGCGTTTGCTATTTATTCGACAAACCGTTAGTCATTTGTTTAGCATCATTTTAAAGTGTCGTGAGAAATTCGACTCTCATCAGAAGTTTTAGTTCTGAAAATGTCTCTCTACATTGCACTGTGATGCCATTTACAGTTCGACGAACATCGATACCGGAATCGTTACACCTGTAGAACTTAGGATCACGAAGGAAATACTGATTGACATAAATGGATCTTGCTCCGTCATAAGTATTTAACTTTTACTTCTTGGTGGTGACTAGTTTTGGACACCTGTATTCATTTTCAAACCACCTGTGCTGTAAGTGTGACGATTACTGGCGATCGCCCATGTACAACGATTGCCCCTGCAATAATCAAAGCGGTATACGGCCGACTTAACAGCAACAGTACACCACACAGGGCGGAGTACTCTAATGCAGTCATATGGGGTGTATTTTTGCTGTTAAGTCGGCCATACGCCGCTTTCATTGCTGCAGGGGCAGTCTCCGCACTTGGGCTGTATTTGTCAAACTTACAACACGGATAGTTTGGAATTTGGACATAGGTGTCAGGAACAAGTCACCACCAAGAAATAAAAAATTAATATTTCTCAATGCATCTTATGACGGAGCTACAACCATTTATTGCAATTATCAGACAAGTTGTGGATCTACTTTTCTACTGCAGCATGCTGCAAGTTCGGAAATACTGATGTCACCCTTACCTGAGTTCCTTTGTTCGTCCGGGTACGAGTGCGTTGCCGATGCGCTTCTCCAGTTGATACGCTGCACGCGGGATTCGCCTCGGAGCTCTCACTATTGTTTCATTCCTCCACAGCGCCGTGTGGGAGGCAACACTGTCTTTCGCACTTTAACTCACACTGTATCACTCACTTTTCTACTGTCCTTTCCAAAAGTCTTCTGAGATGTGTCATTCCACGTGCTGTGTATGTCTTCAGTAGCACGGCTGAAAACAAATTTCACCCTCTAGAGTACACGATAGAGTTAATCAAACTGAAATATTTTAAATTACAGTCCTAAAGCAAAGGTTATGTTGCGAAACATGTAGTTTAGCTATTTTGTTGCAAACATGTTTGATGGGGATAATTAAAAAAATAGTAAGGCTGAGAGATCTGTCAGTAATTTATTTTGTATGGTGATTTATCCTTAATCCTATGTCTCATCTCTCCCTCTCTCTCACTCTCTCCCTCTCTCTCCCCCTCCTCTCTCTCTCTCTCTCTCTCTCTCTCTCTCTCTCTCTCTATCTCTATCTATCTCTCTCTCTATAACAAACACACACACACACACACACACACACACGCAATGGTGAAAACATAAATATTTCTTTGTGGAGTAGAACAGTTTGTCAACCAGACATCATTTCAGATCGTGTTTGATTTTACTTGCTAATACATTCTTCTTATCCCTACATAACTGATAAAGATTTCTATGCTTCAATCAGGTTCTGTACCACGCTAAGCCGGAATGACATATGGTATTACACTTTTCACCTTCTGGTATAATTACTTTGTATGTTAGTGTCGGGTAACACCACTCTCGACATTGATTACGGACAACAAGCATCATAATGGAGTAAATTGCGTGAGACACATTTATCAGCATATCAAACTGTACAAGAGGATCTATAGTGGACGGCACATATTATCACTACCATACGCGTGTGAGAAATAAGCAACATTTCTGACTGAAACGTTGTTGCAAAATTGCCATGAGACGCTACTCAGTTAAAATAAGAAACGTAAGAGACATTCTCAATAATCACCATGCAGTCTGCTATCATTCTCAACATAAATGTTGCAAACTTCAAATGTTAAAAAATGTCTATTACGTGAAATTTCCATTTCTCGCAGTGGTGGGTAACGTCTTTGATCATAACCAAAAGGCCTCATCTCTGCTAAAATTTAGAATAAAGATCATCATAAATGGCGGCCGAAGACATTTGGCATAAGAAGTCACCTTCATTGTGCCAACTACGTTGTTAAAGAGGGCGGACGAGCGGACAGAGGTTCAGGGGACTCTATTGCCCTCGGTTTGGGAAACTGCACCTAAAAGACGGAAGAATCAGCAATGATCAACGGGAAGAGGATGCTGAAGGCAACACTAAGCATTGCACTAAAGACACATAATATCCACAGGATATGTGAGCTGTAATCGAAAATGTGTCATGATGATCTCTCCATTGGCAAAAGATTCCGCACTAGTCCCCCATTAGGATATGCGGGAGGGGATTGACAAGGGGAGGGAGGTGACCGTGGGAAAAAGTGTAACTAACGAGAAGTTAACGTGGAATGTAAGAAGCTTGAATGTGGTAGGGAAGGTAGAAAATCTGAAAAGCGAAATGCTAAGGCTAAATCATGCTAGGAATAAATCTAGGTGTACAAAGACAGTAACTTGTTCTCGAAAGAACAGTTATTGTTGATGACCGTGCAGCTTTTCCCTGAAATAAATGATGACTAACTGACAACCTCAGCTGCTGATAGGTGTTGTTGTTATACCTCGATGTGGACAGCTGAAAATGTGTGCCCCGACCGGGACTCGAACCCGGGATCTCCTGCTTACATGGCAGACGCTCTATCCATCTGAGCCACCGAGGACACAGATGAATAGGGCGACTGCAGGGACTTATCCCTTGCACGCTTCCCGTGAGACTCACATTCCCAACTGTCCACAATTCTACATATGTACTGTACCTTATAGACATTTGCCCACCACTCATTACTCGCGCACGCGCTGGCGATTCCCGTAAGAGTTAGGGCAACCTGTGCGCATTCGCACGTTCTCGTCAAACAGTCTACAAAACTATCGAGAACATTGAAATGACAACATCTGCTGCTGACAAGAAGAGTAATAAGTTGAAGAACATTTCCGCCAGTGAACTCCTCGAAGGACCCTGTATGTTCCGTCGTTGCAGACTAAATTTTAGTATTGACGTGAATGATACATTTACGCATGGCAATGGATGGCTTACAGTAGCTATCGTAAGAGGTGGATCGGGTGTTCCCGCAGTTGGTGGCCTGGAGAGTTTCGTCGACCGTGATGTCATCGCCTTCCGCACCTACCACATTGGAGAAATGGCTAATAAAGACTTTGGAAAATCTGTATATACCTCACCTTCCTCACTATCCCTGTACACTAGAAGTAGACGTAAGATTTCTGTAAATGAATCTGTATATATTTGGATTAAAGGTAAAGGATGTTGTGAATATATAAAGTTTGTTGGAGACTGTTCTTTCGAGAACAAGTTACTGTCTTTGTATATATAGTTAAAGGCTACCCAGCCATTGACCTTTGTCTGTGCGAATGCGCACAGGTTGCCCTAACTTTTACGGGAATCGCCAGCGCGTGCGCGAGTAATGAGTGGGTGGGCAAATGTCTATAAGGTACAGTACATATGTAGAATTGTGGACAGTTGGGAATGTGAGTCTCACGGGAAGCGTGCAAGGGATAAGTCCCTGCAGTCGCGCTATTCATCTGTGTCCTCGGTGGCTCAGATGGATAGAGCGTCTGCCATGTAAGCAGGAGATCCCGGGTTCGAGTCCCGGTCGGGGCACACATTTTCAGCTGTCCACATCGAGGTATAACAACAACACCTATCAGCAGCTGAGGTTGTCAGTTAGTCATCAAATCTAGGTGTAGTGGGGTCAGTGAAGTGAGATGGAAAGGAGACAAGTCACTCCTGGTCATAGGGCAATATCAACCGCTGCAGAAAATAGCATAACGGTAGTGGGATTCGTTGTAAGTAGGAAGGCAACGCAAAGCGTGTGTTACTGTGAACAGTTCAGCGATACATTTGTTCTCTAAAAATTTACAGCAAACCACCACCGAAAACGTTAGTTGCGAGACACATGCCGACGTCGCCAGCAGAAGATGTATAGACAGAGAAAGTATATGAGGACACTGAAAGGGTAATACAGTACGCAAAAGGAAGTAAAAATTTAATAGCGATGTGGAATTGGAATCTGATTGCAGTGGAAGGAGTAGAAGAACGGGTTACCCGAGAATATGGGATTGGTATTAGGAATGAGAGAGGAGAAAGACTACCTGAGTTCTGCAATAAATATCAGCTAATAATAGTCAATACTCTGTTCAAGAATCACAAGTGGAGGAGGTATACCTGGGAGATGGCGGGAGAGACGGGAAGATTCCAGGTAGATTACTTTATGGACAGGCAGAGATTCCGAAATCAGATTGTGGGGCCTACCTAGAGAAGATATAGACGCAGATCATTATTTAGAAATGAGGAAGAGTAGGTGCACGTTTAAGAGACTAGTCAAGAAGAATCAATGCATACGGAAGTGGGATACGGAAGTGCTAAGGAATGAAGAGATACGCTTGAAGTTCTCTGAGGCTATAGGTACTGCGTTAATTTATAATTCAGTAGACATTTCAGTTGATGAGGAATGGTCGTGTCTAAAAAGGGGCATCAGAATATGGAAAGAAAAACATAGATACAAACAAAGTGACAACAAAGAAACCTTGGGTAAGATAAGAAATACTTCGACTGGTCAATGAAAGCAGGAAGAAAAAAAATGGTCAGTGAAGTTTGTAAGTACAGAAATACAATTCACTTAGGAATGAATTAAACAGAAAGTTTTGGGAACCTAAGACGAAGTAGGTGTATAAAAAATGTGAAGAGATAGAAAAAGCAATGATTGTCAAAATTGAGTCAACATACAGAGAAGCCAAAATAACCTACGGTGAATTTAAAAGGAAGGGTGGTAACATTCGGAGTGCAATGGGAAATCCACGGTTAAATGCAAAGAATGAAGCGTGTACGTGGCAGGAATACATTGAAAGCTTGTATGGGGGAGGACTTGTCCGATAACGTGATAGAAGAAGAAACAGGAGTCGATATAGAAAATATATAGGCTGAAGTATTAGAAATTAAAAGAGGTTTGAAAGATACAGGATCAGATAAGTCACATGGAGTAAATAACATTCCACCAAGATTTCTAAAATCGTTGGTGTAAGTGACAACAGAAGACTATTCACGTAGGTGTGTAGAATGTATGAGACTTGCTATATACCATTAGGCCTTCGGAAAAAACATTATCCACAGTATTCCGAAGATTGCAAGAGCGGATAAGTGTGAGAACTATTGCATCAGAATAATGCACAGAAGAATGGGAAAGAAAATTTAGGTTGTGTTAGATAAAGATCAATCTCGCTTTAGGAGAGGTTAAAGCACTAGAGAGGCCATTCGGACGTTGTGTCAGAAGCAAGTCTAAAGAGAAGTCAAGACATGTTTATAGGACCTTCTTATCAGAAAAAAGAGTTCGACAATGTCAAATGGTGCAGTATGTTCGAAACTGTGAGAAAAATAGGGGTAGTATACAATATGTACAGAAACCAAGACGGAACGATAAGATTGGAAGACCAAGAAGGAAGAGCTCAGATTAAAAACGGTATAAGACAGGGATACAGATCAATCAGAATTGAAGAAATAACGGAAATAAAAGTACAAGAATGGAAATTAAAATTCAAGGTCAAAGGATATCAATGACGAAATAGCTATCCTCAGTGTCGATGAAGAAGAATTACGGGATATGCTGAATGAAATGAACAGTCTAATGAATCCAGAATATGGACTGAGAGTAAATCGAGGAAAGACGAAAGTAAAGAGAAGTAGTAGAAATAAGGACAGCGAGAATCGTAACATCAAGATTGGTGATCACAGAGCAAATGAAGTTCAGGAATTCTGCCAGCTATCATCCGACCGAGAGAAATCTATTTTTTTATCGGTCCTCTTACTGGTTTTATGCGCCCCTCCGCGATTTCTTCTCCTGTGCCAACCTCTACATCTCGGAGTAGCACTTGCAACCTACGTCCTCAGTTATTTGCAGGATGTATTCCAGTCTCTGATTTTTACCCTCTCTAGTTCACTCTGGTACCATGGAAGTTTTCTATGATTGCTTAACAAATGCCCTACCATCCTGACCCTTCTTCTTTTCAGTGTTTTCCATGTATTCCTTTCCCCTGTCGTTCTCTGGAGCGGTTCCTCAGTTATTACCTTAGAAATTTCTTCCTCAAATGAAAGCCTCTGTTTGATACCAGTAGATTTTCCTTGGCCGGGAATGCATTTTCTGGCAGTGCTAGTCTGCTTTTGAAGTCCTTGCTCCGTCCATCATGGGTTACTTTGCTGCCTTAATTTCATCTGCTTTGCAATCACCAATCCCGATGTAGTGTTTCGCTGTTCGCATTTCTGCTGTTTCTGAGACTTCACATTACTTTCTTTTTTCTTAGATTTACTATCCGTCCAGATTCTGTACTCATTGGACTGTTCATTCAATTCAGCACTTCCTGTAATTCTTCTTCACTGTCACTGAGGATGGAAATATCCTCAGCGACTCTTATCACTGACATCCTTTCACTTTGAATTTTAATTCCACTCTTGAACCTTTCTTGTTTCTGTCATTGCTTCTTTAAGGAACAGAGTTACCAGAACGTCGCAGGTTCGAATCCTGCGTCGGACATGGATGTGTGTCATGTCCTTAGTTAGGTTTAAGTAGTTCTAAGTTCTAGGGGACTGATGACCTCAGCAGTTAAGTCCCATAGTGCTCAGAGCGATTTGAGCCATTACCAGAACGGATGAAAGACTACATACCTGTCTTACACCCTTTCTAATTCGTCTTCGTCTTCTACACTTATTGCTCCTTCTTGGATTTTGAAGATATTGTATATTACCCGTCTTGCCGTATAGCTTACCCCTGTTTTCCTCTGAATTTCGAGCATCTTGCACCATCTGACATTTCCCACGTCGATAAATCTTATGAAAGTGTGGACTGATAAGGTAGGGTCTGAGAAGGTTATCCGCAGAATCGTCAAGCAAAGGAATATGTGGGAAACACTGACAAGAAGAAGGGATGGGATAATAGGGTATCTGTTAAGACACCACGGAATAACTTCCATGGTACGACAGAGAGCTGCAGGTAGTGAAACTGTAAAGGAAGATAGAAACTGGCATATATCTAGTAAATAATTATAACTGAGGGCGTACGTTGCAAGTGCTGGTCTGAGATGAAGAGGCTGGCACAGTCAAACCAGTCAGAAGGCTGATGAGTCAAAACAAGATTCCTCATGCATTAGTTCTAGTGGTTGTGGTCAGGGATTGCGTTCGTGGGGCCTTTCGTTGATCAGTCAATGTATCCGCCAGTCATTGTGCTGTGCTTTATCTGAGTTCAGTGAGAGTTCTCGTCAGCTTTTGTTCTATTTTTCTCCGTTCCTTAAATGGTTCACAATTCATGCAGGTTTGCCCGTCTTTGCAACCAAATGAAAGGCGGTTTGTTTCTTGTCACACGAGTTTCGCTTCTTTTATTTATGAAGCATCTTTAGCATCTTTCCAATATAGCTAGTCCATGTCGGTTGCGGTCTTCATCCCACAGATGGCCGATTTTTGGCGTTTATCACCCACGGTTGCTACAACATTTCACTTGCGCTTTTCTCTGTGTGCTGAACGTGTGTGTGTTTACAGGGTGTAGTGTTGCCAACTCGACACTATTCAATGCCAACACACAGTGAAAAGTGCGAGTGAAGCGCTTACATAGGAAACCTTATTGAATTGCTTCCTCTAGCAGTGTCAAATTTCTTACTTTTTTCGTTTTTTTTAAAAACTCTCAGTTTATAGTACGCTTATCGTTTTGGTGTTTATTTCCTTTTTAAACTGGCAAGAAATTCACTGCAAATTTTGTTATTACAACATTTTCTGCGCCCAATACCAAGGGCGCTACTGCTCATCAAAAAATAACGATCTCAAACTTCCGCAAAATACTAAGTTTTTGAGCAGTTTTATTTCACTTTCTGTTTATACAGGGTGTTACAAGAAGGTACGGCCAAACTTTCAGGAAACATTCCTCACACACAAATAAAGAAAAGATGTTATGTGGACATGTGTCCGAAAACGCTTAATTTCCATGTTAGAGATCATTTTAGTTTCGTCAGTATGTACTGTACTTCCTCGATTCACCGCCAGTTGGCCCAATTGAAGGAAGGTAATGTTGAATACGGTGCTTGTGTTGACATGCGACTCATTGCTCTACAGTACTAGCATCAAGAGCATCAGTACGTAGCATCAACAGGTTAGTGTTCATCACGAACGTGGTTTTGCAGTCAGTGCAATGTTTACAAATGCGTAGTTGGCAGATGCCCATTTGATGTATGGATTAGCACGGGGCAATAGCCGTGGCGCGTTCCAGAACGAAGGTGTCCCGACAGGAAGACTTTCGAAGCAATTGATCGGCGTCTTAGGGAGCATGGAACATTCCAGCCTATGACTCGCGACTGGGGAAGACCTAAAACGACGAGGACACCTGCAATGGACGAGGCAATTCCTCGTGCAGTAGACGATAACCCTAATATCATCGTCACAGAAGTTGCAACTGTACAAGGTGACGTTGACCACGTCACTGCATGGAGAGTGCTACGGGAGAACCAGTTGTTTCCGTACCATGTACAGCGTGTGCAGGCACTATCAGCAGCTGATTGGCCTCCACGGGTACACTTCTGAGAATGGTTCATCCAACAATGTGTCAATCCTCATTTCAGTGCAAATGTTCTCTTTACGGATGAGGCTTCATTCCAACGTGATCAAATTGTAAATTTTCACATCAACATGTGTGGGCTGACGAGAATCCGCACGCAGTTGTGCAATCACGTCATCAACACAGATTTTCTGTGAACGTTTGGGCAGGCATTGTTGGTGATGTTTTGATTGGGCCCCATGTTCTTCCACCTACGCTCAGTGTAGAACGTTATCATGATTTCATACGGGATACTCTGCCTGTGCTGCTAGAACATGTGCCTTTACGAGTACGACACAACATGTGGTTCATGCACGATGGAGCTCCTGCACATTTCAGTCGAAGTGTTCGTACGCTTCTCAACGACAGATTCGGTGACCGATGGATTGGTAGAGGCGGACCAATTCCATGGCCTCCACGCTCTCCTGACCTCAACCCTCTTGACTTTCATTTATGGGGGCATTTGAAAGCTCTTGTCTCCGCAACCCCGGTACCAAATGTAGAGACGCCTCGTGCTCGTACTGTGGACGGCTGTGATACGATACGCCACTCTCCAGGGCTGCATCAGCGATTCCATGCGACGGAGGGTGGATGCATGTATCCTCGCTAACGGAGGACATTTTGAACATTTCCTGTAACAAAGTGTTTGAAGTCAAGCTGGTACGTTCTGTTGCTGTGTGTTTCCATTCCATGATTAATGTGATTTGAAAAGAAGTAATAAAATGAGCTCTAACATGGAAAGTAAGTGTTTCCGGACACATGTCCACATAACATATTTACTTTCTTTGTGTCTGAGGAATGTTTCCTGAAAGTTTGGCCCTACCTTTTTGTAACACCCTGTGTAGTAGAAATATATTACGTATTGTTATACACCGGAATTCAACATCTCACCTTACGGCGTGCGAAAAGGAACAAAATCTTAAACCAAGAACAGCTCTGTTTCCGCAATGGATGTTAATTCACTTGAACTGAACAATTTTTTTTTTTCGTTGACGGAGGCTACCTTACACTAAGTATCTAGGTATGGAAATTTTTCTTTCAAATCCTGCTTACGATCTCAATTTGCTGTTATATTTGATGGCTACCCATGCGAGGGAGCGCAACGTAGTGCTGAGAATGCTAAGAGAATTTTTAGTTATAGAAAACATTCGTTGGTTGAAGCTGTAGTTGAACCAATGATACACCAAATAAAAATATGGCATTTCAGTGTTTGATCACTATTTTTTATTTTCAATGACCGGTTTCAGGCTAGCTGCCCATATTCAGATCTGTTAGATAAAGTTAAAAATATAATTAACAAGAGAGATATGGCTACCGATAGAACTATCTTAGTTTACAAAAAGAAATTTTGGAATTTATTAAATGCCAACATACCATGTATTGCAGTTACAGAGTAGACTGTTAGTACAGAACTATTGGTTCGCTGTCATAACTAAAGCAATTTGTAATCTGTCAACACCTTATATCACAGTTTGGAGAAACCTGATTGGTAAAAGTAAGAAGTGTCCTCTATCTGTAAAAATTGTGAATATCTACTGTTATTTTTTCACCATACACATTAATAGAGAATATACTTTTTAATAATAAGACAATTTTTAAGAAATAACATATGAATAATCTTTTTTGAGTGGACCATGAACTGAAATAATTCACACTAATTTAAAAATTTATAAAGAAACTTAAAATAGGCGGTAACCAGAACGGGTCAAGTTGGGAGAATACGGTGAGTATGGTAGTACCTGGAACTCCATTTCAGTGGTGGCAGCCGTTATTTTCCGACGAGCATTGTCGTGTTGCAAGAGCACTTTTCGCATCGATGCACACTCTCCACACACTGGCATTAATCTCCCGTCTACTTACACAGTGGTTACACTCTCCTTCCACAGAAAACACGTCCAGCAATGTCCTTGATGATCACACACCATTTCGGCCGCTCACGTAATGACTTCAGTTGAAAAACTGGTGTGTACTGTACAGTGATTACTGTTCTAGTGATTGTCCTGCTACCTGCGGTTCCACCAATGTACTATATATTTGCAACTATTGTGAAGAATTAAGTGGCGCACCATTAATGATGGGAAAAAGTTAAGTGTAAATCAATGTGGAACGCATCTCGGATGTTCGGCTCATTTATTTCTAAATGTTGTTATTACAACTCATTAAAATGAACGTTAATTTGGAAAATATTACTCTAATAACGAATACTCATTTATGTTACAAAGCGCAGCCATCCTGATTTATTTTCTCCGTCATTTTCCCAAATAATTCCAATCAAACGCTGTAATAGTGCTTACCATTAAATCATAGCCGAAACATTGTGCATACCGAGTGCATTATTATTAATTTGAAATTAACCTATTAAACAACTACATATATTATCCACTATTTAACTAATTATACAGTAAGATAGTGAAATATATGCTATTGGTGTTAATTGTCTTACTCAATAGCGAATATAGTTCTTAACCACTTGCAAAAAAACAATTATTGGGGGAAATATTTACCTCAGGTTTCCTTCCATTCGGAAAGTGGATGCACTCAGGGACTGTATGTGATTTATAAATTATAGAGTGCAGCATTTGGTCATCCTTTTAGATTTTATTGTGCAAATCCAGATTTCGGCTAGTAGCTAGCCATTCTCAATGCGCTATTTTTTATTCTCAGTGTATGTAAGATCCTGTTGTTCGGGCGTCAGTCAGAGTTCTGTGAATACGTATTCTTGTATTCAAAGAACTATGACTGACACCCGAACAACAGGGACTTACATGTACTGAGAATAAAAAATAGTGCTTTGAGAATGGCTAGCTACAAGCCGAAATCTAGATTTGTATAATAAAATCTAAAAGGGATTGCTGATTGCTGCACTCTATAATTTATAGGAAATATTTACAGTTTGTGAGGAAATAGGGCCTAGGGGAGGTGAGTGAAGTGTTCACTATTGATTTAGTCCTGTAGCAAAACGACACTTGAGTCAGTTAGTACGATAGATACCTTGTTCAGACCATCCCATGTAATGACATCCGAAGTTAAATTGCCATTGTCGTCAAAAACTATTCGATTGCGGTAGATGACTGTGTCTGCGTAAAGCTGCAACGATAGGGCAGAATACTTAGAGCTTGTGTGCGTGTTGCACGTATTTGTATCATCCACAAAACTGGCTGTTGGCAGGTGAGAAATGCAGAACTGGAAGATATGAAAGAAAAGTATTGAAATAACGAGGAAGTCTGCAGTATTCACAAAAAGCCTCTTACAGGTAAAAAGGGAAGTACGTAACAACGTTCCAGGCGTCAGGTGGTAGTATTCCGCGGTAACAGACCGATGAGCGATTTTCAACACAAGCGCTGCGAGTCTACTTTTTCTCCTCGTTTTCTCCGCATGCCCACGGCCTCTGCGCTCCTTTTTCACCTGTCACCTCGCAGGAAAGCACGGACAGGTCGTTATATAGAAGGCTGTGCTTCCGTCTGTCCTCAGTGCTGTCTCTCCAAACGAGCAAACACCGTCTACTGCGGAAAACTTGTTTCTACAACGACGCCAATCATCTGGCGCCCTACTGGATCCTGTTGACGTCAGAGTATCCAAGTAAACCGAATCCCAATTGCATGAGTAGGACTGCTATAAGAAATATCTAGAGAAGTCCAATATTTATTTGCGTAAAAATTCAGAGCAGCCCGGGATGAAAGTCAGAATTCTTGGAATGACAGTTTTTTACTCGTTACACGTTCAACCTGTACTTTTACTATTCAGTACAGTCTAGTTATCGGATGAGTAATCTTACATCCTTATTTATATTGGGAGACTGATTTTCTGCACTTTCATCAAGGGGTGAAAGATCATTGTGGTTAATGTGATGACGGTAAACATCCTGAGGAAGACGTTCCGAAGTGTATGAAAGTTTGGACACTCACGTTATTGGCTAGCTTAGAGACATTGAAGGGCTTTTTTATCAATAGCAACAAGAGACAATTTATGCCAGAGCGAGACGTGTGTGTGTGTGGTGTGTGTTCTTCCGTACATGTCTATGTAATGCAGCGGCCGTACAGATGCTGTTCATATGTTTTGAATAGCTTAAGCGAATTTCGAAATTGAAATGAATGAACGGCAACAGGTGAAAATCTGTGTCAGACCGGAACTCGAACCCGGATCCTCCGTTTAAGGCGAAGTGTCACCGTGATCGCCTCGACTATCCAAGCACGCTTCCTATCCTAACCAAATTCCCTGCCTGTTGAAATCTACTAGCGTAGCATCACTTACCCATGAATCCCTCAGTCACCAATCTGGATTCCCGCATGATATCGGGCTTAGTAGTTTAGAGTAGTTTAGAGAAAGATTTCACTGCATGAAATATTCACAGAGTTCCTCGTGAACATTTCCTACCATTCAGCTTACAAAATTCGGTTATGGGTGATTATGATGGACGACAGCACCATTTACTCAAGTGAATGGAAGAAGCCCAGTCGCCGCGTTTTATAGGTTTTTACGGCAGGTACGGGTGATGTTATGACAACTTGTGGTTGTGAAGCTGGTCTGAAGTTGCGAATTTCAAACTCGATTGTACGTCGACACTGCATCCAGTGCGTCAGACACCTTAGCAACGGTGAGGAGGCGCTGCGCATGAGAGGGAGAGAAACGAAATCCAGTAGTAATATATCAGTAGCAAAACATGTTCTCATACGATCCATGACAAAATTTCCAAATGACGTGTTCCAACAGAGTAATGTATGAACTTCAGTTCTGACAACAAATGCCTTTCGGATGATTCAGAATCTTGACTGCCCTTTCCAGTCACCTGATATGTCACTCCCTAGAATGAGTCTGTGACAAGAAAGGAAGATGAGTGTTGGTGGTAGCCTTACATTTCTATCACCTCTAGAAAATTAAAGTTCCGTAATTGATTTTTTTTTTATTTACAGGCTGATTTAAAAAGATAGACACAATATCAGTTGGCTATGTTTCCTGCACTATACATTGCACTTCAATTCTGTGAAGTGTATTTCAAAGAGGATGTTATAAAGTTTCGAGTACTACAGCTACAACGCTCCAGCAGCCCACACCATTTGGGGTACACCGCGTCAGTTGTAAGCGAGATGGATATTATGAAAATCTTCCTTTTTTGTATTCGTGAGTTATATTGAGTCAATGTGCTTTTCGACGAAAATTTAGCGCTTAACATCCGACGAGGAAGAGCATCGATCCTTGGAATAAATACTTTGTCGAATTCGGCTCTCTGTATAAAGGTAAAATCCGAGGCCGATCGCGTGTATCGGAGGATCACGTGGAGCGTTTACGAGTGAACTATGAATGTAGCGCAATGAAATCACCACGTAGAGCTAGTAGGGAACTAGGACTGCCGCAAACAACATTCTGCCGTCTATTGACGCTCCTGTTGTGTACAGTTTATACCATCTTCAAGTCGTACAGGCTCTGCACGTAAAGGATAAGGTAAATCATGTACAGTCGTGTTCAAAAGTATCCGAACGACCTGAATTGCATTTCGCCTGATACGCATGCAACCCACGTAACGCAGCTGTCTAGCAGGTCCTCTAATTGCTCCTTGGTACAGTCGTTTGACTATTGAAAATGGTTCCAACAAGTCACCACTAGAAAACACTGCTCTGTATCGCAATAACTCAAGATGTAAAGTTATACCAAGATACTAGAAATATCAGGGAACACCTTATCACAGATAAGACTGTCCTTAAGGCTTGTAAGCT
Source organism: Schistocerca nitens (assembly GCF_023898315.1). Taxonomy (NCBI): domain Eukaryota; kingdom Metazoa; phylum Arthropoda; class Insecta; order Orthoptera; family Acrididae; genus Schistocerca; species Schistocerca nitens. The sequence goes on along the minus strand of NC_064615.1, from coordinate 87,788,783 downwards.
CACATTTATTTCAATAAATGACATACCTAAAATGTTACCACTCTCATTATTACGTCAGATAGGTAATGCACGTAGTAAGTTCGTCGTATTCATGATTTCCTCTTCAAAGTAACATACCGTACATGTTATTTAACACAAAATGAGATAAAAAATTTAAGTTATTCACGAGCAGCTAGATGAGAATATGTATGAACTTCAAATGACACGACGAACCGTCTCGTTCTGCTTATGGATTCAAACACAGGTCATGCAGACTAAGATTTCGTGACTAACGAAAACCAACAGTCATTCCTGAGTAGGAATACAGACAGCGATATACCTCGATTTTAGACAGTATCAGTTAGCAAATATCAACTTTAAATTACATAAAGTAAACATTTTCAACGGACGCGAATTCCTACCCAGCATCTATTGACCCTGTTAACGAACTACGGGAGATGTTAAATATTGCTTCCTCACAAGTAACTTACTTGAAATGCCGTGAGGTAAAGCTTTGTGTTGGGCAGGGATTCGAACCCAGAATATAATAGGATTGTTATCGAAGCACAATAAACTCTGACATATCAGATTTTCTCGGCAGTAGCTGGATGTTTTAACTGAAATGACGAGACGAAACATTTTTTCCTTCCCAGGACTTCAACCCGGCACCTATCGCTGTTATATTCTAGAGAAAACTAACGTTAAATGTGGGTTTGTTACACCAGCAGCGACATGTGAGCATGTTTGAACTAGAAATAATATGACGAAGAGTTCAGTGCTGACTGGGAATCGAACCCCATACATATAGTTTCTACACACAAACAGATGTCAGCTACCGAATTTTTCTCCACCAGCAGCTCGGAATAACATCCTTGAACTTACAGTGATCTCGCAAATAGTTATATGTCTCACTGGGAGTCAAAAACGTCAGATATCGTTAGTGTTGCCAACGAATGAAAATGCATTAAAAATCAAAATTATTATCCACCAGCCGATAGGTGTTCTCATGCTGGAGCTTGATAATTCATAATGAAAACCTTAGTGCCGGGCCAGGATTCGAACCCATTCACGCGCAATATGTGGAGATGTTGAGGCATCTGCAGTTTTGAACAAAAAACATGTTTTCGTCGAGCTGTATTGTCACAAAGGGATCAAATTCCGCGTTAACGGCGGTATGAGTTCCATTACCAGTTCAGAACCTATTTTATCGGCATACAGAAGCTCAAATAAATGGTGGAATAAGTGTCCTGTGACCCTACATTGCGTTTGTTTCGTTACTAGAAATAAATAACTAGTATAAGAAAGGATCCTGGTGATAGAGTTTCTACATGTCGCCACTCCTGACTTTATAGTGGTTCAGCCTAACATCTACTAGGTAGTGAAGGAATATCATGGTTAATGTGAATTTCAGACCACGATGCTACTATACCGTCTTCATTTGGCGTAGCCAGAAGAGAATAGAATCTGTCTCTCCCTATCAAAAATCATGGGCATAAGATTGATTCGAACTCAGACCACATGAATATGAACCTATCATCAAACTTACAGACCACCAAATCCCCTTCTTTATTTGCCTCTTTTTCCTATCATAACACCGTTGCGCCACACTGGATGAGACTTCTGACACAAAGGCTCGCTGTAGTGGTTTGCTGCATGTTCAGTACATTCATTAACTTGGTTGACCGAATCACCATGAACTAGCTGCCTCTACCCACCCAATGCATACATCCGACTGTGTTTTGTAATCATCGAAATAAAATCACGTAACTGCCAACTATACAGAACTGCCAACAGTGTAGGATGCAGAAATTGAAACAGGAAGTGTTCCTTTCCACTCGAGCTATTCTGTTGCCATATCTGTTTGTTGAAAACGTCGTGCAGTGCAAAGAAAAGCTGTCTGTCTCTCAGAAGTCTAGATCCTGCTGTATGCATTATCTCACAACACTGTGGAAAGCGGAAGTTCTAGAGGAATTGTTGTTGACTTCTGGAGGTGCTGTAACTATGTGTTAGCTGGTAGCCTGATGGGAAGCGTTGTGCTCTGTAGATAAAATGTCGTGAGTTCGTGTACATTCACTGCTACATTTTTTAAAACGCAATTCTGCTGTCTGCTGAAGTTATCAATTTAATGGAACTTTTAACACAATTCCCTTCACTTCTCAATCCAAAATAGTCACATGTGGAAAAAGGGCTAACATCTGCAACATTTTGTTCTTTTCAGGTTTAATAGATGGCCAGGCAGCAGTTCTTTTGTATTATGCATGTATTATGCATTGTGCCAAAATAGTCAGAAAAGTATTTTCTACATTAGCTGTCGTGTGGTAGTGGCATTTTATTCTTCTTCAAACCTTGTTTGACAGCTTTAACTCAGAACAAGTTTTCTCACGCATGTGATCAATAAACTGCATGTGCATTGTCAGACTGTTATAGATAACATCAGAGCATTCGCATATATCATTGATGATTAATTTCTCTCTCAAGTTTAGTATTGTTTTAACAACACTAAAAGAAACCTTACGAAAATTGTGCACTGTATTGTAAGAAATGAAATAAAACTACCCACGACAACCTTACGTCGAAAGTCTGTTTTAACAAAACTGAGTGTTTATACACAAGCATGCCTCTATCGGCACGAATTTGTAAAATACTACTCTCTTAGATTTCGATTGGGTCTATGTTTAATTGGTATGCTGTGTCATGCTCAACAGGTAGGCAAATGTGGCATTTCATAAATAGTTATGTGTTCCTAGAAACCCAAAATTTGCTTGTCAGCAGCGGAAAGAGGCGGTACTTGTTGTGTAGCATTGTAAGTTTTTCACCATTGCACTATGAGCTGAGAGTATTTTCCTGGGATGTGCTTATCAATGTTTGATCTGACTGCTTGTAGCTCTATCACAGAACGGATAAAAACGTTACAGTCAGCGAGACTGGAACCGCGAATCATAACAGACGTTTTTACACAGGGCAACAAGTCACCACAGAGCTAGCGAAAAGGTATATGTTATGCTTTCCTCTCACAAGGCCAATAGGGCTAGAACTCGTAAACCGCTATTTAAAGGACGAGATTAGTTGCGATTTCCACGTACAACTACTTTCCTGGGCTGAAAACCGTAAATTTACAATCTTCTGTTACACCTCAAGCGATAATAATTCGGATTATTCAATGGAAATGACAGGAAAAATCAAGTGAACTTTGAGGCTTAACTCCGTGCACACCAGGAAGTAACTCGTCGATTTGTAAACATTTATGTGGTGGTAGTGTTCAAACCTTGGACCAAGGACGTTTTGATTGGCTATCATAGGCCCTACTCCTGTACCATGGGTGTTAATTTAAAAGTCTAGTATTTTGAAAACCAGCACATGTGCATGTTTGTCCAGCAACCCCTGGATCAATTTCAACCAACTGTTACACACAATCAGTATCTGGACTGTGTGAATTAAATCCTCCCAGCTCCTAACTGTTTCGCAGCCCCTGATAATTAGGCCACCCTGTATGACAGTCAAATTGTGCAAATAGTATCTACCTTCTCTGATGTACTTTGCAGGTGGTACATGTTGTAAATGCTCTTAGCTGGGGAAAGGTGAGAGAAGAGGGATTTGAGAGAGAGGGAGGGAACAGAGAGAGGAGCAGGAGGGTATGGATTGAGAGAGATGGGAGAAGGCATGTTGTGCAGATAGCATCAGCATACCTTGCGTGGACTACATACGCTGTTGGGAATGGCTGAGCAGAGAAAGTCGGAGGAGAAGAATAGAGAAAGAGCATGTGGTGGTCACAGAAAGGTAGAGGAGGAGATGGATACGAAGAGAGAAGTGGAGGTGATTGATAGAGAGAGGAACAGGTGGGATTGGAGAGAGAGAAACTAAGGAATAAATGGACAGTGACAGTGGGCAGGTGGAAAAGAAATTGGGGTGGGGGGGGAGACGGATAGAGAGAAGGCAATGAGCATGTAGGTGGAGGGAAGGAGGAGGAAATATTAATTTACAGGCACAGCGGAGGAGATGGACAATGAGAACGGGAGAGGAGATGGAGCGTCAGAGAAAGAGAGGAGAAAGACAAATAGCGGGAAGATGAAGTGGACAGAGAGACCGAGGGAGGAAGAGAGGGTTCGGAGGAGATAACCTCAATATGTGTGTCGAGCGCATTGGTAAGCAAAACCATTTTTAGAAGACCTTTTGTACAGTAATCCAGGTCTAGAGCTCAAGCTTTACCCTCCATCAGTCTGTTACCGTATCTGCAGATATTTAAGCGACGATTCAGGAGAGAATTAGTAAGGCCTTTCCCAGCACAGTAGTCGTCTCTTAGGAGCGCCAGGTTCGGTCCGGCTCACAACTTGGCTGCGAGTCGCGTGAAGTGCTCGCTGAAGCCGACCTCACCCCACTACTCTGAACTCGCCTCCATCGCAGTCCTGGCGCTGACACTGTCCCGTACAGCTTCCGCCGCTAATCCTCAACGCGTCGCCCTGGGAAATTGAATTCCCAGAGTGGAAAGGCTCCTGCGATTTCTGTTTCTTCTTTTCTCCCGCCTGCCACTAGTCGGTAGTTTTTCTCTACAGTCCTTTCTACCTTCGACGCTCTTATCTCTCAAATGTTTGCAATCTTTTGGTCTGTCGTAAGTACTCTATATGTTCGCGACAATGTCTGATGCTAGGCTTTAAATTTCTCTGTTTGGACAGTGATTTAATTCTACAGTGTCTGGTTTCAAAGAATAAAGTAATTACTAGCATCTCGAAATAATCATGCCGTATAATTCTAATGGGAAAATACGTCACGTCTGTGCGAAGTACAAAATTAAAGCAAAAGCACCTGCATACATTATAAGAAAGAAATATTACCTGATTTGTATAAGCAAGACGCATGTAATCCATATGCACCTTGGATGTCTAGTATAAGGACCGTTAACCTTATAATGCCAAACACCGATTAATAAGCTACAACCAAGTCGACTCTGAAAGGATTTTTGCGTCACTTGATTTATAGCAGACAGATTTATTTCCAGTTATTCCAGCAGTTACATTTCGTGTATGCCATTCCTAACGCTAAAATACGTTTGGCTATAAGCGCCAGTAGATTTGTTCAATGCCCAGAATGCTGTTTGATGGGGCATAAGTTGGTACCTAAGAAGGGTTGTACTTTATGGCTGAGTCAAAATTTTGAATGTAGCAGTGCTGTGCGAAATGGCAGGTTTTGATTTGCCAGCCGCCGAGGTGGCGCGCACCGCTGGGGTCGAAATGAGATGCCAGCAGCAAAGACGGAGTCAGCTGGGATCGGTTGTGTCGTGGACAGAGCTGGACAAATTCTCCTTCCAGCCTGCCTGCCCCTATCTTCGCGTCAATCGTTAAACTTGCTTCAGCGGAGACACAAGACTACATGTGTACTGAAGCACAGTGCGCAAACGAGGCCAACTTGGGTTTTCACTAGCCTAGTAAGCTTCGCGTGACCAGTTCAGTCTGCTGCACTTAACAACAGGTTGCGATATCAATTCAACGCGAGAAGAAAGGTGTATGTTTGCTCAGGCAGTTTCACTGCAGCTCATTTACCGTAAAGGTGGCCGCAGCAAAACGAACATACTGGACTTAATGGAGACTGAGGAGAAATTAAGAACTGGGGATTACATACCAGTCACTAAATAGAGCGCCAAGTCCAGCAGGGGAGAAGTTATCGTGTGCTTATGAAGAAGCCTTCAAATAAATCAGTAGGAGTCTCGTAATCCAAAGTGCTTAAACAATTACTAAATACTCAGGGAACCTCGAATATGCTACGATGTGTTTGTAAATTTGACCAACAGTTTGCTCACTTCATAAATATTTTGGAGGAGGACAGAGAGTTAGTGGTTTACAAGTGTTTGAAAACGTGTGCTAAGGACTTGAGGCCATTCAGCAGTATATAGGCTTTCTCAATTTAGGTCAAACATGGCATAAAATAAAAAAGTGGCTCAAAAATGGTTCAAATGGCTCTGAGCACTATGGGACTCAACATCTGAGGTCATCAGTCCCCTAGAACTTAGAACGACTTAAACCTAACGAACCTAAGGACATCACACACATCCATGCCCGAGGCAGGATTCGAACCTGCGACGTAGCGGTCGCGGGGTTCCAGACTGAAGCGCCTAGAACAGCTCGGCCACAACGGCCGGCAAAAGTGGCTCATTTGGTATTAAAAACCACATTCTGGTGGTATGCAACGTATTGGGAAGAAAGCTTAGTATGAAAGAAAAGCTTGTTCTTTGAGACATGTACTTTTTAGATTAACATAATATGGAAAGCGAACTTTGTGTTTGCTAAAATGCTTTTGGGGATTTAGAATGAACTATTCTGGCAACTTAGAATGAATTCAATGAATCTGAAACGCACATACTGGAGAGAGTAATTAAAACAGGAATAACTAGAGTCGCATTTGCTTAGAACTCAGTAAGGTTGCAGAAAATAGACTTCCAAAAATCTTCCTTTTGCTGCCGTTGCAGTATAATCAACATCTTCAGGTTTTTAGGCACAATGGATCTCAGCTTTCAAAGATAGTTCTTACTACTAGAGGTAATAGAAGTGAGCTGATGCTGGTTCGAATTGAGGATTGAGGAAAAAAAAGAGAGCAAATAATATCCACTATTTTCTGCCTACACCAGTAAAATACATATATTTCATTGAGACTTCTCTTGTGGTACTCGAATATTTTCACCAACGGCCGGGACCTACTCATAACACTACAATAAAAGGGAACAGAATAAACCGTTATAATGCATAGTACAGCGAGAAGACGCGCAGGCCGGCAAGACACGTGTAGCCTGCTTGGGTCGCGCATAGCTTGGCCGCAGACGCGTGCAGTGAGATTTTCGCTCTGCAGCGGACTGTGTGCTGATGCGAAACTTCCTGGCACACTTAAACTGTGTGCCGGACCGAGACTCGAACTCGTGACCCTTGCTTGCGCGGGCAAGTGCTCTACCAGCTGAGCTATCCAAGCACGACTCACGACTCTTCCTTACAGCTTTAATTCTCCCAGTATCTCCTCTCCTACCTTGCCCGCGAATTTAAGCTGTGAGTCGTGCTTGGGTACCTCAGTTGGTAGAGCACTTGCCCGCGAAAGGCAAAGGTCCCGAGTTCGAGTCTCGGCGCGGCACACAGTTTTAGTCTGCCAGGAAGTTACCTTCCTTGCTAACAGGCAAGCATGGGCAAGATAAAAGCGGAATGTGTTTACCATTGTTCGTGGAGCCTGGTGGTTTGAAGAACCAACGATCGACAATGGGCGTGACGCGGTGAATGTGGAGATTGTCAACCAGATCTGGACAACTCCCAGCCCAACCATATTCCACCCAAATTCTAGACGTTCATGAGCCAAAATGGTTCAAATGGCTCTGAGCACTATGGGACTTAACTTCTGAGGTCGCCAGTCCCCTAGAACTTAGAACTACTTAAACCTAACTAAGGACATCACACACATCCATGCCCGAGGCAGGATTCGAACCTGCGACCGTAGCTGTCGCGCGGTTCCAGACTGTAGCGCCTAGAACCGCTCGGCCACCCCGGCCGGCCAACATCTTTCTTATAGCCCCACAGCCAGAAGTCACACGGAGTAAGTAAAGCTCACGTGATCGGGACGGCCAAGCCGTAGGGAAATGGCGGCTGATAATTTTAGCATTTCAGAAATGGCGCTTCAGCAGCTGCTTAACTGGATTTGCAATGTGCGTAGGTGCGCCATCTTGCGTAAAAAGGATCCCATCCACACATCCACGCCGTTGGAGAGCTGGAAAGACGTGGTTGCGCAAAAGACACTCGTAACACTTACCAGCGACGGTACAGGTAACAGGACCGGAAGCACCTGTCTCTTCGAAAAAATGGCGCCCTATGATAAATGATGCCGTAAACCCGGACCACACAGTGACCTTTTCATGATGATGTGGTACTGGTTGATTTGCGTGTGGATTTTCCGTTGCCCAAATTCTGGCAGTTCTGTGTATTGACATATGCTGTCACATGGAAGTGGGCTTCGTCTGTCCATAAAATCTTCCACGGTCAATCATTGTTCACTTCCAAGAGAGCGAGAAATTCTAAAGTAAAAGTCTCTCTTGCTTTCAGGTCATCAGGAAGCAACTCGTGCACATGGATAATTTTGAATTGATAGTAAAGAAGGGTGTTTCGTAGGATTTTATGCACTACACGTTTGCACACCACCACTCGCCTCCTCCTGCATTGCTGTGGCCACTGCTTGCACTGACATCGAATCAATTCGTTAACTCCCTCTGCCAGATTGCACACCAAAAGAACCCCTCTTCTCGAATTTCCGAATCATTTTCTCCAGACCCACGGCACTCATCGGACCGACGCCTTTTTTCAAACCCTTCCGTGTCCGGAACTTGTGCAGAGCAACATGTGCACGGTCATCATTCTTGTAATACAGATTTACAAGCAGAGCGCATTGAGACAGTCATGGCGAACGTCGCAGACGCGAAAGGAGGAAAAGCTGCGAACCTGACGTGTATGTACCAACTTCAGTAGGTCGTGCGCATGACAAGTGTTTCCATTTACGTATTCTGACACATACAGTGCCATCTGTAGATCGATTTTCACACTATTTTCCTTCTTCTGCCACATGTTTTCCCCCTTTTCTGATAATATTCTGTTGCAATCTGACGTCATTCTGACCAGTGGTGCTACTTCTAGAGCGTTTTGGAAGTTTAACTTTAATTATAATCACCATGTATGTTTCTCCCGGATGATGGCGTATAGAGAACGACCATCTACCAGATGTAACAGGAAACCTGATTATTCCGATTAGGCGACAGCTTTACATTAATCTACGGTCGGATCCCTATGATCCTGTACTTACTACGATCGTAACTGATGGTGACATTGGGGCAACATGGATACGTAGCAGTTGGCTCCCGCGAAGCCCAATGTTCGACAATGTGCTCTGAGCAGCGCGCTCCATAACACATGTGCCTGTACCGTCATTGTATACTGTCGTGCTGTACAGAGGGGGCAAGCCTCCAGCCTTCCTACATGTTTTGTGATGAGAGTGGACGTTCAGTACCTTATCTCATATTCGTGGTTTCGTTGTCCGTCAGTCAATTAGGTTCCTACGACAGTAACATGTGAATAGCTTACCAGTCTACCAGTTCGCCGTTAGCAAGATGCTCGTCAATATGGCAGAGTCGGTTATGTCACTGTCTTCTCCTTTTCTGGACATTTTCGTCGCTACAATGGATCCCCGTTCATTTCTGCTCCGCTTATAAACGGTCGATTTACATTAATGCGACCACCGCCTTTGTTCGACGTCAACATGCAGTAACCACTCACAGACGGCAGGTCGCAGCGCCAGTAGTGGAGTTTACATAAAGAATGTCGAGGGGGCGCGCATAAGAGTGTGGTCGTTGTAATGCGGAAACAGAGTGATATGTCTGACGTTTAAATGGGCGTGACCATTGGCTTTCGGGCCAATGATGGAAGCATTTTCGAAACGGCTGAGTTTGTAAACTGATCGCGTGACGCCGACGGCAAGGGTGGCCATGTGGTTCTAGGCGCTAAAGTCTGGAACCTCGCGACTGCTACGGTCTTAGGTTCGACAACTGCCTCGGGCATGAATGTGTGTGGTGTCCTTAGGTTAGTTAGGTTTAAGTAGATCTACGTTCTAGGGGACTGTTTTTTTTTTTTTTTTTTGTTTGCGTGACGCCGCGGTTTAAGTATACCGTGCGTGACAAAATGTCGCTATCCTAAACCGGCACCGAGACTACCACTCGTGTGGTGCACCATGGGTCAGAGATGACAGGGGTGAAACACGATTGCTGAGATGTGTACGGGCTAATAGACGTGCGACTGTTGAGCAACCGGACGTCCAGATGAGCCGAAGAGACTACAAACCATGATCTCCTGGTGCTTCACTTTCCTTTATCAGGCAATGTATATGACTTCGCAGTTCACAACGCGGTAGTGTACTTTCTACTGCGTGAAAATAATTTAAGAAAAATGTTCATGAACTTCGCGGTCAATGCTTATTTTCCAGAAGAGACTGTAGACTGAATAGCTACGTAAATATTAGCGTCATGTTGGGCTATCTCCATAACTCAGCGTTAGGGAATTACTCTTCCCATTACATGTATATAATTGAAGAATGAAAAATTAAATAATTAGGTACAGCTTTCTAATCGGTAAATTACCCTCCGCTATATCATGAATCGTATTATTGAGTTTCTATTGTCACTTGGGGGGGGGGGGGGGGGGGGGGGGGGGGAAGACGTCAAACGGGCCGACTTGGACCAGGAGAGGCACCACAGGACATTTTAATTTCCACTGTCTATACCTTTACAAATAAATTCATAAAACTTTGAAAGCATGACCAGGAAGGATTCACGGTTCATACTCATAGCAGTGGAATCTCAAAAACGTAGCAAAATACACGTTTTTACATGTGAAATTTCATCATTTTTTCACTTACTACTGGCTGCATTTGTTGCTATAAGTACACTTTCCTTCCTAAGTAAGAGAGATTTTTAGATGAATTTTGCACAGCATACAAACTATAGTTACATGTGTATGAAACTCTAGAGTTTATTTAATTTATGAAAAAAATGAATGAACAGTTACATTTTAAACTTCATGTTTAGAAAAAACTCAAATTTTTGAGTTTTCAAAAGATTTGGAAAATTCTAGAGTTTCACCTGTAAGTACAGCTTGTATGCTGTGCAAAATTCATCGAAGAATCTCTCTTACTTAGGAAGAAAAGTGTACCTACAGAAACAAATGCAGCCAGTAGTAAGTGAAAAAATGATGAAATTTCACATTAAAAAAGGTATTTTGCTACGTTTTTGAACTTCCACTGCAATGAGTGTAAGTCCTCAATCCTTCCTGGTCATGCTGACGAAGTTTTATGAAATTATTTGTAAAAGTATAGACAGTAGAAATTAAAATGTCCTGTGGTGCCTCTCCTGCTCCCAGTCGGCCCGTTTGACGTCCTACCCCCTTTAAAAAGAGAAGAGAAAACACACTTGATCTCTTAGCAGCAAATAATCCTGAGCTAATAACGAGCATAAAAACGGATACGAGGATTAATGTCTTAGACTGAATACCGTAACTCCCAAATCCACCAAAAACAAACGAAAAATGTACCTATTAAAAAAAGCAAACAAAAAGTCACTTGTCGCCTTCTTCAGCGACAATCTCCACTCCTTATAAACTAACAAACGACTTGGCTGATCCCCCATAGTATACAAATTGGTCGGAACTGTGTTGCAGAAACAAAAAAAAGCGCATGGCAAATTTAAACGAACGCAAACCCCACAAGATTCGCGACTTTTTACAGAAACTCGAAATTTTGCGCGGACGTCAGTGCGAGATGCTTATAATAGTTTCCACAATGAAACCTTATTTCGAAACCTGGCAGAAAATCCAAAGAGATTCTAGTCATATGTAAAGTATGCTAGCAGCAAAACCAATCAATGCCTTCTCTGCGCGACAGCAGTGGAAATACTACCGATGACAGTGCTGCTAAAGCAGGTTTACTAAACACAGAATTCCGACATTCTTTCACCAAAGAAGACGAAGTAATGACTCCAGAATTCGAATCAAGAGCAGCTGCAAATCTAGGTAACTTAGAAGTAGATATCCTCGGAGAAGTGAAGCAATTTAAAGCACTTATTAAGCAAGTCTTCTGGTCCAGATCGAATCGGATCGGGATAAGAATCGGGTTAATTTTACAAATTCCCTCCTGATCGTCACAAATGAAGTGGTATGGGAAGTGCTGCCACGTAGCGGTGACTGTTAGAACTCGGTGTATGAGTTGGAAATTTGTTAAGTATTCGTTACACAGTAAGTTTATATAATGGAGAAAAGGTTATGGGGTTACCAGCGCGTAAATATGTTTGCGCAGGACTGCCAATGTAGGAAAAAGTATTCTGCATTCTAGGCGAATCGGATCAATACAATCCAGGCAAAAAGCGTCAATACTTTTATTTCGAATCATTGCAATTACTCTATTTTTTCATTTTGTATTATTTTATTTTCGTTTTTTATTGCAGATGGGAAAATATAAAAGAAAAACTGTTACATTGTGTGTCGCGCGATGACATGCAAAATGCAATTACAGCTTACGGGGAGGGTAGAAGTCAGCGCCTTGTTAATGAATTATTTGGGTGCCTCATTCCTGCCTACAAAGACGGCTGCAAAGTGGGAAAGATTCTCCAGCAAAGGTAAAAGGTGATCAAAAACATTTAATAAGAGATAAGAAAAAGAACTCGTTTCAAGAATCCTGAGGTTAGGTGCATGTGGCTTCCCATTGGATTCAGCTACTGTAAGGAGGGCTGTCTACGGGTTGGCAGAATCCAACAAAATAAAACATACATTTTCAGACGCCACCAAAATGGCAGGTAATGCACGACTAAAAGGGTTCAGGGAACGAAAAAAAAATCTGTCTTTGAGAAAAACGGAAGGTTTTCCCTAGCGTTTCCCTGCGGATGACACGGCGGCCGGACGGTACCGTTGGGCATTGATGGCCTGTATGAGAGGAGTTCAGTTTTTTTAGTTTTTTGCATAAAGAGGATGTGGCTGACTTCTTTTCCCTGTTGAGGAAACCTGTTGAGGGTCTTGATTTACTGGACTAACTTCAGCTGATTTACAATGCAGATGAATCTGGTTGCCAAATGAACAACAAACCCATAAGAAAAGTTTGTGTTGAAAGATGGAGCGATGTTGTTCATGCACAGACTTCCATAGAAAGAGGAGAGCTTGTCACTATCTTAGCTTGTGCTAATGCCGCAGGAAAAATTATCCCGCCTAAGGCCATACTTCAAAGTAAAATATTTTTACCTGATTTTCGTGACGGTTTTACAAATGGGTTCCTGATACCAATGACAGATTCGAGATGGCTTAATGAAGAGTATTCCTCAAGTGGCTGAATAATTTTCAATCACATCGGGTTCCAGAGCGCTGCATTTTACTAGTGATAGTCATGCATCTCAACAAACTTCAGCAGCCCTCCAGTTTTGATTTAAAATAACGCAAGTATGATATGCCCCCCCCCCCCCAAGCCATACAGCTCACTAACTGCAGCCATTAGACAGGTCACTTTTTAAGCCACTAAAATAATATTACGACAGTGAATGTAGTTTATGAACATTCGTAACACAAGATGAACGAGAAAGAACAACGAGCTCACATTTGGATATATTTCCAGGGCTGCATGGATGAGAAGAGCCAACAGCCTTACCGCGGTGGTAACACCGGTTCCCGTCAGATCACCGAAGTTAAGCGCTGTCTGGCTGGGATAGCACTTGGATGGGTGACCATCCGGTCTGCCGAGCGCTGTTGCCAAGCGGGGTGCACTCAGCTCTTGTGAGGCAAACTGAGGAGCTACTTGCTTGAGAAGTAGCGGCTCCGGTCTCGGAAACTGACATACGGCCGGGAGAGCTGTGTGCTGGCCACATGCCCCTCCATATCCGCATCCAACGGCGCCTGTGGGCTGCGGATGACATGGCGGCCTTGATGGTTTGTTCGAGAGGAGTTTAGTTTTTTTTAGTTTATGAATGAGAGCGACAACACCAGCTATTACAGAAAATGGATTTCGTTCAACTGGCATTTTTCCGTTGAATGAAAACGTACTCGCTAACAGGAGTTTTTATCGGCTGGTATATCGTTGAGCAAGGAAACACATCAAAGCAAAGCAAACCGTCTGCGTCTCCTGCTGCTAGTCCAGTTTATGACAGCCCAAACAATGACACGCTGAAGTAACAACGTCCCCTTAGAAAAATTATACATGACTGTGCTTAAACTGACACACAATATTTTTAGCGCAACGCAATCTGACTTTCCAAAATCCCTACAAAAGAATGGCCCTGACTAACATTAACCTATACCTTTCACAAATCACTTACCTAACAAAAATCTTCGTTACTCGAACTACTGCAATACAGCGAGCGCCACTACTGCCAGCTAAATAAAAGATTCAAACTACTGAAGGCACTAACTACTGATAGGCATAGTTAGCAAATGAAAGATTTTAATAGAGAACAAACAATGTATTTACCTAATAGTCATAATATATATAGCTGTTCATGACATCCATTCTTACAAATATCAAAACTCCGCCATTTCTCTCCCCACATCCACCACTGCTGGCGGCTCACCTCCTACTGCGCAACGCTACGCGCTGTTCACATCCAGCTACCGCTGCCCAACACTACAATGGCAGACAACAATGCAACCTAGCCACAGACTGCACACAGCACAGCCAGTGATTTTCATACAGAGCGCTACGTAACGTTGCCAATAAGAAAACATAAACAGCCTACTTACAAAGTCTTCTGTTTCATTCCACGACTTGTTGCCGTCTCCAGTGTAGAATGCAGCAAAATTTTCTGCCAGGTAAGAAAAAGCACTACTTCTTATATACCCTAAATTAAATACAGCGATGTAATATTGGCGAGACTTGGTGACTGGCCTCTGTGTCAAGGCAATGGCACAGAATTGTACCATGAGGACTGTGTTGGTGGAGTGGAGAAGAAGAGATTTATTTGTGGAAAATGTGTGCCTATTTTAACGTGATGCACACATTTTTGTACTTGACCCTGTTCACCGGATTTATGACCCGAATCGCCCTACTTGAAGAAAGAGAAAAGAGTCATGCAGCCCATTCTTCAGATAAATTTTGTGAAACTATGACCAACATTTAAGTGTTGTTATATTAGAATTTGTAGGCAAAAGGTATAGTTCTTAGGTATTTACAATGAAAATTATGCATATGAAAATATGTCTTTTATTTGGATTTTAACAAATTTTGACCCTATTAGCCGCCCTTACCCAACTCAAAGACTGCAAAGTTGCACAGGTCATATCAATATTCAAGAAAGGCGGTAGAAGTAATTCACTAAATTACAGGCCCATATCGTTAGAGTCGATATGCAGCAGAATTTTGGAACATTTATTGTCTTCGAACATTATGAATTACCTCGAAGAGAACGGCCTATTGACACAGAGTCCAACATGGATGTAGAAAGCATCGTTCTTGTAAAACACAACTAGCTCTTTTTTCACACCAAATATTGAGTGATATAGACAAAGCATTTCAAATTGATTCCGTATATCTAGATTCCCGGACTGTCACGGACGTGATGCTGGATTTAGGGCGGACATCATTGAAACAAAGGCGTTTCTCGTCGCAGCGGGATGTTCTCACGTAATTTCAATCACCAACTTTCTCCTTAGAATGCGCAACCTACATAGGGAAAAACGATCATCATAATAAAATAAGGAAAAGCAGAGCTCTCTCTAAGAGATATATATGTGTTCGTTTTCATCTACTGTTCGAGAGTGGAATAATAGAAAAATATTTTCATGGTCGTTTGATGAACTCTCTGTGAGGTACGTAAGTGTGGTTGGCAGAGTAACCATGTAGACGTAGATTAGTAAATTAATCGTTCAGTTAAGCAATGATTAATTTCAAGTTTTTCAAGGTGCATTCATCAAGACATATTCACACTGTTAGCTTCTTTGGACACATTTTAGATGGTATATTGCAGGCCTCTGTTGCGTTTCATAGCCCCACTTTGGCGTAAGTTTTACATATACTCTTTTGTGAGCCCAGACTGACACTGAATTACTAGATTGGTTACACATAACAAAGGCTTTAGTCATCAATAATATATTCTCCTGTACTATATTCCCACAGGAGGTCGAACGTATTTGTGTATCTGTTCATCTTTGTCCAAAGAACACACACCACGCATTCATAAAATTGATTAGCCTAGCTGGGCAAATGAATCCATCTTCTTCTGTGCGGATGCACATATACGTCCGACCATCTGTGGGGATCTCAGAGTAGCGAACATGGAGGTAATGAACGTGGACTGCGGATACAAGGCGCTCGATGGAATGTGGATCGGTCGTGAAGTGTGGCCAGATAGGCCGTACAGTTGCGATAACCCTGTGTCCTGGATGGTGCAGTGGTTAATGCACCTGCCTAGCAAACAGTCTGCTTCCCGCAGTGCTGGGGGCGAGGACGTCCTGTTTACGTCCTGTCCGTAGTTGTTTACCACTTCGTTGTTGTTTGTTTAGGAGCCCATCACTACCAAGTAGTACGGCACATTCATACAGACAAACCACCATCAAGATCAGTTTTTAACCCGATCATGCACGGCTGCGTGCCTTTGAAGTGGAACATCCTCTACGTGACGACGTTAAAGTGATCCGCAGAACATAATTGGTATCCATCTCTCTATAACGAGCAGTGTTGTCTACGTGAAGTTGCTAAGTGATGACGTGTGCAATAGAATCGTGCGCATACGTGCGAAGGATCTTAAATGCATACATTCTGATGGCCATACTGGGGCGGTCTCTATTACTCGGGGCTTGGCCCCTGTACGATACGAGTCTTCGAACTCCCGTTCGAAATACCACCGGACGTAGTCACCGCGGCTTTCCAGCCTTACGGCAGAGTGATCAGCCACATGGCCGAAAAATGGACCACCTTTATAACATATCCGGTTCTTAACTGGGTACGACAGATCAAAATTGAACTGACGAAACATGTACCATCCTATCTTGTCATCGGTTGATGTAGGAAGATTATTATGTATGACGGACAGCTACGCACATGCTCCGGTTATGGCCAAGATGGACACGTAAGGTCGGATTGTCTCCGACGACGGCCTGCCCAAATCTCGACAGGTGATTCCTTCTACGCTGACGACCCTTCCTCTCAAATAGGCTGGGGTTGCACGGGCAGCCACTCTTTTCGATGCCGACCATATATGTCCGATTACCGCCCCCGATAGCGAGGCCACGATGGATTCTGCAGTACCGGGTCCAACCACTACAACGGTGCCCAATCCTGAGGACCATCACGAACAGGATGGACATTGACCCATGGGTTGTGCCGTCAGCGGCTTTTCTTCCAGACACCGGATCAACTGAAGAGATCCATGCACAATCGGATACTGAAATACACGTCCGTAAACAGCGTTCCCCGCGGAAACGCAAGAGACGGCGATGTGCTCCATCGGACGCGTGCTTGCAGCGAACGTCTGACGTGGATTGTGGACAATCCGACGACGGTACCAGCGGTACGGAGGCCGCAGTAACATCTCATCCAACAGAGCGCCTTGGTAATGGCTTCAGTCCCTCCGACCCCACAGAACAGCAGGGTCACGTGCAGACAGCCGCTGCCGATTACCAGCCAGTATCGCCGAAGGAGTGCGCCGAGTGCTGCGGCAGCCACCAACAGCCGATGGTATTTCCTGGCGACTGGGCGGACGACGGTGAGGAAAATTCCTTGCCCATCGTGTCGGACGACACGTGGGAGAATTCGCCCCACCAGTGTTGACCGTTTTCTAGCATCAGTGACAGCGATGAGACCCCCTTACGAGGGTGTTGATGGCTAACACGGGTACTATGGATAGACCTCAAACTTATCGTGTTCCGACTATAAATATCAACACTATATGGACGCGCTCTAAGTTATCCTTGATTCAAGATGTGTTGAAGTCTAATTCCATCGATATAGCCCTTCTCCAGGTGTTTTACGTCGATGACTCCCCAGGCATGTACGGTTATGACGAATGCGTCTGTCCAGCTTCTCCTACAGGCCGCGGCGTCGCTGTACTTCTTCGGGAAGGGATGCTGGCGGACGATAACCTCTTTCTGCCTGGGCCAAGGGGAATGGCACTCACAGTACTGGGTGTCCGCCTTATCAATATCTACGTACCTTCCGGGACGGACAGACGTCGCGAACGTTCACGATTCTTTGCAGAAGACGTCGGTTCGCTCTTCCAGGGCCTCCACGGCCATCTGGTGTTTGGAGGTGACCACAATTGCGTACTGACACCCAGAGACCAACTCCCACGACATAATCCGTGCTCAGAACTCGAGACGCTAGTCTGACACCTGCAGGTGGTGGACACATCGGAACATCTTCACGACCACCGACCGGGATTCACACACATTACGAGTCGCTCTTCCAGGCCCATCGACCAGATTTATGTCTCACGCTCTCTTGCCGCTGGGACACAACATGCGGAACTGTGGCCTGCTGCTTTCTCGGATCACTCAGCTTACATTTGTGCCGTCACCCAGCGGCGGCAACAAGTGTGGAGAAGCCGCAGCCCGCGGAAATTAAACGTCGCTCACCTGTCGTATTCAGATTGCCGCCAAGCCGTTGAGGATACCTGGCATTCGTGTGAAAATCGCCTCCACGCATATCCCACAACGATCCGCTGGTGGCTGGACTGCACCAAATAGCCACAAAGACGAACGTTGATAACCTACTGTCGTGGCCACGCTGCTTGGCGTAGGCATACACTCGATTTTTACTTCAGGGTACTGCGAGACTGAGATTCTATGGCACCGTCTCCGGAACGTCAAACGGCGGTTCACCGTGCTAAGGCTAAGATCATCGCTAATATGTGACGCCACCTAGAGGGGTGGTCATCCGCTCGGGACGCAGGATAGGATAGCGAGAGAACGGCCGTCTATGTTCCACGTACTTCGTGAACGTAAACGACGCCAAAGAGCGCTGATACGCTTCATCGACACGGAGGACGGTTGTCGCTTCACCATGCAACAGGACATTAGCACAGCGTTCTACGACCATTATTCCCAGCCCTATTCAGCTCTGCTCCTGATCCGCCAGCACTGGAGGACGTCTCTCAGACGATTTACGGCACCGTCACCCCGGCAATGGAAGCGGCATTGATGGCAGAAATTACAGAAGAAGAAGTGGTCGGTGCCATTAGAAAAGCAGCTGTAAACAAGTCTCCGGGTCCCGATGGCCTCCTGTTCGAATTTTACCGGACTTTTCAATATTTATTAAATGTCCGATGGACGAACATCTGTCGCTTCCTTCTACAAAAAAGGGATCATTATTCTTATTCACAAACCGTCCGGTGGCTCACGGATGCAGGACTACCGCCTGCTGACGCTATTGAATTGCGACTTTAAGATCTTTTCTCGACTGTTGGCGGGGTGGATACACCAGACCTTACAACTCGTCGTCTCACCAGATCAAACGTCATTAGGAGGCGACAATAACATTCAAACAGCACTTAATGAATATGACGACTTGATCTCACTGGCGAGGGCATGTCGTCTGGAGGGTGCCCTGGCGGCAATCAATTTCTGTCGAGCTCTCGATCACGTGGACCACGACTATCTGGAAGCAGCCCTCCAAAATATGGGATACCCACAGCCATTTGTCACTGTCGTCATGCGACTACTCCGTGGAGTAACATCCAAGGTGATCGTCTACGGCCGACCTACGCAGCTCCTCACCATTTCTCGATCGGTACGCCAAGGCTGCCTTCTATCTGCTTTACTTTACGCTGTGGCGATGGAACCACACCTATGCGGCCTGTGCCAACGACTAACGGGTATGACGTTACGAGGCCACACTTTTCGAATTAAAGCATACGCTGTCGACCTAGTGATCGTCATCCGCAACTGCGAGATAGCGCCAGCGCACTGAATTGGATAGCTACATATAGCATGGCCACTGGTCGTCGTATCAACGTCGCAAAATCTGTGGCGATGTCCGCCTCCGGTAGCTGAGTGGTCAGTGCGATAGAATGTCAATCCTAAGGACCCGGGTTCGATTCCCCGCTGGGTTGGAGATTTTCTCCTTTCGGGCCTGGGTGTTCTGTTGTCCTAATCATCATCATTTCATCCCCATCGAAGCGCAAGTCGTCGAAGTGCCGACAAATCGAGACACTAGCACCTGGCGAACGCTCTACCCGACGGGAGGCTCCACTCACACGACATTTACATTTAGTGGCGATCAACATCAGGGTCGGACTGCCTGAGGACTGCATCATCCCCTTACAGCTCAGAGACACTTGGAAATACCTCGGCATTGATTTTACAGACGATATACGACGAACCGCTGCTCACAGCTTTCTACAACTTTTACGAAATGTGTTAGGACAGGGATAGCCAACAACCACCTACGAGCACTGGACCTCATCCAACGGACCTAGTGTGTCAACACACGCGTCACGCATTTAGCATATCGCCTAGATATTACCTATACCACTGATGTCAGCTCGCCTTATACTAGCGGCTTTTGGGTCCTTCGTGAGTTCAGAAATGCTTTTCAAGGTCACTTATGAGACTCTCCCCCTTCCGCCGGATCGGGGAGGGCTTGGCCTTTATCACATTCATGAGAGAGCGGGCGCCCTATTTGTGAGCACGTTAGTCAAACTATGGCACGCCGTCCGGACAGTCTGACGAGTTTGTTGTTACAAGAGCTAGCGCCGCCCTCTCTCTCGCCACATGTGCCGATCCACCACGTCCCCTCGTCACACTTCTACATCGGTGTCTTTTACCTCGAACTCAGTTACCTTCGGCTTGTCTTACCACAGATTTGACTGGTGACGGCACGGACGGTTTATCGTGTTCTGCAGCGTGGACGCCCCGATAACATAGTGGAGAGAAAGCACCCGAACGTCAACTGGCGGTTAGCGTGAGGGACGATTCACCACGTAACACTGGACATTGCTGTCACGGCGATGTGGTATATCACTGTCAACGGTAAGCAGTTGACCAGATGAAGTTTACATGCGGTCCATACGGTGGACTTACCAATGTGCAAGAGTTGTGGGCGAGTCTACGGCAGTGTGGGGGAAGAAAATGTCAGCGTACTTCCTTCGAATGACGCCGAATTATATCAAACCCAAGAATATATTACTCCCGGATGAGACGTATTACCCACGCACGAAAATTAATGCCGTGACATGGCTTCGTGGACATGAAGTGCAATTTTGTTTCAAGACGGCACTAAGAACAATTTACAGTTTTTGAACTATTTGCAGGAACGACATTGCAAGATCCCCCGTAACCCAAAGTATCGACAATTTTTTTCCCACTATTTGTGGAGTGCGTTCCACGACCCTCCACGTAGCTGCATCATCACGGGTAAGAGAAGCTAAAATTTCAAGACGATGATAGAACACTACGCGGTACAACGTGGGATATACCTTGGTCACTGCGAGAAGTCATACGTGGATGATACAGCAGGTGGAGTGTTTTGTCGTGCCCCTCGCACAATGTAGTAGTATTTGCCCCCTTCCCTCTTTTTGTCCCCAGTGCGAAAGGTTCTTCGCAGTTTTTGTTTCCCATCAGGTGCAAGATGTAATACCGGTTAATGGTGGTACGGGTTCCACCCTTAGGTTTTATTTAATTGCTACCTTAGCCTCACACTCTGCTCCCTTTCTTTTTGCCCTTTACTGCAACTGTAAGTATATTTCCAGTTATGTGTGTCCCCAATTCGATACAACGAGTGTACGTATTAGTTTCAGTTACTTAATGCTTAAAAAACAAATCAAGTAATTAAATAGAATAACAAAAAACATTAAAACAAATAGAAATAAATAAAAAAACGCATTCAAAATAATAAAACCATTGCATGCCTCGTACCACATCCGCAGGAGACATTGCGACCAGGCCTCGGGTTGCGACTCCTGCCCACCTTGCCTCCGCCATCCCACGACCTGTTCCATTTTCCATAAGAAAAGTAAACAGGAGATCCCGGTATACATTTTCACTCGTCACCTCTGATTCTGTGTAATGCCCCTTTCCTTTCTTTTCTTCCCCTCTCTACCTTAAATTACATGTAATGTATCACATCTGCGGTTTCTGCATGGTGTCTGTTCTTTCGCACATGTCCGAAACAAAAGACATCACGCATCCATATAATTTGACAATGGCTAGTTTTTAAATCGAAAATTCGTTCCATTCATACCCCTTGACTTAGCCTACATACTTAGCCCTAACATGAACTCTCAGTACTCTTCATTCTTCTTCAGAAAAATGTAGCAACTGTCAGTGCTGCGTCCAACTTCAGAAAATTTATTCTTCATACCACCAATTTGATCACGTGTTCCATGCCTCCAATTGTAGCACAAAGTGCTTCTTGGTCTTCAGAACAATGAACCCCATATATTGATGTTATTTCTTGCTCTTTAATCGTCAACTGAGTCTTTAAATACTTTCTGCATGGTCTTCTAATGGTAAAGAAAACGCGAGGTTTGAAGAATTCATTGTAGCCTTCAAAGAATTACAAGGATAGTTTTCTAATTGTGTGAAGGACACTGTCAATCTTACATCTGCTTTCGAGATGTTTTCGAGACCATTTGCCATTTCAGTTGATTGCGCACCCGTTCATGTACAGATGGACCCGATTGATCCGAGTGCAATTGCCGTTTAAAAGACAAACACTTTCAAGTTAAAACTGTGTAGGAGGTGTAAGCTGTTTTCCTCCAAAAGAGTTTCCACGTATCCATAATGAGGTTGCAAACGTGATGAATACTTCGAACAGCATATGTGTATATGTATGAAACACTCTTTTCGATTATGAAGCTAAATCAGATTATGTGGCACTTTGAATGCAAAAATATCAGTGAAATTGTTTGTCTCTCTTCTTGTCCTTACAGTTTGTGCCACAATTACGTGGCAACCTGAGTCCAAACATCCGTGAAATTGTCTGAATCTGTCCGTATTCCAACAGCTTGTCCCATATAAAAATTGTATTACGTCTTCAGTGGACAAAATAATTACACGATACTGCAAATCTGTTTTGTTTGTAATCTATGTTGTCGGGAAATATGAAAACCAGTCATGTGCAGTGTGACTGCATCACCATTTAAGTGCGGCCCATATCCAGTTTCCTCTTCTTCCTCCTTCCAGACAGAGTGGCGTGGTGGTGGGGGAGTGTGCAGTCAGGTGAGAGAGCTTTAGTATTGGAGCCATTGCCCTGCTCGGGAGCCGAATTCTTGGCCATCCCTGGTTTAAAGTGATACTCATCATACATGCATAAAATACACACAAAATTATTTCATTATTTTCTCAGCAACCTAACATATTTCACAACCAATTATAGTTGTTTGAACCACAATGAGCCAGAATTCTTTGGTTTGAAACAAAATTTAGAACAGTAGTGAAGTGTTATCCATCTACTTGAAAATATAGAGACTGAAGTGCAAAGATCTCTCTGGGATTTAAATGGGACAATCTCTAATAATTCAATTGTTTCTTAAAGTAATAATAATACTAATAATTTCGTGTTACTCAGTTACCAGATGCAAGTCTTTCAACTCAACGCCACTTCAACGATTTGCGCGTGCCTAATCCAACACAGTTATCCAACTGGGGAATGGGGATCTACAGTTTAACATGGAATTCGTATGAGTTGTTGCTGTCAGCAACTCCTCGCATGACTGAGAAGTGAGAGCTGAATTAAAAGTGGACTGAAAATTTTCGATCCGGTAAGGATTCGTCACAGCTCAGTTTCCAGGCCTGCGCGTTACTACCTCCCCACTACGTCCGACCTCCTTAAAGCGACTGTAACTGAAAGCACTGCAGTATGTTGGTCAGAATGAGATGACAGAGTGGTTAGTTTTTAAATGCTCATTTGGGAATTCAGATTTCGCCTATCTAGATTTACTTGTTCTGGAGAGTACCGAAATATTCCTTTCGAAAAGGCAGGACTTATTTACAGCCCAGCACTGTCCAGTCCATGCTTGTTCTTTACCTACAGCTATCCTCCTTAGTCTAATGATTTCCCTAAAACAGTTCCTGAAAATGCAAGGATGATTTCATTCAAAGGGCATCGTCATTTCAATTCCCATCTATCTCTGATTCGTGCTTGGGCTCCATTTACAATGACGTTGTTGACGGGACGTAAACCTCTCATTTTCTTTGCTTCTTGTACGTCGTAGCTAGAGCCGCTAGCTGACGAGGTACACTTTCAATAATTCGAATAAATGATTACAAAATAAAACTAGGCGCTGTTGCCCACTTCCATTGGGACTGCAGGAGATAGTCTTTACTCCTGAACGTTGTGACTGCGATACTTGTATTGTGAGTCTTGTAAAACTGGAACTTTCTATGACTTGATTGGTTGTGGCTTCAGAGTTTTGAGATAATCTGTGATAGGTATTTCATTACTATTACTAGGCTACAATTATTCATTTCGATGCTGTATCAGAACCATCCAGTTCCAGTCGAAGGAATATAATGCATATGAACGTTAAATTAGCTGATAACGTACTGCATAATACTCTCCCAATATCCTTTACGGATCCTCTTAAATATATCGACACAGTTCACTTTTAACTTTTATTTTGATATTGCAATCTTTTTTATCTTTTTCTGCAGTGTATGAAACAAGATTCCACCCTTACCAGCTAAGAAAGTAGTCTATGTTCTCCTTTTGTAATATACGCTGCTGAAACCAAGCGAACAGTACAATACCAACGATACAATTCAAAACAATAACGAAGTGATGAATGCTGAAACAAAGCTTTTTAAATATTTTTCTGTTATATATAGGCACTCGTGATGGAAGCAGGTGGAATTGTTGCTGCTTGAAACTGACGCTTACACCCCGTCAACAAAAAAAAATGTATATTATTTCTTTTAAACAGTTACGCGGTGTTTTATAGTACGAAATTTTTTATCTTATATGTCGACAAATACGAAAATGCTTTCGTGATTTGTTTTGTTTTATTATACAAATTTTTATTTTAGTTCGTAAATTTTCATTTTGTACGGAACACCAGACAAACGGGGCCCTGAACAACAGGACCGTTGGCGCTTCCCACAGCTGCACTTGTCACAACGCTACCAAAGGTCGCAGGTCATGAGAGTTCAAGTTTGTTTTGTCATCACACTGTGACAGAGTTCAGAGGTGCATGAAGTGTGGTGCGACAGTTAATGAAAGAGACTCACTTGTTCGGAAATTTTGCTTTCAAATGGGATACTGTGTATCTGTGGCGTGAAAAAGTAAATGCTATACCGTATACCTGTAGCGTGAAAAAAAAAATCACAAATCCAGTGAACTGATAAAGTTAGTCTCGTTATATATTAATCACTTTAACGTCATGTAAATATCGTGTTGTACAACACAAACAGCGAATATTCTTCAGTATGTGTGGGGTCAACGCCCTTTTGCATGTAACCAGGAGATCCCGGTTCGAGTCCCATTCGGGGCACACATTTTCAACATGTCCCCAATCAAGTATATCAACGCCTGGTTGCAGCTAGGGTGTCCATTTCATTATCATTTCATTCTAGCAAAGCTGCATGGTCATCAACGGTAACTGTTCTTTCGGGAACAGATACTACCGTCATATATAGTTAAACATTATTTGGTTATACATCATCCACCAAATTAATTTGACCTCTGCCTATGTTCGATGACAGTGTGTAATAACAACTAATAGGCTCCAGGTGGCAGCACTAGCAATGGAGGGTGTATAACACGTTTCGGTGGTAACGGGGGGGGGGGGGGGGCGGGGGGAGCAGCGCCGTCGTTGTCGAAATGCGCAAATGGAGCGATTTATCTGACGACCAAACGGGCAAAGTCATTGGCTTTCGGACCAAGGGTGGAAGCATTTTCTAAATGGCTAAGTCTGTAAACTGTCCGCTTGTCGCCGTGGTTGAAGTACACCATGGGTGGCAAAATAGCAGTATCGAAAACCGGCCACGAGGCAACCGCGGTGTACCAGGGGCCATGTACGACATGGGTGAAAGACAACTGCGGAGATGTGTACTGGCGAATAGGCGTGCAACTGTTGAACAACTGACCTCCCAGATGAACCAAGGGGCTACCGACAGTGTCTCCTCAACCATAATTCAGCGAACGTTGCTGGTATGGGCCTCTGCAGGAGGTGTCTGGTTCATACACCCATGCTGACTGCTGTCCGCCAGCGATGAATGCTGAAATACACACTCCTAATATCGACAGTGGACGTCCACTAAGTGGCGACATGGGGGACTTTTTTTGTCTGCACAGCGTGAAGCTTGTGGAAGGAAACACCCTGCATGTGGTATGGTTTGGGGAATATTTTCGTGGCGTTTTATGGGTGATTTCGTCACTCTGGAAGGTGCAATGGATCAACACAAGTATGCATCTATTCTTGGGGACCATGCAGTTCGGTTTTCCTTGCCTCGATGGCATCTGCCTGCAGGACAGTGCAACGTTTTACACAGCTCGCATGGTATGTGCGTGGTACGAAGAGCACCACGATGAGTTTTGTGTATCTCCTGGCCTCCAGACACCCCATCTTAAAACCCGACCGAGAATCTCTGACACCACCTCAATCAGGCTGTTAGCGCCATACAGCCTCAACCAAGAAACCTGGGGTGGTCACGGCTCCACATCTCTGTCGGTACCTTTCAGAACCTCAAGGATATCTTCCTGGACGTCTCGCAGCAGTCCACGCAGTGACAGTTGGTTGTTCAGGCTTTTGACTGTGTAATAAAGAACCTAAGTGCTAGTAAATGAAACGCGTTAAGTGGAGGAAGGAGATTAACTCTCATCTTCAAAAGGATGGTTTTATAGACATTTTATGAAAATGCCAGTAATTCCGGAAGAAGCGTATTCCGAATTCCAGAGTTACCAGTGGTCATCTAGATGGCACACCCTCAAAAGAAAGCTAGGTGGTGTACTGATGCACCGAAACGTTGTGACCACAGGCCATCTAGATGGTGAATGCCTTCTGGTGGCGATGCAAGCACATTACTTCGCGAAGAAAGTACGTAAGTGGAGCAGAGACGAATGTGGAAATATTCTCGAATGAGATTTTCACTCTGCAGCGGAGTGTGCGCTGATATGAAACTTCCTGGCAGATTAAAACTGTGTGCCGGACCAAGACTCGAACTCGGGATCTTTGCCTTCCGAGGGAAAGTGCTCTACCAGGTTCCCAGTTCGAGTCTCGGTCCGGCACACAGTTTTAATCTACCAGGAAGTTTCATGTCATCGCACACTCCGCTGCAGAGTGAAAAGCTCTCCTGGAAACATCCCCCAGGCTGTGGCTAAGCCATGTCTCCGCAATATGCTTTCTTTCAGGAGTGCTAGTCCTGCTAGGTTCACAGGAGAGCTTCAGTAAAGTTTCGAAGGTAGGAGACTAGGTACTGGCAGAAGTAAATCTGTGAGGACCGGGCGTGAGTCGTGCCTGGGTAGGCAAAGGTCCCGAGTTCGAGTCTCGGTCCAGCACAGAGTTTTAATCTGCCAGGAAGTTTCGAGGGAATATGGTGCTTGCTCTAATGGGCCACAAATCGAGATATCCACTGACATAACGTGACTTCCGCGAAATATTATTACGGCCTGGGATCTAGCATCTTTGAAACGTAGACGTTCGTTGGCTGCCCGCGTGTTACTGTAGTCAGCACCTACGAGAAGTGGTTAAAAGCCGGTGAAACCACAAAGTGTTGGACGTTCACACGTCATCACAGAACGTGAAGGTCGAAGCCCACTCACTCTTCAAAGCAGAGAAGGAGGCGCTGTGTGGCAGATATGGCAACAAAAAACAATGCTGGAGCAGCAGAAGTGCTGGGAGCAAACCGTTCAAGCAACTCTGTTGGGCATTGTGCTCCGCAGCAGACAACCCATACATTTTCTCATACTGACACAACGACATGGTCAGTTACGACGACATTGGGTCGGGGTAATCTAAACTGGATTATTGAGCAATGTAAACGTGTTGCCTGGTCGGAAAAACCATGTATCTTGTTAGACCAGATCGTTGCTTGTGTCCGTTGGCGCCTTGATTCATACGGAAGGCTGCACGAAACATGCATCTCGTCATCGCCGCAGGTTGGTGTGAGTGGTATTATACAGTGCGGTGCGTTCACTCGCGATTCCATTGGACATATGGTAGCAATCAAACGCACCACGACAGCTGTGAACCATATGGATATTACCGCATAGCACCAGCAGCCTTACATGACTGACGTAGGCACTCTTCCCCGATGTCGACGACGTCTTTCAGCAGCGTTCCGTGTCGCAAGGCCGAAATCCTGCCGCAGTAGACTGAGGAGCGGGACTGCGAACTCACGTTGATGTCTTGGTCAGCGAACTCACTTGATCTGAATGCGACGGAACATAACTGGAACGTTATCGAGCGCCCGCTTAACGACCGAGTAATTTACAAGAATTGCGTGACCTGTGCGTTGATATCTGGAGCAAAGTGCCAACAACTTGTCGGATTCGATGCCACTTAATGTTGCTGTTATATTGCGTTCCAAAGAAAGGTCGACAGGATATTAATCAGGTGGTCGTAATGTTTTAGCTCATCAGTGTATATGAATGCTTTGACTCAGCGATAAAGTACATTCCTTGTTAGTTGCCGCCTAATGTACAATAAAATACGCAATGTGCTGCCGCCGCTTATTTGTTGTACCGATAAACTGTATTACGTATCGAACAACATAGGAAAGTTGGAAAGTGGGAGAAGTAGGCGCCAGAGAATGGCAGTATGACTTTATGCTGTGAACGACTAGTTTCAACAGCATTGTTAACATATCTTCTTCTCTCAAATACTTAGAAGGTACGGAGCAAAATCTACTCAAAACACTTCGGACGAAGTTTGCCTTTTCGTTGAAATAACACACGTGAGATGAACTGTTGCTGGACGAAGCTCGTGGCTCGTTCTTCTGAAATGAATCTTTCGTTTCCGTTCCTTTCTACAAATAGTATATGGATACCAGTTTCAAAGTGACAGAATCCTGGTGCATGAAGCCTCCATGTTGGATGGTCGTGCGGAGTTTTAAATCTTCTTCGGCAGTCTGAGGAATATTGTACATGACACAATGTAAATAAATGAGATAGCATGCAAATAAAAGTTGTAATTAACCAATTCAACCTCTTCGTGCACGATCGTGCCTTTTTCCAATCGAGCTAACATGGAAAAGGAATTTCTTAAAGACGAAGATACCCACTGCAGTGAGCTGTCAACATTAACTTTTGCTGAGAAGGCTGCTCGACTTGTCTGGTATGCAGTAAACTAAGTTTTGCAGACAGTTAACCACTAGGAACGACTCAGAGCTAACATGCCCTATCGCCGCCATCCGTGTGCGGTGTGTGCCAGATGCTTGTAACCATGTTCAATTTGTTGCCAAAGATCTTTTGTTATACGGCCACTCTTCTTTGTTTTTGGTGACATGTTGAAGGAAGACCCTATGAGTAAACTAGTACAAACGAAGCAAAAATAAGCGGGAGATCCAGGATTCGAGTGCTGGTCCGGTACACATTTTCACTCGTCGCCATCGATTACACATAAACTTTCGATATAGCTCATATCATCAGCTATTCGCTTTCGTTTCCTTTCTCGCCCCCCACCTTCAATTTTCATAAAAATAAATGTATTCTGCCTTCCATAACCCAAAACATTTTCCGACTTGCACATAGCACTAAAACTTATCAATGAAAAATATACACCTAACAGACAAAAAAACTGGTACACCTGCCTAATATCGTGGGGTGTCGCATTGTCCTGCTGGAATTGTCCAACTGCGTCGGAATGCACAATGGACATGAATGGATGCAGGTGATCAGACAGGATGCTTACGTATGTCTCACCTGCCAGAGTCGTTTCTAAACGTACCAGAGGTCCCATATCACTCCTGCGGCACACGCCCTATGCCATTACAGAGCCTTCACCAGCTTGAACAGTCACATACTGACATGCAGGGTCCATCGATTCATTAGGTTATCTCCATAACCGTACACGCCCATCCGCTCGATACAATTTGAATGGAGAGTCTTCCCACCAGGCAACATGATTCCAGTCATCCACAATCCAATGTCGGTGTTGACGGGTCCAAGAGAGGCGTAAAGCTTTGTGTTGAAAGCTTTGTGTCGTGCAGTCATCAAGGATACACGAGTGGGCCTTCGGCTCCAAAAGACCATATCGATGTTGTTTCGTTGAATAGTTCGCACGCTGACACTTGATGATGGCCCAGCAGTGAAATCTGTAGCAATGTGCGTAAGGGTTGCACTGCTGTCACATTGAACGATTTTCTTTAATCGTCTTTGGTCCCGTTCTTATAGGGTCTTTTTCCGGCCGCAGCGATGTCAGAGATTTGATGTTTTACCGGCTTTTTGATTTTCACGGTACACTTGAAAGGTCTCTGTTGGATTCCTTTCATGTTTAATTTCTCAAATTTGTTGTCTTTTAAGGAATAAATTCCTCTTCTAAATTTACTGTGGCGTTTCTGACTATCTGGGAGGAGACTGAGTAGTGGAACGTGTTACTTTTACACGTAAACAAGAACGATCTCTCACACTACTACACTTTAAAGCACAGTTTATATGTAATTCTTATATGTAATTCATGTCACACAGTCTCATACGGAACCTACATCCGCTTTCTTTTATATACTGTGTATGATAAGATACTGTCATCCCCCTTCCCTTCTGTGTGAGAGGATGAATGATCAAATGTGTTTGTAGCTGCATGCTTGAGGGTAGCAGACAAGGCTGTCTGCTAGAGAACAGTAGGACCAACGTTGAAACAGGTAGCTACGGTTCCTAAAAGCAGAGAGGTTTCCATTCTTAGTATGGTCCGGTCCGTCCCCTGTCATGTTGGTATAGGAAGCTGCCCCTCTGGCGCCTTCCGTTGGTCTTTGTGAGCGACTCTCGGGAGCACGCTGGGTAGTTCAGTGGGAGTCTGGAAGTTGGAGAGTTGCAGCCGAGCAGTAGGCAGTTGGAGTCCAGTAGTAGCGCAGGGCAGTCCAGCAGTAGCAGTCTGGCGGTAGCGAGCGTCTAAAGTGGTAAGATCTCCGGCCAAGCGCGTGTCTGTTAAGTCCATAGGACAATGGATTTGTTAAGTTCAGGTTAACTGAGAATTTAATCATTTTATTTCGGGTTAGCTTTAAAATAGCTAAGGTTATCTTTAATTGCAGCGGAGTGTAATTCTCGTGTCCAGTTCAGATTAATTTGCGGTAGTTGCTTTGTTACTACTTTGTGAGTAAAGTGGAACCACGTGTTGGTCAGTAACTCTAAGTAAGATCAATCTTAAATGCAAATGCTTGTGTGATTATAACGTATCGTCTTGAAAAGATTTTGAATATACCAACTTTTCTTTATGTTCAACCCACGTGGCGTGTACTTTGTGAGACCAGTACCACGTGCTTATATAACTGTTTGACCCATCAGGTTAATAGTAAGACGTTAGTAACCAGTTCGAGGTTTTTGTTTTGTAATTTGCTTTTTGATCTAATTTATTTTTATTATCTAAATTATTGCGGAGTTATACGCTTTCTGTAAACCAAGTTGACCACGTGAAGGGTAATTACAAGACGGACAGGATTGTGCTATGAAAGTAATCTCTGAATCTGTTTGTAGTGATTAACTTTCTCTTGCATGCGTTTCAATGTTCTTTGTGTGTTGTTTTATGAATGCAGTGTTGTATCCAGTCTCCCAATCTTGACTCCATATTTTATGTGTTCCGTAATATTCCAATCTCACAGTCTCACAATCGTAAATAAGGCACCAGCTCAGTTATAACTCACGTATAATATGCTGAAATTTCAATGAACAATCTTTAAAATAAATTTGCAAATATAAACTGATTTCTTTCTTTTTATTTAAATTCTCCTTTTATATAGATATATTACCGGTTGTTGTATGACTGTAAAAGATTATAATCAATGATAGACTGATTGGTAATATGGTAAACTTAGACTAGTTACCTGCTGAAACAGTGGCCCAGTAAACGCACGGTTAACCTCCCAAGACAGCTCACAGTTTTAAACCGCTTTCATGGTCTAATTAGCACCCGATTTCAGCATACCAAATTCAAGTCACAATCTTACGCTATTCAGCAAAGCAAATTAGAGTTACAATCTTTCACATGGCGACCCTGTTCTGTGATTCCGCTAGACTCTGGAATCTCTGAGACGTTAGATTGCAAGCGTTGTATAATCTTAATTTTTTTTCCCTACAGCGCTCAAACAACTTTTGCGTTGTTTCTGAGCAGACGTTCAAAAGATTCACGGCGTTGTTGAGCGGCGTTGTGTTGTTTGTCTTGTTTTGTTTTCTATATTTGTTTGTTCTATATATGTGTGTTTTTTTTTTTTTTGCTTGTAAATTCCACTGTTTCGAACAAAGATAAAAATTTGTTTTGCGTATGAAAAAGTGCGTACTAGGTTGGGTATCTTTCGTGTGACTGTCGTAATTTTTGGGGGACACATTTATTGTGATTAGTGTGTTGCGTACTGGGTGTAAATTGCACTAATGCTGACACGTAACCAAGCTAAAAGTAAGCGCTCCGACAACTTAAGCAACATGGACCAAGGGGATAATTTGATTTCCAATATTAACGCGTCGGGCGGTTCCGAAAATTCAATGAGGAATACTTCAGACGGAATGCAAAACAGCACGAACGGGCTCACATCAGAGCCAGAAATTAATTCGCCTCCAACTAACCAAATTGATTTGGCGGAACTCATGAAAGCCTTATTGCAACAAAATAAAGAATTGTTCCGAGAACAAAAAGAATCATCCGAAAAGTCGATCCGCGAGCTAGGCGAACAAATGACACAGAAATCAGAAAAATCTGAGAAATCGATCCGAGAGCTAGGCGAACAAATAGACAAAAAACTAATCCAGCAGACAAATAAAGTCGACAAGTCGATGCAGAGAGTGTCCGATGATATCTCACAAAGAATAAACAATCTGGCAAGTGAAATAAAAAGCGATATTATGAAAGAATTAGGCCGAACATTTGAACAGATCGATGACCGTCTGCAAGCGTTAGAACAGAGCAAGCGCAGTGGCGAGGCCGAATCTAAAGAAAGCGAAGAACGGCTACTTAGGAATTTCCAAGAGCTGAGAGAACAATGCCAAAGAGATCGTCAGCAGGTACTCTCGAGGGTCCAAGTGGCTGAAACGCATTGTCCCACGGCCGTTAGCAACACAATAGCGGACAACAGTTTAGCGATCCACGCGTTGGAACTGCAGGTCGAACAACTGAAGCAGACTGGGGCGGAGGACAAGAGACAAATAGATGAGAAGATCGCGGCATTAGCGGACATTGTAGGCACGATGAAGCTGACGGAAAGCGAGAACAATATCACACAGGTAGCGGCCGCAGAGACCGAAGAAGTGCGTTCGCTTCTTAAATTCCAGAAGGGACAGTTTGAAGTAAACAGACAGCACAAAGCTGTAACAGGCGATTTACAAGAACGCGTGGCGCATCTGGAAAACCGCATGGCGTGTGATTCCGAACTCGCCAATAGCAATAAAAATAGCCGTACGAACAGTGCAGAGAGGGACTCCGGCCACGAGGGAGATTGTGACGACAGGGAAGAATGTAATTTAAGGGGCAGACATGAGACAAATAGAAACATTCAAGGGCCTCGCCAGGAGGAAATGCGGGAATTTGATTTCAAACATTTCCTTACGGTAAGAAAATTTGAGATATTCCGTCATTCTCAAAAAGGCATACATCCACGAGCATGGCTCGAGCAATTTGAGTTCTGTCTTCCTCCCGACTGGGCAAGTTCACATAAAATAGAGTATATGTGTGGCTATTTGGAAGGCGAACCGGCGAGTCGTATGAGGTCGGCAGCGCGTCACTGCAACTCCACTAGGGAGTTTCGACAAGCCTTTCTGTCCGCCTATTGGTCGGAAGCGGCACAAGATAGGGTCAAACATGGCATAATTATGCTGCCAAATTTGAACCAGTCTGGTTTCGGCAGCCCTGCACGCCTATTCGACCACATGCTGCAGGCAAATCAATTTTTATACGACCCATACGGACCTGCGGAACTAATTAGGATATGCATCACCAAATTGCCGATGCACTTGCGGCACGTCATTCTTGCGGGACGATGCAAAGAGGACGTGGAAACGTTTAAAACGCTTCTCCAAGAGTTGGAATACAATACACCAGAATGTCCGCCTAATCAGGCACAAAGTTATTACGGGGCACAGCAGCGCGATCGCAGTCGTGGCCATATTACTAATCAACGGCGTGAATGGTCGTCGCGACGCGAACGAAACAATAATCGGGACAGGCCGTATAGAAACTGGGGTAACAGTCGCGAACACAGGTGGAGCAACAGAAATGATCGAGGACGTGGACAGAATCGTGAACGCAACAGGTACGGCAACCAGCATCGTTACTACGATGAACACGGTGGGAGTAGAATTGTAGGCGGAGCCCCACATGATGTCGAAATTCGGCCGGCCAACCCCAGACATAATACAACAAATGGGAATGAACGAAACCGGCAATGACAAATGATCAGCCCAGAAGGCGCCAATCGGAACAAATGAGCGACATGGCAAATGAGTACATAGGATTTATAGAGAGGAGAAAGAATTGATTAGTTTAAATTTGTGGCGTATGAATTTTGAATAATATGTTAGTAAAAATAATGATAAAGATATTTCTATGTGATTGATTGAAGTGATGTTTTAATTGTTTTCTTTCCTTGTGCAATTAGGATTTAGTTTGATTCAAACGTAAAGATAAAAGGTTTCCTTGTGAACAAGTGAAATGCTTTTTTTGTGTCAATTGAAAAGAGTCGCTCCTGAGAGAAGCAAGATCGTTGCTGAAATTGCAAAAACTCAGGGGAATATCCGATCTGTGGGTATTATGGGTCTGGCAAACCCAGGTCCCCAGCTGTTAGTAGCCTTGTTTCCGATTTTCTGCTTTCAGTGCTACTATCTATCTATTACTATTCTATATCTGTCAGTATAAATGAGGATCTCTTACTATAGTATGCGTGCTGTATGAAAATTTTAAGTTACGAGAACTCTGAGAAAGGAATGAGTAAGTTTGGAATCTTGAAAACAGGATGCGATAATACGATTGTTTAACCATTGGCTTCCCAATATGCAATGATAGGTCAATATTGATGATATATGTTTTTTTTGTTCTTTATAGCTGAGTACGTAAAGTGATGTCTGTGGATTTCGTAAGTATATTGATTCCCTTCAAGGTGAAAGAAGAATTGTGGTTTGTGTAATTTACGTGGCTCTGAAATATTATTGTGGTAGTCATACGAGCGGTTTTTTCAGCAAATGGAGAATGGAACGGAAATATGGATCCTTTTTGTAGTCTTGATTGATGTTGAGCCAAAGCCCGAAAAATTATTCTGCGTGAATACTTGTCCCAGAAAAGCGACGTTTATGTGTTTTGTGTTTTGCTGATGCTGTGAGCATTGCAGCTTACTGTTTTCGCTGGTGCGGGATGCACTGCAGCCTATAGGATTTGTACTGAGGAAATTTCCCTCTTGAAGGTAGAGGATGGTTAAATAATTTTGATTATGGGAACGAAGGAAAGCTTGGTTTAAGGTAATAAGGATGAAGCAAAACATTTGTCATTTAAACTACAGGAGGATTCGGATCTTTTGTGTCTGTTGTAAGTTCAATATGTTAAGATGATACTGTTTTACAGAATAGAGGTGACCACAATTTTGCCATTCATGAGAAATGAATCCAGAATAACCACCACAGGCGAAATAACTGATTTGAAGGCGAAAGGTAACGTAAAGAAGGAACGAAATCGAAGCAAAATGGGTAAGAAAATGTAATATAACCTGTATAATTAAAATATTTTACCTTCTCAGAGCCATCTGTGTGATTAAGTCTTGTAATAACGTAATTTTAGATGAAATTTTCTTACTGTTTTATGTGTGAATCTATGAGTATGACAAATGTATAATTGCGAGTCTCTTTTCAGGTGTGAGAACTGGTATAAATGTTTTTGCGTGTAAATAACCATTGTTTTTTTTTTTACTGTGTATGTTTAAGGAAAGTTTCTCCATATTTATCATGTGACAAGACGTAGGCAGCGAGCGTCAAGAAGAGTACGAAGTAAAAAAAATGTTGTAGTGGTATATACACGGTGTTGAAATAGCATTGAAGTAGCTTGTTGGATAGTTAGTAGTGGATAGAAGTAGAATATTGAGTAATGCATGTTTAGGGGTAGTTAGTTTGTAGAATAGACAACAGGTGTGCATGTGTGTGTGTGTGTGTGTAAATAACATGCGAACCCTATGCTGTCCTGACCTATACTTGCGCAAGGCATAACCCTATTCATTGTAGTGAATTAATAAGTGGCATCTGATTTATTAAAACACAAGTGAACCACATTAGTGATGTGGATTTAAATATTATATTGTCAGTTCATTTAATTTTTATTTTTACATTGTAAAGTCATTTCACTTTTATTTTTTATATTGTCAAGTCACTTAACTTTTAATTTTATATTGTCGATTCATCTAACTTTGTTCTTAAAAATTGTGTTAAAAATTGTGAAAGACAATACTAAGTGGTATTATGTATGACATTGTGTAATCACATAAGAATGATGAAAAATTTCTGTGAATGCAGTTGAGAACGTGAAAGCGAACCGGCAAAACTCTTAAGAGACAGCGGGAGCAGCCGGACTAGTTGTAAACTGGCGGGTTTCCCAGCGGGACACGCTGTCAGCCAGGCCACTTTGGGAGCGCGGCCGACAACAAAAGAAGGATGGGACGCCGCAAACACTTTCCTTATACCTGCAGCTAATGGGCGGCCGCCCCGCGCGACCCTAGCTGAAGGGAATGACCTGAGATGGGCGAGCGGTCCACCGCGCGGAAATCCATCTCCTGGCAACGCACGCGACCGTGACGAGACGGCCGCGGAGAAACAACACAAGGGGCGTGGAGCCTTTTGACAGGTACTGTCCAAAGAAACTTGCAGACGTCAACGACGCCTATCGACATTTCCTGACGGATGCCTACTGTCAAGCGACAGTAATTCATGGTTCGATGTTCTCTGGTCGCTAAGGGTGGCACAAAAGAAGAGCCATTGAAGTGTCATCCTTGCCCAGGAATATCAACCTAGCGTGTCAATCGAGGATACCGCACGAATTTGACAATACAAACATGGAACAAAATCGAGATGTACGTGACACAAGAGAAACTTCATGAGAGGGCAGAGACGGCGGGATCGCACGCAACAGATGGACAAAAATCCCTACTGACAGCTGCGGCGACGAACCCCCTCCCCCTCCCCTTATATTGTGCCACGGAACAGTGGAACTAGTGAGTGTATAAGTGAACAGTGATTATACGGTTCTTAGTTCAATGCATATACGTGTGTTTCTGTCACAGAAACTTTGACTCGTGTGTTTTGCAGGGACTCGATTTATTGGTGTTTATTAAACTCTGACTCTTGTATTTTGCAGGTGTTCTATATTTTTTTAAACTTTGACTATTGTATTTTGCAGGTGTTTTATTTATTGGTGTTTTGTTTTAGATGTTGACTATTGTACTGTTTTATTGATCAATGTTTGTTCTTGTGTTATGTATTAGATTGGTGATATTTTGTTTTGTAAATTCATTGCTGTGGCACTGCTTCCTTTATCAGTCAGATAGCTTTTCATTCTCATTGGACTGTGATCGATTAGCCTTTGCATGGGGCATATTTATTGTGAGGAACCCCTTAAGGGTAACAATCACACAATTATTGTAGTTTCAGTATAATGACACAGTGTTCATTGTTTGCTAACTAACTGAAATATTGTAGAGTGATTAAATTAGTGCCACATAGTTAGGTTAATCCTACAGATTATTAGTTTTATAAGATATAGAATTTTTTTGCGATAACCACTTAGTAAAACATGTTTTTTTTTTGTCGATTTTTTTGCTTTTGCGAATTGTGCATTGTAATGTTCTACTTTATGATACTGATGTTATTTGATGTTCTTTTTTTAATTGCTGTGGCACCTTTGCTATTTTCATAAATTTTGCCTGTTAATAAACAGTCATAAATTTGCCTGTGATCAGTTGGCTCTTGCAATGAGCAAATACTGGTGAACTCCATAAGGGTAACAACCAGAAATTGTTTTCATATTAATGACACAGGAACCATTGTTTTTACTTGCTGACCGATTTAGGTCTACATGATCTTTTAAATAGGTGTCACAGATTGTGTGTTTTTATTTTTCTCTCTTTGAAATTGGTAGATTGTAAAGATGTTTGAAATTATTGTTTTTTAGCAAGTAGCTGGTGACCTTTTGCCTTTTTCTTTACACTTTTGGTTTAAGTAGGGTGTGAGAAGCCTGCTTGGGAATGTCCTAGCATGGCCAGAAAATTCCCTGCACAGTCTTTTCCCGGAGCGTTGGGGTTATGAAAGGTCTCTGTTGGATTCCTTTCATGTTTAATTTCTCAAATTTGTTGTCTTTTAAGGAATAAATTCCTCTTCTAAATTTACTGTGGCGTTTCTGACTATCTGGGAGGAGACTGAGTAGTGGAACGTGTTACTTTTACACGTAAACAAGAACGATCTCTCACACTACTACACTTTAAAGCACAGTTTATATGTAATTCTTATATGTAATTCATGTCACACAGTCTCATACGGAACCTACATCCGCTTTCTTTTATATACTGTGTATGATAAGATACTGTCATCCCCCTTCCCTTCTGTGTGAGAGGATGAATGATCAAATGTGTTTGTAGCTGCATGCTTGAGGGTAGCAGACAAGGCTGTCTGCTAGAGAACAGTAGGACCAACGTTGAAACAGGTAGCTACGGTTCCTAAAAGCAGAGAGGTTTCCATTCTTAGTATGGTCCGGTCCGTCCCCTGTCATGTTGGTATAGGAAGCTGCCCCTCTGGCGCCTTCCGTTGGTCTTTGTGAGCGACTCTCGGGAGCACGCTGGGTAGTTCAGTGGGAGTCTGGAAGTTGGAGAGTTGCAGCCGAGCAGTAGGCAGTTGGAGTCCAGTAGTAGCGCAGGGCAGTCCAGCAGTAGCAGTCTGGCGGTAGCGAGCGTCTAAAGTGGTAAGATCTCCGGCCAAGCGCGTGTCTGTTAAGTCCATAGGACAATGGATTTGTTAAGTTCAGGTTAACTGAGAATTTAATCATTTTATTTCGGGTTAGCTTTAAAATAGCTAAGGTTATCTTTAATTGCAGCGGAGTGTAATTCTCGTGTCCAGTTCAGATTAATTTGCGGTAGTTGCTTTGTTACTACTTTGTGAGTAAAGTGGAACCACGTGTTGGTCAGTAACTCTAAGTAAGATCAATCTTAAATGCAAATGCTTGTGTGATTATAACGTATCGTCTTGAAAAGATTTTGAATATACCAACTTTTCTTTATGTTCAACCCACGTGGCGTGTACTTTGTGAGACCAGTACCACGTGCTTATATAACTGTTTGACCCATCAGGTTAATAGTAAGACGTTAGTAACCAGTTCGAGGTTTTTGTTTTGTAATTTGCTTTTTGATCTAATTTATTTTTATTATCTAAATTATTGCGGAGTTATACGCTTTCTGTAAACCAAGTTGACCACGTGAAGGGTAATTACAAGACGGACAGGATTGTGCTATGAAAGTAATCTCTGAATCTGTTTGTAGTGATTAACTTTCTCTTGCATGCGTTTCAATGTTCTTTGTGTGTTGTTTTATGAATGCAGTGTTGTATCCAGTCTCCCAATCTTGACTCCATATTTTATGTGTTCCGTAATATTCCAATCTCACAGTCTCACAATCGTAAATAAGGCACCAGCTCAGTTATAACTCACGTATAATATGCTGAAATTTCAATGAACAATCTTTAAAATAAATTTGCAAATATAAACTGATTTCTTTCTTTTTATTTAAATTCTCCTTTTATATAGATATATTACCGGTTGTTGTATGACTGTAAAAGATTATAATCAATGATAGACTGATTGGTAATATGGTAAACTTAGACTAGTTACCTGCTGAAACAGTGGCCCAGTAAACGCACGGTTAACCTCCCAAGACAGCTCACAGTTTTAAACCGCTTTCATGGTCTAATTAGCACCCGATTTCAGCATACCAAATTCAAGTCACAATCTTACGCTATTCAGCAAAGCAAATTAGAGTTACAATCTTTCACACTCTTGGAATGATCTTACGGGAAAGTCCCCACTTCATCGCTACCTTGGAGATGCTGTGTCCCACCGTTCGTGCGCCGACTATTACACCACGTTCCAACTCACTTAAATCTTGATAACCTGCCATTCTAGCAGCAATAACCGATCTGACAATTGCGCCAGACAGTTGTTTGTTATACAGGCGGTGTCGACCGCAGCGCCGTATTCTGCCTGTTCACACATCTCTCTATTTGAATACACATGCCTATACCAGTTTCTTTGGCACTTCAGTGTAGCTGTAAATATATGACAATTCAAAGGGCGAGTTAAAGCTCCAGAATAGAGTTTTTATTGACAGTTTGTAAGTAGAGATTGTTCGCAGTTAATATTTAGGTTCATAGCAAGA
Organism: Schistocerca nitens; assembly: GCF_023898315.1. Taxonomy (NCBI): domain Eukaryota; kingdom Metazoa; phylum Arthropoda; class Insecta; order Orthoptera; family Acrididae; genus Schistocerca; species Schistocerca nitens. The sequence continues at coordinate 87,748,815 of NC_064615.1, read as the reverse complement.
AAATGTTTGATTCATCCGAATTTTGGGTAGGATACACACAACGGTATTTTGTTACTACGTCACAGTACAACGGAACGTTACATTTCATATGCTACAAAACTCACCCTACGCATCCTACAATATTGTTGGAGCTCATACTAGATAGGTCAACAGGCGATACAGAATGTATGCAAAGAAGGGCTGAGAGAATGGTGCCAGGTTTGTGTGCCTCTTAGGCGAGTGTCGCTGGAACGCTGAAAAATCGGAATTCAAATCAGAAAGTTTACTTATAAAGTCTTAAGAACTAGGACTACCTGAAGAATCTAGCAATATAACAACGCCTCCAACCTATCGTTCTCGCACCTAAAGTGCACACAGCCATTTAAGCTGTCGTTCTTCGCGCTGTCTGTACGGAAATGCGATGAGAAGAAGCCCTAATACGTGTAATATGGGTCCCATCAGGGGGAGGTACTCTTCGCCATGGGCTTCACAGTGGCTTGTATAGCAGAGATGTGTCAACTCGTTCATCTTTGGGAAATAGCTCAAGTAAGTGAAAAAATATGCTTCAATTGAAATTTGATCTTCCCATAATACTAGCCTCTTATAGCTAGTAAATAATAGGTTTATAGATTGTATTATTAAAATTAATTCGAGCGGTTCTAGGCGCTTCAGTCTGGAACCGCGCGACCGCTAGCGTCGCAGGTTCGAATCCTGCCTCGGGCACGGATGTGTGCGATGTCCTTAGGTTAGTTAGGTTTAAGTAGTTCTAAGTTCTAGAGACTGGTGACCTCAGATGTAAAGTCCCGTAGTGTTCAGAGCCGTTAAAATTAATTCAGCAATTCGGCAACAATAATTAAGCTGAAAGTGACCAAAAATATTTCGTTATGTTGCTGCTTCTGAAAAACGTTTTTTTAAAATGAAAATTAAATATAATTTTATACCATTCTGTGATGTTTTAAATGGAGAGGCACGGCGTCCCCTTTTCCCAATGACCCGAAATCTAGCAGAACTATTTTTTTTTTTTGCAAAGAAACCAAACTGGGTTACACCACAAATACAAAACCAAACCTGAAAAATAGTAGCTAAGTCTTATTTTTTGTTTTTGGAGGAGATGAAAAATCTCATGTTTTATACTACAATTTAAAAAAATATCAAAGCTTATTTTAAAAACTAGTCGTTAAATTAAACAGATGAAACTTAATCTACGAATAAAAAAAGCAATGGTTCCTCGTTTAATTCGTCAAAGAAGAAAGTACCTTGACTTCTGATAAATGTATGTTATAGAGTTTATTAAAACGACAAATAGCAGAATTCTCTTTTTGTTGCCTGAATAATGTGTAGGTATTATATATAACGTAAGTTTTATATAATTTAAAAACCTTTGATATGGAATGAGCAACTACATAAAAAAGAACGAAACCGGCCGAGAGAGACAGAGGCGGGAAAAAGTAAGTGAAAGGCCGTTCCCGAAATAAGACTTAGTCTGACCGCAGTGAATTATGAACGATCGTTTCTAGGAACGAGACCATTCGTGACCGAACTGAACAGTAAGCAACAATTCCTGGGAATGAGACCGACCACAGCCAAAGTGAACGACCGTTCCTTAGAAGTCGTTCTTCGCTCCTGTCGTTCACTTTAGTGAACCGTTCGTTTGGTTTTGTTCGTTCATCAACGAGCCATCTCATGCAGAGCATGGATGTAGATATAAATGTCGACCTCAAATGTAATTTACTGCGTAGTATGTCACCCTTTGAGATGCACGCAGCAACAGGTTCTTTCACTGGTGTGTTAATTCGTCACATAGATGTGCTGAGGTCAAGGAAGGTTTGCATCACAATGTTATTTCAGAGCAGCATAGCGTAATTGAGTTCCCTAATCTTGACTGATAATGTCAGAGCTGAAAAATCCCTTACTCAGATTCCCTGCTCGCAAACTGATTCAACGATCGTAACCGCTACTAGTGAGAGATGTGTTCAAAATATGAGTGAGGTATTAGATTTGGTTTTATAACTACGTTTTAGTGTGATACAGCCTTCCTAATCCCGCAAACGTGGTACGAAAGCACCACATTGCTTGATTTCAGAGACATAAGCTTTTTGAACTAACTAGGTTACCTCAACTGAAACAAGAAGTCAAATAATTCTTTTCGGACATCAGTTTTTCACAAAAAAAGATATCTCAGTTAACGTGAATTGACTGAAACATCAATTTGAGAGATATAGTACGTTTCGAGCAAGTTGCCTGACAAAATCTGATCCCAGATTGACAGACCCTACGTTAAAAACTAAGGTGTGATACAGATGATGATAATTTATTCGGTTTTTACTTTATGATATTATGGCAAATATCGTCTTTTAGTGTCTAGCACTACCACTCTCTTTTCAGCCAGATTGAGTCAGTATGTTGTAAACGTGATTTCGCGTTATTTAGTCAATTTAGAATCGTGGTTTGGAAATTGATACTGCCTATGATATAACACCCACATTAAAACAATTATCTGTGTCAGTCCCTTTTATGTATGTCCATGAACCATTTCGAGTGCTCACAGTATAATCTTCAGGTGACAGTGTAATCCCTCGAGATGCGTCGTCAAAATAGAAAATAAGTGACAAACGTAAATCAATGTTTTGTTTTATTTTTTTATAAAACAAAATTCGAATTTATGAAGAACTGGCGAACTGTGACGGCTTTCTCTTGCTATTACGAGGGGCGTTCAATAAAAAATGCTACATACACTACTGGCCATTTGCTACACCACGAAGATGACGTGCTACAGACACGAAATTTAACCCACAGGAAGAAGATGCCATGATATGCAAATGATTAGCTTTTCAGAGCATTCACACAAGATTGGCGCCGGTGGCGACACCTACAACATGCTGGCATGAGGAAAGTTTCCAACCGATTTCTCATACACAAACAGCAGTTGACCGGCGTTGTCTGGTGAAACGTTGCTGTGATGCCTCGTGTAACGAGGAGAAATGCGTGACATCACGTTTCGGACTTTGATAAAGGTCGGATTGTAGCCTATCGCGATTGCGGTTTATCGTATAGCGACGTTGCTGCTCGGGTTGGTCGAGATCCAATGACTGTTAGCAGAATACGGAATCGGTGGGTTCAGGGGGGTAATACGGAATGCCGTGCTGGATCCCAACGGCATCGTATCACTAACAGTCGAGATGACTGCCATATTATCCGCTTGGCTGTAACGGGTCGTGCAGCCACGTCTCGATCCCTGAGCCAACAGATGGGGACGTTTGCAAGACAACAACCATCTGCACGAACAGTTCGATGACGTTTGCAGCAGCATGGACTATCAACTCGGAGACCACGGCTGCGCTTAACCTTGACGCTGCATCACAGACAGGAGCGCCTGCGATAGTGTACTCAACGATGCACCTGGGTGCACGAATGGCAAAACGTCGTTTTTTCGAATGAATCCAGGTTCTGTTTACAGCATCATGATGGTCGCATCCGTGTTTGGCGACACAATGGAAGCGTGTATTCGTCATCGCCATACTGGCGTATCACCTGGCGTGATGGTATGGGGTTCCATTGGTAACACGTCTCGGTCACCTCTTGTTCGCATGGACGGCACTTTGAACAGTGGACGTTACATTTCAAATGTGTTACGACCCGTGGTTCTATCCTTCATTCGATCCCTGCGTAACGCTACATTTCAGCAGGATAATGCACGACCGCATGTTGCAGGTCCTGTACAGACCTTTCTGGATACAGAAAGGGTTCGACTGCTGTCCTGGCCAGCACATTATCCAGATCTGTCACCAGCTGAAAACGTCTGGTCAATGGTGGCCGAGCAACTGGCTCCTCACAATACGCCAGTCACTACTCTCGATGAACTGTGGTATCGTGTTGAAGCTGCATGGGCAGCTGTACTTGAACACGTCATCCAAGCTGTGTTTGACTCAATGCCCAGGCGTATCAAGGCCGTTATTACGGCCAGAGTTGGTTGTTCTTGGTACTGATTTCTCAGGATCTGCCGGCCGCGGTGGTCTCGCGGTTCTAGGCGCGCAGTCCGGAACCGTGCGACTGCTACGGTCGCAGGTTCGAATCCTGCCTCGGGCATGGATGTGTGTGATGTCCTTAGGTTAGTTAGGTTTAAGTAGTTCTAAGTTCTAGGGGACTGATAACCACAGCAGTTGGGTCCCATAGTGCTCAGAGCCATTTGAACCATTTCTCAGGATCTATGCACCCAAATTGCGTGAAAATGTAATCACATGTCAGTTCTGGTATGATATATTTATCCAATGAATGCCCGTTTATCATCTGCATTTCTTCTTGGTGTAGCAATTTTAATGGCAAGTAGTGTATTTATTTTTCTAAGCCTATTTAAATTCAAAAAAATACAGAATTTATTGTGAGACACCATGAAATATTCCTGTTTCAGTCCCTATATTTTCACGAAGTTCCGATAGGTGGCGGCGCTATACGTAGCCTTCAGAGTTGCCGCGCGGACTAGCTGCGTGGTTAGAGGCGCCACGTCACGATTTGCGCATCCACCCCCGGTGCGTGTTCTCCCTCGGGCATGGGTTAGTGTGTTGTTCTTAGCATAAGTTAGTTTAACTTAGTTTAAGTAGTGTGTAACTCGAGGGACCGATTACCTCTGCAGTTTGGTCCCTTAGGATTTCACTCACATTTGAGCACTTTTTGCAAGCAGAGCTGTCATTGAGATTCTTTTAGCGAAAAGCTAGAACACCACAGATATTCATAGGCGCTTGCAGAATAAGGAGATCTGACAGTGAACGCTTACACCACGCTTGTCCGCCCTATTCCGGAGTACTGCTGTGCGGTGTGGGATCCGCATCAGGTAGGACTGACGGATGGCATCGAAAAAGTACAAAGAAGGGCAGCTCGTTTCGTATTATCGTGAAACGTTCATAACGGGTGGCAGGGACAAAGAATCCAGTGAATTTTTTTAAGTTCTTTATCCGAAAACTACCTTGAGCAGTTAAACAGAGAACCGACTCGTGGCGATAACATATTAGACCTTCTGGTGACAAACAGACCCGAACTATTTGAAACAGTTAACGCAGAACAGGGAATCAGCGATCATAAAGCGGTTACTGCATCAATGATTTCAGCCGTAAATAGAAATATTAAAAAAGGTAGGAAGATTTTTCTGTTTAGCAAAAGTGACAAAAAGCAGATTTCAGAGTACTTGATGGCTCAACACAAAAGTTTTGTCTCAAGTACAGATAGTGTTGAGGATCAGTGGACAATGTTAAAAACCATCGTACAATATGCGTTAGATGAGTATGTGCCAAGCAAGATCGCAAGAGATGGAAAAGAGCCACCGTGGTACAACAACCGAGTTAGAAAACTGCTGCGGAAGCAAGGGGAACTTCACAGCAAACATAAACATAGCCAAAGCCTTGCAGACAAACAAAAATTACGCGAAGCGAAATGTAGTGTGAGGAGGGCTATGCGAGAGGCGTTCAATGAATTCGAAAGTAAAGTTCTGTGTACTGACTTGGCAGAAAATCCTAAGAAATTTTGGTCTGATGTCAAAGCGGTAGGTGGATCAAAACAAAATGTCCAGACACTCTGTGACCAAAATGGTACTGAAACAGAGGATGACAGACTAAAGGCTGAAATACTAAATGTCTTTTTCCAAAGCTGTTTCACAGAGGAAGACTGCATTGTAGTTCCTTCTCTAGATTGTCGCACAGATAACAAAATGGTAGATATCGAAATAGACGACAGAGGGATAGAGGAACAATTAAAATCGCTCGAAAGAGGAAAGGCCGCTGGACCTGATGGGATACCAGTTCGATTTTAGACAGAGTACTCGAAGGAACTTGCCCCCATTCTTGCAGCGGTGTACCGTAGGTAGTTCCAAAGGATTGGAAAAGGGCACAGGTCATCCCCGTTTTCAAGATGGGACGTCGAACAGATCTGCAGAACTATAGACCTATGTCTCTAACATCAGTTGTAGAATTTTGGAACACGTATTACGTTCGAATATAATGACTTTTCTGGAAAGTAGAAATCTGTAGGATTCAGCATGGATTTCGAAAAAGACGATCGTGTGAAACCCAGCTCACGCTATTAGTTGACGAGACTCACAGGGCCATAGACACGGGTTCCCAGGTAGATGCCGCGTTTCTTTACTTCCGCAAGGCGTTCGATACAGTTCCCCACAGTCGTTTAATGAACAAAGTAAGCGCATATGGACTATCAGGCCAATTGTGTGATTGGATTGAAGAGTTCCTAGATAACAGAACGCAGCATGTCATTCTCAATGGAGAGAAGTCTTCCGAAGTAAGAGGGATTTCAGGTGTGCCGCAGGGGAGTGACGTAGTACCGTTGCTATTCGCAATATACATAAATGACCTTGTGAATGACATCGGAAGTTCACTGAGGCTTTTTGCGAATGATGCTGTGGTATACCGAGAGGTTGTAACAATGGAAAATTGTACTGAAATGCAGGAGGATCTGCAGCGAATTGACCCATGGTGCAGGGAATGGAAATTGAATCTCAATGTAGACAAGTGTAATGTGCTGCGAATACATAGAAAGAAAGAGCCCTTATCATTTAGCTACAATATAGCAGGGCAGCAACTGGAAGCAGTTAATTCCATAAATTATCCGGGAGTACGCATTAGGAGTGATTTAAAGTGGAATGATCATATAAAGTTGATCGTCGGTAAAGCAGATGCCAGACGGAGATTCATTGGAAGAATCCTAATGAAATGCAATCCAAAAACAAAGGAAGTAGGTTACAGTACACTTGTTCGCCCACTGCTTGAATACTGCTCAGCAGTGTGGGATCCGTACCAGGTAGGGTTGATAGAAGAGATAGAGAAGATCCAACGGAGAGCAGCGCGCTTCGTTAAAGGATCGTTTAGTAAACGCGAAAGCGCTACGGAGATGATAGATAAACTCCAGTGGAAGACTCTGCAGGAGAGACGCTCAGTAGCTCGGTACGGGCATTTGTTGAAGTTTCGAGAACATACCTTCACCGAGTAGGCAAGCAGTATATTGCTCCCTGCTACGTATATCTCGCGAAGAGACTATGAGGATAAAATCAGAGAGATTAGGGCCCACACAGAGGCATACCGACAATCCTTCTTTCCACGAACAATACGAGACTGGAATAGAAGGGAGAACCGATAATTGTACTCAAGGTACCCTCGGCCACACACCGTCAGGTGGCTTGCGGAGTATGGATGTGGATGTAGAAATAGAGGAGATAGTGTCACAGACATGATACGTGAATTGGAGTGGCAATCATTAAAACAAAGGCGTTTTTCGTAGCGACGGGTTCTTCTGATGAAATTTCAATCACCAGTTTTCTCCTCCGATTGCGAAAACATTCTGTTGGCACCCACCTACATAGGGAGAAATGATCATCACGATAAAATAAGAGAAATCAGGGCTCGCACGGAAAAAATTAAGTGCTCGTTTTTCCCGCTTGCCGTTCGAGAGTGGAACGGTAGAGAGACAGCTTGAAGGGGGTTCTTTGAACCCTCTGCCAGGCACTTTATTGTGAATAGCAGAGTAATCATGCAGAAGTAGATGCAGATGTAGAAACCTCTCCTATATTCCGAGTGCCAGTCGGCCGTATACAACTGTGACTACTGCAATACGGGAATGTGCAGACTCTCTCATTCAAAATGATAGAAGGATCACAACCAAACACTTAACAACTGGACAGGACTATTGGTAATGTTGACACAATTGTCCACCAGGTGGGGTACTCAAAGGCGTGTACCTGCTGAGTTCCTCGCCGCCTAACGGGAACATCATAAAGAGCATCAGAGGATAATCTTTGTGGAATCGCTTGTGCGTTAGGGGGATAATCGTGGGAACATTTGTCCAATATCGTAAAGATAACGACCCATGGTTTCTCCACTTCGAAAAGGAGGCAAAACTGCAATCCTTGGAGTGGCGCTACACCGCATTTCCCCCGAAAAAAAAGTTCAAAGCCGCACCTTCAGTAGGTAAAGTGACCGCCAAGGTCTTCTGGGACTCTGAGGATGTTCTCTCTCTGAGGATGTTCTCTCTGGTGGTGCAACGATCAGCTCTGAAGTGTATTGTGCTACTCTCAGGACGCGACCGCTACGGTCGCAGGTTCGAATCCTGCCTCGGGCATGGATGTGTGTGATGTCCTTCAGTTAGTTAGGTTTAACTAGTTCTACGTTCTATGGCACTGATGACCTCAGATGTTAAGTCCCATAGTGCTCAGAGCCATTTGAACCATATTTTACTCTCAGCAAATTGAGGATACGACTTCATTGTGTTCGACGCCAAAAAAATTCAAACGAACCTCTGCAGCTTCAGGACAATGCGAGGTCTCACATGAATATGCGCACCCTAGAGGAGCGCACAAAACTTCATTGGACTGTTCTTCTGCATCACCCTACAGCCCACACCTACACCTCCCGACTTCCATCTAGTCCTATGAAGTATGCACTCCGCAGCAAGCAATACATGGATGATACGGAAGTTATTGATGCAGCAAGACGTTGGCTCTGATGTCGACCAGTTGATTGGTACCACGCAAGAATACAGCTCCTCACAGTAAAATGGCGTAAGGACGTCGCGTTGAACGGAGATTATGTTGAAAAATATGGTTTCTTAGCCAAACCTTTCAGAAAAAAATATGCGGAATTACTTATTGAACTCCCTTCGACTGAATCACTGAGACTCTTAGTAAATTGATCTTCAGCCTAACTTAACAATATACACTCCTGGAAATTGAAATAAGAACACCGTGAATTCATTGTCCCAGGAAGGGGAAACTTTATTGACACATTCCTGGGGTCAGATACATCACATGATCACACTGACAGAACCACAGGCACATAGACACAGGCAACAGAGCATGCACAATGTCGGCACTAGTACAGTGTATATCCACCTTTCGCAGCAATGCAGGCTGCTATTCTCCCATGGAGACGATCGTAGAGATGCTGGATGTAGTCCTGTGGAACGGCTTGCCATGCCATTTCCACCTGGCGCCTCAGTTGGACCAGCGTTCGTGCCGGACGTGCAGACCGCGTGAGACGACGCTTCATCCAGTCCCAAACATGCTCAATGGGGGACAGATCCGGAGATCTTGCTGGCCAGGGTAGTTGACTTACACCTTCTAGAGCACGTTGGGTGGCACGGGATACATGCGGACGTGTATTGTCCTGTTGGAACAGCAAGTTCCCTTGCCGGTCTAGGAATGGTAGAACGATGGGTTCGATGACGGTTTGGATGTACCGTGCACTATTCAGTGTCCCCTCGACGATCACCAGTGGTGTACGGCAAGTGTAGGAGATCGCTCCCCACACCATGATGCCGGGTGTTGGCCCTGTGTGCCTCGGTCGTATGCAGTCCTGATTGTGGCGCTAACCTACACGGCGCCAAACACGCATACGACCATCATTGGCACCAAGGCAGAAGCGACTCTCATCGCTGAAGACGACACGTCTCCATTCGTACCTCCATTCACGCCTGTCGCGACACCACTGGAGGCGGGCTGCACGATGTTGGGGCGTGAGCGGAAGACGGCCTAACGGTGTGCGGGACCGTAGCCCAGCTTCATGGAGACGGTTGCGAATGGTCCTCGCCGATACCCCAGGAGCAACAGTGTCCCTAATTTGCTGGGAAGTGGCGGTGCGGTCCCCTACGGCACTGCGTAGGATCCTACGGTCTTGGCGTGCATCCGTGCGTCGCTGCGGTCCGGTCCCAGGTCGACGGGCACGTGCACCTTCCGCCGACCACTGGCGACATCGATGTACTGTGGAGACCTCACGCCCCACGTGTTGAGCAATTCGGCGGTACGTCCACCCGGCCTCCCGCATGCCCACTATACGCCCTCGCTCAAAGTCCGTCAACTGCACATACGGTTCACGTCCACGCTGTCGCGGCATGCTACCAGTGTTAAAGACTGCGATGGAGCTCCGTATGCCACGGCAAACTGGCTGACACTGACGGCGGCGGTGCACAAATGCTGCACAGCTAGCGCCATTCGACGGCCAACACCGCGGTTCCTGGTGTGTCCGCTGTGCCGTGCGTGTGATCATTGCTTGTACAGCCCTCTCGCAGTGTCCGGAGCAAGTATGGTGGGTCTGACACACCGGTGTCAATGTGTTCTTTTTTCCATTTCCAGGAGTGTATTAATGATTGAGTGACGAACTGTGTCATTATTACGACCACGGATCGATTGGTGAAGGAATAAAGTCGCCAAGATGCACATATTACAAGAAACCGACTGTGCAGAATGTGGTTGGTGCATGGGAATTACAGGTCCAGTCACTATCTCTGAAACACGTATTACGTTTGTAGCTACCAGTGTTGTCGCTGTTCTTTACAATACTGACTCAGCCATACGTTGCAACGTGAGAAACGAACAAACGTACTACACAAATTTTGTCACTTGTGTTATTCATTGAAATAATCGATACCTGAAGTCTAGGACTTTCCTATCGACGAGACAACAGGTGAAATTCACACATCAAAAAAAGTTTTGCATTACCTCGGTTCCGAGAGGTCCGGAACCTGTACAGAAAATTGGAGTAGAGATCAACGTAAACATCATTTCCATCCTTTTTATTGCTCATGAAAACCACGCATTGCATGTTATATCACAATACAGAAGTGGTGGTCTAGATCGCTATACACACCGATACCTATAATACCCAGTAGCACGTCTTCTTGCATTGATGCATGCCTCTATTCGTCGTGGCATACTATCCACAAGTTCATCAAGGCACTGTTGGTCCATATTGTCCTACACCTCAACGGCGATTTGGCCTAGATCCCTCAGAGTGGTTTGTCCATAAATAGCCCTTTTCAATCTATCCCAGGCATGTTCGACAGAATTCATGTCTGGAGAACATGCTGGCCACTCTAGTCGAGCGCTGTCGTTATCCTGAAGGAAGTCATTCACTAGATTTGCACGTTGGGGGCGCAATTTGTTGTCCATGAAGACGAATGTCTTGCCAATATACTGTCAATATGGTTGCACTATCGGTCGGAGGATGGCATTCACGTATCATGCAGCCATTACGGCCCTTCCATCACCAACAGCGGTGTACGTCGGACCCACATAATGCCACCCCAAAACAGCAGGGAACCTCCACCTTGCTGCACTCGCTGGACAGTGTGTCTAAGGCGCCCAGCCTGTCCCGGTTGCCTCCAAACGCGTCTCCGACGATTGCCTGGTTGAAGACATATGAGACACTCATCGGTGAAGAGAACATGATGTCAGTCCTAAGCGGTCCATTCGGCATGTTGTTTGCCCCATCTGTAACGCGCTGCATGGTGTCGTGGTTGCCAAGATGGACCTTACCATGGACGTCGGGAGTGAAGTTGCTCATCATGCAGCCTATTGCGCACAGTTTGAGACGTAACACGACGTCCTGTGGCTGAACTAAAAGCATTGTCCAACATGGTGACGTTACTGTCAAGGTTCATGCGAGCCATAATCTATAGGTAGCGGTCCTCCACCGCAGTAGTAGCCGTTGGGTGGCCTGAGCGATGCATGTCCTCGACAGTTCCTGTCTGTCTGTATCTCCTCCATGTCCGAACAACATCGCTTTGGTTCACTACGTGACACCTGGACACTTCCCTTGTTGAGAGCCCTTCCTGGCACAAAATAACAATGTGGACGCGATCGAACAGCGGTGTTGACAGGCATGGTTGAACTACAGACAACACGAGCCGTGTACCTCCTTCCTGGTGGAGTGACTGGAACTGATCGGCTGTTGGACCCCCTCCGTCTAATAGGCTCTGCTCGTGCATGGTTGTTTACATCTCTGGGCTCGCTGACATTTCTGAAAAGTCAAAGGGACTATGTCTGTGATACAAGATCCAGGAGTTCTCATAACCGGGGTGATGCAAAAGTTTTTTTGATGTGTGTATTTAAAAGTATGATATTCGTTGTTGTCACTGACTTTTATCTACGTACATTCATGCGAACTCGGAAACCTTACTAGTAAACAGCATAACATTATGTATACCATAAAGCGTTCATTTTAATTTGCACAGCTTAGTATCACTTCGTAGTACTTCGTTTCCTAAACGTGCGATGAGGTGCTGGAACTAAACTCTTCTCTTTAAAAGGCAAGAACTAAGGTATTCAAATTAGTAGTAGATTGTCACTCGGAGAAATAAATGTGTGTTGCATGACGAATCTCTTCAGGTGATAGAGTATGACAAAAATGGATTATTATTCGATTAACCAACTCCTCGTCAAGGTACTGAAGTTCGAAGGAGTGTCAACCGTTTGCCGTCAAAACTTCTACCATTCGGGGTCATGCGAACACAGTATGGAAGGGCAAGTGTCTAGCACACCATGGTACCGGCCATTTTGTCAATTTTCGATATCTTGAAGCTGGAACTTCTCACTGAAGTAGCTCCTTAGTTGGCAGTAAGATGCTGTGTGCACTCCGTACTAATCCTTCTGCCAAGGAAAAATCCTTGGCAGTCTTGGGAATCGAACCCGTATTCTTCACATGGCAGTCATCTGTGCGGAACAGTGAGCTATAGAGGGGACCATTATCATTGTAGTGCCAAAATTTAATTGAAGAAAAGCCATCAATTTACTAAAATCTCTCCTACCACTACTTTCCTCCAAGGAAGGTTAACAAAGTTACTCGTGGTATTTATAAACAAGTACGGGTTTGCTCGTTTGCAGTTCTTTGTATAAAAAAAAGGTCTCGAATTTGAGCAGTGTGGCGTATGAATGTCAAGTGTGCCGACAATGTGGCGACAGGGAAGCATCCACACAGGGCCACGCGGGATTAGCTGAGCGGTCTGGGGCGCTGCAGTCATGGACTGTGCGGCTGGTCCTGGCGGAGGTTCGAGTCCTCTCTCGGGCATGGGTGTGTGTGTTTGTCCTTAGGGTAGTTTAGGTTAAGTAGTGTGTAAGCTTAGGGAATGATGACCTTAGCAGTTAAGTCCCATAAGATTTCACACACGTTTGAACATTTGAACATCCACACAGGACACGTCTGTAGCTTTTCGCACTAGGTGGCAGTGTCTTGCCAACTGCGAGAGGTGCTTGCTGTTGGTTTGTGAATGTCACAGCCTGGTGTGTTTTTTAGCAGGACTCCCCTACTTCAGTTGGTAACCACAGCCAGTTGATGGGATGCCCGCTCAACGGAAGAATTCGAACTGTGATGCTATAAAGCAGCCGACATCCCGTTGTCCAGTTGCTGAGTCGTTCTGCACCTGTCTATTCATAGTCACCAGTTTGGTGAGAGTAAGTGCCAACATATGAGAAACTTTTCCACACGAAAAGCGTCTCATCATTGCTTTATACTTTATCAGTTCCCGTTACGCCCTTCCTAAGTTACTCTGTGGTATAAACATAAGGCGCCCTTTTACCACGGCGAGGTGCTACTATTCGTCTAGATGGTCCGATTCCACTAAGCCCAATTCCATTGTGCTTCACTATCAAAGTCGCTCATAAATCCATTTTTTGTCACAAATATAAGATTTATCGAAAACACCTGATTTTGTACAACAGCTGTGCAACACTTTATTAAGAACTACCAGGTTCATATCATCTTCAGGCATCTAAGACAACGTTAATTTCAGGAAATGCAACCAGTCTATTCTAATAATAAATCTGTAAAACCGTTTTGTCTGTCTGTCTTTGAACTCGCTAATCTCCGAAACTACTAGACAGATTTTTATAGGGTTGTCACTGGTAACTTCAGAGTAGTTATAAACACCGTGTAGACCATATTTTATCAATATTGGATCAGGAAAAAAAAGATAAGATATTCATACGTATAAAATGTATGTATGTATGTAGACAGATGGAAAAAAACCGCAACTTCAAAATATAATTAATCTGGAGCAATGAAGTTTCTGGACTGCATTTGTCTAGGTAACATATTTAAGTGCTCAAGAACTCAAGATCACAGGTTGCTGTCAACTGAGTTCTTTGTGTCAGTGTGGTGCCAACTGCTGCTCAACTTGATGTTGCAGTACGATGGTCTTCCCTCTCGGCAGTGCCACGTTCCGTTCAGAGCCCGGCCTCTTTGGGACCGTACACTATCTCGTGACCACCACTGCCATCAATCTTGTACACTGCCTACATTCCTGCCAAGTCTTTGTGCAATGTCGCATAAGGAACATCCAGCTTCTCGTAGCCCTACTAGACAACCTCGTCCAACCTCAGGTGTTGATAATGGCGTCTTTGTCACCTTAAAGGCTTTCTTGATTGACATCAATTCACTACATCCAATCTCAAATGTAACTAATGCTCATGACCTTTCCAGCGTGTATTTGAAGCAAACCTGATTTGCTTCCTATAGTGGAAATACTAGGGAGACTGTTAAGCGACTGGTGTCAAGTTTGAACTGACATCATCTTTCAGATGTAGAAATATGTCTATCAATTTTCATGTATGTCACACAACTCCTTTTTGTGTTGAGGTCTTTTTCGCGTCAGTGTATGTTCCACGTCTCCTCTGAAGCCACTGAACCGATTTCTAGCACACGTCGTACACATATCATTTAGTGTATGGAAACATTCGCTGTGGTGATAAGAACCAGCAGCCTATCAAAGGAGTACGAGTGGGGTTAACAAGGACGTGTAGGGCACGACACGAGAATACCCAATGAGAGCAGTGAGTGACTTACATCCTTTAAAGGTAATACTGAACCTTTACGAAACTTTTTCTCGCTGACCAGCCCCACATAATGATGAAAGGAAAGAGGTTTATAGCTTAATTCATTCTCGATGTTCATACAGTGGAACTGTCACATCTGGCATGGTGTTATGACGTTTGCATTTATTGCTGTTTTGCTCGTAACACTATTCGCAACACAAACGGCAGTCATATGCTGCTGAAAATACCTACAAAGCCATATCCTTGTACGACACACAGTTCAGGAGATAAGACGGAAGGAGGAGATGGACAGAGGGAGGGGGAAGATGAGATGGAGAGAGAAAGGGAAGATAAGAAGTTGGACAGGAGGAGCGCTGAAGAGAAGGCAGACATAGAAAGGAAAGGGGACGAGATGGACAGAGAGAGAGGCATGGGGAGATGGACAGAGAGTGCTCGTGAAGGAGGTGGACAGAGAGAATGGGGAGAAGGACAAAGGGAGAGGGGTGGAGAAGATGGACTAATAGAATTGAAATAAATACATACCAAGGTGATACCAGGTACTCCGCTAATCATTAGTTTGCTTCTAGATCAACGTTATAAATTAATTGCAACAAAAGAAGTTAAAATTTCGATGCGCATTTTACGTTTCTATAGGTACAAATGGTCATGAGTGTAAATGTGTCCTTAAATTAATGACTCATATTTATATGTAAGTACTTGTCGTTTGACCGAAACAGTATAGAGCTGTTATGCCAAAACAAGATGTTTAGAAAACATTTAAAAGCGGCAGATTATAGCCTACTTAAAAATGATAGTGTAATTTTTGTGTTAAGAGTCTCCAGAATGACATGGTCTGTATAAACGTCATTGTCCTGTTACAGAACACGAACCTGCAAGTAGATAAAGAAATATATAGTGTGTGGAAGGGGGAACACAGTTTCGTCCCGACAACAAATATTCTCGCCGTGTGTGAATTAATTTCAGCAACACTTTGCTAGTTGCCGTGAATTAATTTGACCACTACTTTGCTTGTTGCCTTCTTTGTTTTTCGGCATTACCATACTTCTTCCTACTGGCAATGATACAATTACAATGACACATAAACTAAATATTGGAAGTTTTGAGATATCGTATGTCTCTGAACTGCAACTTTATCGCCGGCCGGAGTGGCCGAGCGGTTCTAGGCGCTACAGTCTGGAACCACGCGACCGCTACGGTCGCAGGTTCGAATCCTGCCTCGGGCATGGATGTGTGTGATGTCCTTAGGTTAGTTAGGTTTAAGTAGTTCTAAGTTCTAGGGGACTGATGACCTTAGAAGTTTATTCCCATAGTGCTCAGAGCCATTTGAACCATTTTTTTAACTTTATCGTTTTATTGTCATAAACAGCTATAGAAATACAGAAGTGACATTAAGTGTCATCAGTAATAGATGGAAACATAAAAGACCAAAAGACATACTTGCAAGGACGTAACATCTATGGCCAAGCATACGCAAACATAACGGCACAGGCGAACCCCTGTTAATCAGACGCATTTACTGGATATCCAGCTGAAATACACTGCCGAATAACTGGCACCACACAGGGAAGCCGTACCGTACACTGCATGCAAACAAACTCCACACATCCCCCACACAGTGAGATGATCTATGGCCGATCTCCCACTACTGTATAACGATCTTGATTGTTCCAGGAATGTAGCAGCTGCAGCAACTGGGACACATCGCCATCGCTTGTCACGGTAAAGATGCATGATACCTATACTAACAAATCCAACCTTGCATGAGCTATCGCAGCTAGTAAGCCACTACTGCTCTTACTACCCATCCCACTGTCGCAGAGGTTTTTTTCCCACGGCACGAGCCATGGCACTTTTTTCCCTCTGCTCTTCAAATCGCTACCCTCACTCGCGTTTCGTCCACTATCTATCACCCGATGGACCGTGTTAATGCGTAGCCTTACCCAGACGCACGGACAACATCACATCCCAGCATCCTGTGATCCACCTACTAGATAACTAACATGTTTACGGAGGTGACAGTAGAACTTTTGGTTTGGTCACCACGTTGGTGCGGGCGTGGAGGGGCCCCATCTCTTATTAAAAAAAAGTAATGGCGCTAAGCAAAGGCCGCCAGCAGTTACGAGTGCCAAGTTGGCCGGGTTGCCTACTTGAGGGGCCAGCCGCGCGGCACGTCAGCCAGGGCCGGCTGCCGGCTGCAGCGGCTGCAGGCAGCTGCTACTGTGGCGCCGGCTCGCCGCATTACTTATCATTAGCGGCGGTGGCAGCGCCGAGAAGCGGCCACTCCAGCGCGCCGGATCCACCGCGTCAGCGGCCTTGGCTGCGCGGCAAGTGGCCCCCGTCACGCCCGAGTTCCGCCTAAAGGGATCCTACTGGCCGAGCGACGACCAGTGAGCCTGGTTCACAGTGCGCCTTCACTGGACCACACGAATCGCGTCACACGGTCGTATTTTCTTCGTCGTTTAAAATGCGACTGCGTGCACAATACTGAAGCGTCCAACCCGACCAACAGGACGCATTGTCAAAGAGACAGGTTCGGCTGATTGTAGGGGAGAGCAGAGGCAAACCACCTCAAAGAAATAGTTCGAAATGAATAGAACATCGTCTTCTACAGAGAGTACAAAGCATTTAGTTGCAAGTTCAATGAAGCCTTAAAAATTATGACTCAAGTCTGGTGTGAATGGTGTTGAATACATTGTGCAACTAAATTAAAGGATCATATTTCTGGGACGCCATAATATCTACTCATTGGCTGAAAGGTTAGTACTACCTTTCTCTGCAAAGGTGCTAAAGCATAGCGCCGTGCGATGACACCACTGGTTCTACTATGCTTCAAACAGCAATGTGTCGATAGAGCAAAACTGTGTGCCGGACCGAGACTCGAACTCGGGAACTTTGCCTATCGCGGGCAAGTGCTCTACCAACTGAGCTACCCAAGCACGACTCACGCCCCGTCCTCACAGCTTTACTTCTGCCAGTACCTCGTCTCCTACCTTCGAAACTTTACAGAAGCTCTCCTGCGAACCTTGCAGATCAGTTCGAGTCTCGGTGCGGCGCAAAGTTTTGATCTGCTAGGAATTTCATATCAGCGTACACTCCGGTGCAGAGTGAAAATCTCATTCTGGAAACATCCCCCAGGTTGTGGTTAAGCCATGTCTCCGCAATGTCCTTTGTTTCAGGAGTGCTACTTCTGCAAGGTTCGCAGGAGAGCTTCTGTAAAGTTTGGAAGGTAGGAGACGAGGTACTGGCGGAAGTAAAGCTGTGAGGACGGGGCGTGAGTCGTGCTTGGGTAGCTCAGTTGGTAGAGCACTTGCCCGCGAAAGACAACGGTCCCGAATTCGAGTCTCAGCCCGGCACACAGTTTTGATCTGCCAGGAAGTTTCATATCAGCGCACACTCCGCTGTAGAGTGAAAATTTCATTCTAGGAACGGAAATTGTGGGTAGCAAAACAAAATACATAAATGCTTACTTCTGTTTTCAACTGTTCCTTTACAAAGGAAAATACAGGAGTACTACTCTAATTTAATTCCTGTACCATAGAGAATGTGAGTGAAGTAGGTATTAATGTCACAAGTGCTGATAAAGAGCTGACATCGTTAAAACGGAAGAAAACCTTGGCATCTGATGTATCGCTATTAGATTCTGTAGCCTGTTTACACATGAGTTAGCCCCACTAGTAACTATAATTTGGCATTGACCCTCTAACACAAAACAGCACCCAGTAGGTGAAAGAAAGCACAAGTCACACCTGTATACAACCGAAGCTATCCACAGGTCTACAGTCCAATATCCTTGGCATCGATTTTTTTTAGATTCTTTAACATATTCTGAGCTCAAAAATAATGAGCGTCCTTGAACAGAATGACCTCCTCCATGCCTTCCAGTACGGATTTCGAAGACATCGATGAAGTGAAACCCAAGTCGCACTTTTCTCACATAACATACCGGATGTCATGGATCAAGGCGGTAAGGCAGATTCAGTATCTCTTGATTTCCGAAAAGCATTTGACTCAGTGCACACCTATGCTCATTATCAAAAGTACGATCGTATGTGTGTGTGTGTGTGTGTGTGTGTGTGTGTGTGTGTGTGTTTGTGTGTGTGTGTGTGTGTGTGTGTGTGTGTGTGTGTTGGGGCTCACGGGCGCTCAACGTCGAGGTCATCAGCTCGCTGACATACAGTAATAGAAACGAATGTGGACAAACTTAGTGAAATGGAAGCATACAGGCACAGAAAGCGTGAAAAGAAGAAAAATGCTGTATAAGAAAATAAAACGTAAGGAGAACGAGAAAGGAGCGTAAAGGATGCCACAGGAAATTATCACTGGCTGGCGATTTTCATAAAATATGGGTGAGCCAGTCACCCTGTGAACAAATTAAGACCATCTCCGTAAAATCTTGGCAAACACATTGGACAAGGCACAGAACTTTAGAACTTAAACCACATTCGTTTGAGTATTTCCTAAAGGGGATGGCAGGTCCGCCGGCAAGTCAGCCGTGGCCCACTAGTCGGAAGATAAAACGCAGTCCCATAAAACGTGGCGCACAGTGACCTGGACGCCACAAGCACCACACATTGAAGGGTCCTCTCGCCGGAGCAGGAAGCCATGCGTCATAGGACTGTGGCCTATCCACAGCTCAGTGAGGAGAACCTCGCCCCGTCTACGTGGCTGGAAGGAAGAACACCACACACGCGTTGTGGGCTTGACTAAACGGAGCTTATTGTCAGTCATTTACAGCCACTCATCCTCCCGCCGACGCATGACTCGTGAGCTCAACAGCGAGGTGAGTGCGTGCAGGGGGACGGCCCACTGAAGGACTAGTGGATCGAGACACACCTTCTCGGCTGCGAGATCTGCCCTTGCGTTCCCAGCAATGCCGACGTGCCCTGGAAACCAGCAGAAAGCCACCTCCTTCCCCAGTCGTTTTAGTTGGAGGAGGGCATCCTGGATGGTCTGGACTATGTTACCTACGGGACACAAACTTTGCAATGACTGAAGAGTACTTAGTGAGTCGGAACAGACAAGAAATTTAGGAACGGGAAGAATGTCTCATCTGCACCAGTGCCCGCAAGATCGCAGACAATTCTGCATCAGAGAAGTAAACGCTTGAGGCAGTTGGACCTTGAGGAGATCGAATGGGTATCAAGCGAAATTTGTGATTGGATTGAGGACATTTTGGTAGGGAGGACACTTGAATGGAGAGTCATCGACAGATCTAAAGGTAACCATGGATTTACCGGAAAGACCTAGCAGACAATATTAATAGTAACCTCAGACTTCTCACAGCTGATACAGTTATATGTAACGAAGCACTGCCTCAAAAAAATTGCAGAAATGGCAACTAACTTTACATGATGAGAAATATAAATAAAACGAAAAAACGTTGTAGGTGAACATTAATAAAACTGAAAAAGTGCAGGGACGGATTTCTGAGTGGAAATGGAGGAAGAAAGGTCCTAAGAACATGTGTCCGGAAATACGTCATTGCCACGGTAGATGGCACTGACGAATGAAAGTTCCTCTGACCACGTGCCGTGTCTGAAGCCCACAGATGACGATAATGCAAACTGATGATGCCAGTTCTGATAAAGGTTGCTTCGTCGGAAAAGAAGAATGGTGACACACTTCTGACGGTATGGTTCAAAAACGATCGGAAAACTCCTTCTCGTATAGGGAAATCCGCTGCTGATAATCCCTGCACTCGTTGCAGGTGATAGGGATAGTAGCCGTTGTCATGCAGGATACACATAATCGTACTTTGGCTTACACTATGTTGGTGAGCCACTTTCCTTGAGCATGTATTAGGGTTAGTTTCAATATCCTGCAGCACCCAGTCCTCCAAACCTGGTGTACGCACAGTGTATCGCCTCCCATGATCACATAAACGCCCGAAGAAGACTTGAAATGTTGTACGATGTGGTTGCTGTCCGTGAGGGTACTTGTTTTTGTATAGTCATGCTGCCTCTCGACAGTTTCCATCTGCTTAGCCGTACACAGATGTCATCTCGGGTTGTTCCCGACATGAAAACAGAGCCACTCTGCTGCTTGAAGTACACCGCGTTAATTACACAGCGTGCACCACACAAGAAACACACGACACGTGGCCAAAGGAACTTCCATTCGTCAGCGTAACCTACCCTGGCAACGATGCATTTCCAGACACATGTTTCTTCAACATTTTGTTCCTTCATTTCCAGTCAGGAATTCGTCTTTGCAGTTTGACTGTTTTATTAATGTTCACCGTGAAGTATCAATCAGTCACGGTTGGAATATGGAAACTCATACAAGCCGGCCGAAGTGGCCGTGCGGTTAAAGGCGCTGCAGTCTGGAACCGCAAGACCACTACGGTCGCAGGTTCGAATCCTGCCTCGGGCATGGATGTTTGTGATGTCCTTAGGTTAGTTAGGTTTAACTAGTTCTAAGTTCTAGGGGACTAATGACCTCAGCAGTTGAGTCCCATTGTGCTCAGAGCCATTTGAACCAAACTCATACAAATACCTGGGTGTAGCCGTTAGTAGGTACATGAATTGAATCTATCACATAGGCTCAGTCGAGCGAAAAGCAGGTAGCCGGCTTCGGTTTATTGGTAGAATACTAGGGAAATGCTATGTCTACGAAGGCGATTGCATACAAATACTAGCGCAACCCAACTTAGAATTTTGCTCACGTGTGTGGGGCCCGTACTAGATTGGACCGTCGGGGCTGTAGAACGTGTACAGAGAACGGGAGCACGAATGGTCACAGGCTTGTTTGCTTGATTGACCCTCGGGAGAGTGTCACAGAGATGTTAAAAGATACGAACTGGCAGACTCTTAATGAAGACAGATGTAAACTACCCCGAAAAGATCTACTTGCAAAGTTTCAGGAACCGGTTCTGGATGATGACTGTAGGAATGTCCGCCCCCGGTAACTGAGTGGTCAGCGCGACAGAATGTCAATCCAGAGGGCCCGGGTTCGATTCCCGTCTGGTTCGGAGGTTTTCTCTGCTCAGGGACTGGGTGTTGTGTTGTCCTAATCATCGTCATTTCATCCCCATCGACGCGCAAGTCGCCGAAGTGGCGTCGGATCGAAAGACTTGCACCAGGTGAACGGTCTACCCGACGGGAGGCCCTCGTCACACGACATTATTATTACTGTAGGAATATTCTACAAACCCATACGTATCGCTCCCATACAGATCGAGAGAACGAGATAACACTAATTACAGCATGCACGCCCGATATGAGAACTCAACGGATTTCGAGGAGTCGTGCCCTTGAATAATGTATCCGGACACGATCACCGACGTTATGTCCGACGAGGCGACGTGTTTCCATTAATCCACAGTGCAATTTCAATGATTCCGCGCCCACTGCAATCATAATTGATGATGTCGTTGGGCCAGCATGAAAACACGCAGGGTTCGCCTGCTGAGTACCTCCACGTTCCGCAATGTGCGCAGAACGGTGTGCTCCGTAACACTTGTGCCTGAGCCAGAGTTCAGCTCTGTCGTCACATCTGCCACAGATAACCACCTGTCACGCTGCACATATCGGAAGACCATACGACCTCCACGTCCTGAGGGTTCGTGGACGTGCGACACCTTGTCTCCTACTCGTGATTTCACCGTCCACCTAACACTTTCCATAGATGCTCAAGACTGTAGCACTCGAGCTTCCCGACATCCATGTTCTCTTTCCCAGGCGCACGGGGCGCAACACCCCGCTCTTCCGTCAGTGGATTTCCTCATCTGAAGTCCTTATCGCCCGCTAGAATGAACCCCGATCTTTGTCGGTTCCGCTTACACACTTTCCTTAGCGCGTAACGCCACCTGGAGGCATCCAGTTCTTCGTTGGGCAGTGGTTATAAGGTTGTGGCTCATTAGTGTACGAGTATAAGGTTCATCTCAGATGCGACGAGGGAAAAAGTGAGTGGAAAACCTTGCCAAATGAGTGGTCATGACGGTGAAGTGTATAAGTAGAGTGACGAATGGAGACCAGATTCTAGGACAAGATTAAAATGTCCTTATTACTATCCATTGAAATAGCGCAATGGTCGAAATACAAACTTTGAAACGTCCCCGTAGAAAAATTAATGAATTACTGTGCTGATAAACCTCTTACATTATTTGATTTTCAAACAGCTGAGCAGAACTGAACATACACAGACATTTCGCTCTTTACCTATTCCGATCAACACTAAACTGACACACAATATTTTTAGCGCCACGCAATCCGACTTTCAGTAATCCCTACAAAAGAATGGCCCTGACTAACATTAACCTATACCTTTCACAAATCACTTACCTCACAAAAATCTTCGTTACTAGAAGTACTGCAATACAGCTAGCGCCACTACTGCCAGCTAAATAAAAGATTCAAACTACGGAAGGCACTAACTACTGATAGGCATAGTTAGCAAATGAAAGAAATGATAGAGAACAAACAATGTATTTACCTTAATAGTGTTCAAAAGTCATTTCCTGGCATCCAGTCTTACAAATTTACTGTGTCTGATGGACACACGTCCAGATCATCTCAAAACTCCGCCATATCTCTCCCCACATCCACCACTGCTGGCGGCTCACCTCCATCTGCACAACGCTACGCGCTATTAACAGCCAACTGCCCAACACTACAATAGCATATACTCCAACAATGCAAACCAACCACAGCTTTCACACAACACAGTCAGTGATTTTCATATAGAGCGCTACGTGGCGTTACCAACATAAAAACCTAAACAGCCTACCTACAACTTTTTAGCGGAAGTGACTTCAACCCCACCCCGTCCAGATTACTTTTCGTAAATAACTTGAACGGATTTTTAAATGACATCACCGGCAGTTACTTCCATCACTATCGATCCTAGTTGATGTAAGATATTATTATAATGCATTCCTTTTCCATGATACAAAACAGAAAAATAAACTGATTTACAGTTCATGATTTACAATTATACACCAGGGTGTTAAGATACGTTTTCGTTACAGTGTTACCTGTACTGAATTTGCAAATTTTAATTAATAAAAACAAGAGAAGTACTTTTGTTGTAGACTATTCATTGATTGGCGTTTATTTTGAAGGCGGCTTTTGACCCCATGTGCATAACGTATAGAGCAAACGCGCCATTCTCGTTAAAACGCACCTATTGAATACTCTATGTGTCCGTGCTTATGGCACCAAGTTCGGTTACAAATTTTAAATCCCTCGCTCATGCAAAATTTAAGCTCGGCATACTTTCCCCCGAAAATATGGAACCGATAACGAAAAGCAGAACGTACGAACACGAGTCGCCCGCTATCTGATATCCTGTTTTTGTTCCACCTAAATTCGATGCAGTCGATGCTTTTCATACCGCGCACGCTACAGATACCTGCAAAATATGAAATTTTCAAGCACGGCCCCCCGTATCGTTTTCAGTAACAAAATTTCGCTCGGCAGTGACGTGGCGGCGGCGTCTGCTGCCACTATTGAAGTCCCCCCCCCCCCCCCCATTCTCTCGGCTGCCACTGTTCATAATATTTGGGGGCTCTTTTAGCTGAACAGGCGAGG
The DNA here is from genome assembly GCF_023898315.1 of Schistocerca nitens. Classification (NCBI taxonomy): domain Eukaryota; kingdom Metazoa; phylum Arthropoda; class Insecta; order Orthoptera; family Acrididae; genus Schistocerca; species Schistocerca nitens. The sequence goes on along the minus strand of NC_064615.1, from coordinate 87,724,707 downwards.
CGCGCTGGAGCCACGCTGGAGGCCGGGGCCGGGCCCGGGGCATCGCTGGAATGAGACACCGTGCATTAGATGAGGAATTTATCCGAGGGCAGGGCGGGGGGCGGCGGCAGATCAAAGAGAGAGCGCCGCGCGGCTTTCAGGAGACCGGCGCTTCTTTCTTCCGGCACGCGGCAAACTTTCTGAAAGCCGGCGGAAACGGCGAAACTTGACGTTACGAGAAGGGGCCGCCAACCTTTCCGCCGTAAGGCGAAAGAAATTGCCCGAGTCGGAAGCACAGCAATAGAATAAAAACGAAAGAGCTCTAAAAAGCGGAACAATCGACGGTCTGGTCCTACGAGTGCTCTGGCAAGTCGAAAGTAGATTTCACTAGCCCTTCAATTAAGAAACTTTTTCATTTAGGAAAGAATAACTAAAATAGTCGTAGTTTTATTGTAATGGCCAAAAATTTCATATTGTAGCTCATACGAGATATAATCGTAACCTTAGCTTCCTTTACTTTTTACTCATTACCTGGCTTGGTGATCACGGCAGTCTGTTTAATATATCGTCCATTGTACAGGTTCTTTTCAACCGAGTTCCAACGAATAGGTTGTGTGATGCAGGTGTTATTTGGAAGGGGATTTCCCGTCGGGTCTTTCATCTCGCAGCCATAGGTAAACTACCTACACCTTCCGAAATGTATAACATTCCCGGAGTACAGTTCGTTTTCTGAAATTTCAGGAGAATTAACGGAGCTATGATAATAAAAAAGAAGACTTTTGATAGCACTGCGTAAGGAAATCGGGGTTCTGAACTGCACTATACAGGGTATTACGGGTAGAGGAGCAGATATTGTGTTAGTTGGTACCTTAGTATGTACCCACTTGAGTGTGTTGTTTTGCCTTTACCTCAAACAGCCTCCCCGAAAGTATGTTGTATAATTTACTACCTGATGTTTTCTACATGGTCGTAACTACACCACTAAGCGAACCATATCTGTCAGTAAAGACTCACCGTTTTGCTTCCACTCGTCCACAGATAAACACCCGAACTGCTGGCGGAGGGGAAAATTAGTATTAACGGGTTTCTTTTACCACGTCTACTTGCAGGTACTAACCACTGTAAAAACATAGTACTCCTAATAGGTACAGTTATTATTCAGCAAATGATGTAAGTACTCATGTAATGTTGTTCAGTATACTGTCCTCAGTCTCCAGTAAAACTACCCTCGTATGTACCCCCAACACCCTGTGTGTATTCCATTCAGTTTGTAGGGCTACATGCATGGGCGCGATTTTTTTTTTTAGTGGCAATTTGACCTTCTTGACTCCTTTCATTGAAACGAGGATACCGTTTCGATATGTGCTTCCGTTTTCGACCGTTCTTGTTTTAGTACCGAGTGGGTGTCGCTCGATGTACAACTGATTTAAAATAGATTTGTGAACAGGGACCCGAATACATAGTCTTCTACAGAGAGAGATTCACGTTATTACAAATAATATGACACTGTATTTGAGGGCTGTAGCCTTGGACTTAACCACAACACACAGTATCCGATTTTAATCTCCACTTCACGACCTGGTACCAACCTCAGAACGTATTGCCTCATGTAGCCTTTTTTGGATAACCAACAAATTGTTTAGTACTATGTATCATTTACGTTTTACATTTAAAGTGGTGAAGCAGTTCTGAAAACAAAGACAGTATTAGGTGTTGGCTGACAATTAATTATGTATGTCTGACTGACACACTTCGTGTGAAGTGGTGTTACATTTTGGTGCCACCATGGTTTGAGTGCGGCGAATGCAAAACACTGAGACTTTGCAGACCGTTATCCAAATGGGCAAGAAACGGTGCGAAATAATTCACTGCTGTGATACACCATTCAAAGGCATTCAGAAGTACTGGTTAATACGAGGGACTTTCCGAAAGTAAGTTTCGTCATAGTTTTTCACATGGAAACTGTATTGAAAAATACAAATGTACCATGGCATCATAATCGATGCAACTTGCTCCATTTTCCGACATAATCTGCTCCGACAGTGAGAAATTTGTTGCAGTTTGAAGAAACTACTCTCGTAAAACTCGGCACCCTGTGATGCAAGAAATTGTCTCACCGCCTTCTCTAACTCAACACAGTTTTGGAAGTGAGGTCCGGATACCGCGGCTTTCAATGCAAATAACAGAAAGTCCGACGGTACAAGATTGGGGTTGTAGGCCGGTTAACCCAATGTCTGATTCCGTGTGTATCACCCGGCCTCCAGTCCTGTTACCGCCCCATGGGACTTTCACAAGTTCCCTGCATTTAAAACCACACTATCTGGACATCCCTTCCTAAACAATGCCGAGGTGGCTTAGGCTGTGCGAAGTTGCTTGATTCACAGGTACCGAGTTTTACCAGAGTGATTTTGATTTTCAAACTGATTCCATTGTACAACAAATGTCTCAATGTCGGTGGCGATTGTGTAAAAAATGGTGCAAGGTGTATAGTTCATAGTGCCGTGGTATACTTGCTTTTAGCAGTAAAGGTGACATGTGAAAAACATTGAAGAAAGGTACAGAAATGCATGTAGCAGAGGCATTCTCTCTCAGTGTAAAAATGTGAAATGAAAGATCGTAATATACAGGCACGAGCCCATACGTTTTACGCTCACACACTATGATGTAGATGAACGAAATCTCCCGTACAAAAATCAACTTTTAATTGACGAAGATCTTAAGAAGTTTAGCTGTATGTTCGTCCAGCAGATCCAGAGGGCTATTGACGAAGGTGTACAGCCAGAAGCCGTGTTCATGGACTGAAAGGGCGAAAACGGTACTGCTCCGCACTGCAGTTTACTCAACAAAATAAGAGCTTACCGAGTACTGGATACTGAATTTCTTAACACAACAAAATCGACAAAAGTGAAAGTAATTTCATGAATAATCGTGAGTTTTACAGGGTTGTCACTACATACAATTTACTCTGTCCAGTCACGTTAATGTGACCGCCTGTTGAAAGCCTGAATAACCAAATAACCAACTTTCGCGGCATGGACAGTTGCGAGACGTGGAAGAAGTGAGTCAGTAAGGTTCCGAAAGGTACAGACAGGGGTGTAGAGCCACGCAGACCCCAGTGCCTAGGCGAGCTACGCAAGGCTTCTCTACTGGGGATTCCTGGCGCGAACTGCACGATTGAGGTGGTCCCACGGATTCTCGATTGGGTTTTAATTCGGAGAGTTTGGTAGCCAGGAGAGTGTGGTAAACTGATCCTGGTGCTCTTCGTAGCAAGCGCGTACACTGCGAGCTGTGTGAACGTTGCATTGTCCTGCTGGTAGATGCCATCGTGACGAGGATAAACGGAATGCATGTAGAGGTGAAGCATGCTCCCAAAGGATAGCTGCATACTGTTGTTGATCCACTGTTCCTTACCGAATGACGAAATAACTCAGAGAATTCCACGTAAACTTAACCCCAGACGATTTGTCGCAAAAATGAAGTAGTCAACAGTAAGACAGATTTTTTTTTTGGAAAACCTCATATTTTAAACTTAAACTACAAAGGCTTAATTATGGTACTCCTAAGCGGAACTTTGTTAAAAACTGTTTAGTTGTACACATTGTTATTAACTTAATTGAGTACTCCTATGCTACCCATTGCTAGTAACGTCCTCAACTTGACTGAGGTACATGCCCCCTCCAGTTCGCTCTCATCCATTCTCATCTCGCATATTTGTTCATCTTCTTTCGCTCTACAACACTCCCTAAAATTAATTAGATAAACTTTAATTTTCAAATTATTCAAATGGCTCTGAACACTAAGGGACTTAACATGTGAGGTCATCAGTCCCCTAGACTTCGAATGAGGTAAACCTAACTAACCTAAGGACATCACACACATCCATGCCCGAGACAGGTTCGAACCTGCGATCGTAGCAGCAGCGCGGTTCCAGACTGAAGCGCCTAGAACCGCTCGGCCACAACGGCCGGCTTTATGTTTCAAGTTTCGGTTAAACTGTAGATACATTGAATAATGTAATGATATTGTTTATTGATAAAATGAAATTGTAAGCTATCTGTAAAATTAAACTGCGAAAAGGCTGATAAACACTGATGTCAACAATGTCACCTTCTTGGAAAGTTTCGGTAAGACATGTCTATACATTGTTGTTAATTTTAGCTGCGATTCCATGTTCTCGTCACTAACACGAATTTTCCATTTACTATTGATAATGATCATGCTTGCAAATGATTGTTCACGTGAATATGGAGAGCCGGAGAAGAAAGGAAAGCAAAATCTATTTTTATCGTCTTTTTTCGTCAGATACCACGCATTTTCCCACACTTTAAGAGACACAGTTCCACACTCTTCAACGGAATTCATATTCCTAGCACTGCTTCATATTGGATGAACTTCAGCACGTCTCTGACTTCCACGCGTTATCCACCCCCAATTTTGAAGGCACTGTTTCAGGTACAAAATCGGAATGCATGGCAGCGAGTACATTCCGTCCGATCAAAATAGCAATTTCACCTACAAACCAGTCTTTGACTCGACCAGGCCGAAATTCACCTACAGTGCACGAAACACGTAGTTTCGATAGCACTGTACGTGTGAGCCCATATTACACTACTTGCCAAAAAAATTGCTACATCAAGAACAAATGCAGATGATTAACGGGTATTCATTGGACAAACATATTTACTAGAACTGACATGTGATAACATTTTCGTGCAATTTGGGTGCATATATCCTGAGAAATCAGTACCGAGAACAACCACCTCTGGCCGTAATAACGGCCTTGATACGCCCGGGCATTGAGTCCAACAGAGCTTGGATGGTGTGTACAGGTACAGCTGCCCATGCAGCTTCAACACGATACCACAGTTCATCAAGAGTAGTGACTGGCGTATTGTGACGAGCCATTTCCCCGCCACCATTGACCAGACGTTTCCAGTTAGTGAGAGATCTGGCGAATGTGCTGGTCAGGGCAGCAGTCGAGCATTTTCTGTATCCAGGAAGGCCCGCACAGGAGTTGAAACATGCGGTCGTGCATTATCCTGATGAAATCTAGGGTTTCACAGGGATCGAATTAAGGGTAGAGGCACGGGTCGTAACGCATCTGAAATGTAACGTCCACTGTTCAAAGTGTCGTCAATGCGAACAAGAGGTGACCGAGACGTGTAACCAATGGCACCCCATACCATCACGCTAGGTGATACGCCAGTATGGCGATGACGAATACACGCTTCCAGTGTGGGTTCATCGCGATGTCGCCAAACACGGATGCGATCATCATGACGCTGTAAACAGAACCTGGATTCATCCGAAAAAAAAAGACGTTTTAACATTCGTGCACCCAGGTTCGTCGTTGAGTACATCATCGCAGGCGCTCCTGTCTGTGATGCAGCGTCAAGGTTAACCGCAGCTGTGGTCTCCGAGCTGATAGTCCATGCAGCTGCAAACGTCGTCGAACTGTTGGTGCAGATGGTTGTTGTCTTGCAAACGTACCCAGCTGTTGACTCAGGGATCGAGACGTGCCTGCACGTTCAGTTACAGCCAGGCGGATAAGATGCCTGTCATCTCGACTGCTAGTGATACGAGGCTGTTGGTATCCAGCATGGCGTTCCGTTTTACCCTCCTGAATCCACCGATTCCGTATTCTGGTAACAGTCATTGAATCTCGACCAACACGAGCAGCGACGTCGCAATACGATAAACCGCAATCGCGATAGGCTACAATCCGACCTTTATCAAAGTCGGAAACGTGATGGTACGCATTTATCCTCCTTACACGAGGCATCACAACAACGTTTCACCAGGCAACGCCGGTCAACTGCCGTTTGTGTATGAGACATCGGTTGGAAACTTTCCTCATGTCAGCACGTTGTAGGTGTCGCCACCGGCGCCAACGTTGTGTGGATGCTCTGAAAAGCTAATCATTTGCATATCACAGCATCTTCTTCCTGTCGGTTACATTTCGTGTCTGTATCACATCATCTTCGTGGTGTAGCAATTTTAGTGTATGTGGAAGAGCCACGGTCAGTGCCCCATAGAGGCGCACGTTGCTCGCGAGCCGACGTTTGCCGACCATTGTCGCAAACCATAACGCTCCTTCTTCCAGCTTCGACACTTCCGACAGTTGTTGCTGCGTGTTTACTATCAGACTTTTCACACCGATGGAGCACAAAACATGATTCATCTGAAAAGGCCACCTGACGTGCTTTCAGTGAACGTCCAGCTGGGCTGTTTGCGAGAAAATTCCAGCCTTCGTCGCCAATGAACATCAGTCGGCGTCGGTGCATGAACCAGGCGTCTGCTGCGGAGACCCATACGCAGCAACGTTCGCTCAACGGTCGTTGAGGGCACACTGTTGGAACCCCGTTGTTTCATCTGGGCGGTCAGCTGCTCACCACTTGCACATCTATCCACCCGTACACCTTTCAGCTGTGTCATGTAACGCCTGTGATGAACTACAGATTCCGCGGCGCCTGTTTTGGATAGGTTAATTTTGCCAAGCACGGTACACTTTAAACAGGCGGCAAGTGAAAAAATTACAAACTTCGCCACTTCGTAAATGCTTCCATCCTGGGCCCGAGAGCCTATGATCATACCCTTTCGGACGTCAGATAAATCGCTCCTGTTTCGTCATTACAACAACGACTGCACTGCTTTTCGTGTCTCCCTGACACACTTTTTATAACCTCCACTGCTACTGCTGCAACCGGCCGTCTGTGAGTGATTATTACATGTTAACGCCGGAAATAGGGAGTGGTCACATTAAAGTGAGAAGGCCGTGTATATTAGTGACCCAATTGATAATTCTGGAGGGTCCGTGAGGCTAATCGCGAACATTACTATAGTCTGTAGGAATGTTTCAAAGCCAGAAGACCGTAGCGCAAGGCAGGAAGACCTGCAGACGATCAACGACGCGCGTAGGGAGTGCCAGTTCACCCTGAACATGAGTACGAGACCTATTCGGAAGGTAAGATCCGATCGGGCCAGAAATGGAAACAACAGTGAACATCCGATGAAGCTTTGCACAGATGTGTCAGGTGGTGTCTCTAGTATTCCCGTCGATCGCGTCACGTTGCTCTTTTCAGTTCTGAGAGCACAGTGACACGTGAAGGTGCCTAAGAAATAGCGTCTCCCGCCAAGTATGAGGTTCTGTTGAGAGATTTCGCCTAATGTCATGCAGCCCACGTAATACAACTGTCTTGCGTTCCCTTCTTGAGGACAGTTCTCGGCCGCACTCTGCAGGGACAATGAAGATGCTCCTGCTGCGTTTTCCATTGGGAAGAGTTTGATCAGCCATAATACAACCTGCAATTTGTTCCCCCTGAATTTCATCTCTACTCGCATAAACTACTGGCTATGAAGAAAACATTTTGGCCCAGACAACGAGCTACGGACCAGTGTAGACAACTGGCGACAAGCACAGGCGACTGCATTCTATGACGAGGCTATTGGAAAGTTGGTACAACGCTACGACACTTGTCTAAGTCGACGCAGTTACAATGCAGAGAAGTAATTGGAAAGTGTAGCTAAATGTTGTAAATAAACATTTTTGATTTACACTGTGGTTTCCATTTTGTGACCGATCGGACCTTAGTTTCCGAATAGCCCTCGTAAATCAGCGAAGAGATCCTCTTCTCCTCTGTTACACTGTAGTTGACATGTCAGTGGAAACAAAACTACCGCAAGGTGGCTAGGAGTAACTTCCTGAGCGACGTGAAGTGGAATGATCATATAAAACAAAGAGTAGGAATAACAGATGCTATACTGTGATTCACTGGGAGAATCGTGAGGAAATGTAACTCATCCTCTAAACTTCTGGCTAGTAAAGTACTCGTTCCTGCAATTTTTTCGTACCAATAGTCTGGGGCCCTTACCACGCACGATTAAGGGAAAGAATGCTAGAAAGAGCGACGCATTTCGTGACTGGACCGTTTACTCGGAGCGAGAACGCTACGGAGGTGATCTAATTGTACAAACTCGAATGGCTGACACAATATGAAGAGGTTGCTGTTGAAATTACGTCCAGAGAAGAGTCGGGCAACATGTCACTTCCTCCCACATACGTCTCGCGAAACGATTAAGACCAGAAAATTATAGAAATTAGATGTCACACAGAGTTTTACCAAGAATCGTTCTTCCCCACGTGCCGTTCCTGAATGGAACAGGAAAGAAGGGAAAAGGCTAGAGATACCAAAAGGATGGCTTGCGGTGTACAAGTGCAGCTGTAGATATAGACAGAAAGTCGATTGTATTGAGCGCATGCGTCAGAAATCAAGTGTGGATCCCGTGTTTAAGATTAGAATAATCAGATAGTTGGAACGTTGACGAATTGAAAATTGCATAAGTATTTTGCGGCGCTCTATCGATCGTGGAACGTAAAATCAAACTTTAAATAATAATTTCTTTTGACTGAGGATCAAAAACGATTTTCCCGCTGAGGATGCACGTCACATGAAACACTCCATGGACAGGTAATGTTTTGGCTGACTTGAAATAAATAATACAGAAAATTACTGAAAACATTTTGAGACAATGGAGAAAAAACATGTGATGATTAGCAGGAGTAACACGAAGTGCGTTCTTGGAAGGGTAATTTTTTGATTGTGTTGATGTTTTCATGCCATTAGCGATCAACAACGTTCATCTTCGACCCATGCCAGGCCAATAAGGAAACACAGCTCATCATAAGGACCTTTTGAAGAAAGGGTATGTAATGAAAATGGGAAATTCCCAAGAGATTGTCACTTACAGTAATATAAAAATAAGGAACTCACTTTTTAAGAAAAGAAATGTACACAAGTGTACTTGGACTGGTGAAGGCCTTACATCAATAACTGACTATATTTTAGCAAATGATAACCTAGTGGGCCAAGTAAAGTATACAAGACTTTATAGAGGACGAGATATGGGATCAGGTCATTTCTTAGTAATCCCCAGAACACACCTTTTAGCGAAATGGAAAACAATGTCCAAACAAATATCAAACCAACAAAAGTAAATCGTTAACGAAGTATAAATGCTTGAAGGAGACATTATCTAACGTCTTTACCAAGGTAGATCAAATAAAGAGCTAAGAAACCTGCAAACTAGAGTTAGATAATTTAATATAGAAGAAGAATGGTAAAATCTAAGGTATGTAATATACAGACTAGCTGGAGAAACTCTTGGTAAAATGAAAACAAAGGAAAAGAAAGGACCAAAATTTGGAATGAGGATGTAAGCAAAGCTGTTAAAGAAAAACGGGATAGATATATAAAACTCCACGCTGAATAGATGCAGTCCTACAGGGAGAGAAGACGTACTGTCAAATGTGTAGCAAAAAAAGCACACGAAGAATGAGATTTATTTCCGACATTGGTAGTGATGTTCTCGGGAGACAGCTAATGGTCTACAGGGTTTTAACGTGACAGAATAAGAGAAGATGCAAGTAAACAATACTAAAGAAGAACTATGGATAAATTATTACAACGGATTATGGTATTACAGTGCAGCACAAGAAACTGAAATTCAAGCAATATATGAGAAGGGATTAAATGAAATATAGCCTGATGAAATAACGTCTGCCTTAACATCACTTAACGACAGAGAAGTGATAGGAAGAGAAGGTATTAATGCTAAAGTGCTAAATGATGCTATTTCTACGACTGCATCTCTTATACAAGCGTTAGAAGAGCGAAAGTATCCTCAAAGACTGGAGATAGCTAGAGTGATATCAGTTTTTTTAAAAAAAATAAGACGAAAGCCTGTGCAGTAACTACAGAGTTATAATTATGGACTCGCCATACCAGATATTTACTGAGATTTTTAACACACGAATTGAAAAAGATAACGAAAGTAGAATGAAATTTTCACTCTGCAGCGGTGTATGCACCAATGTAAAACTTCCGTGCAGATTAAAACTGTGTGCCGGAACAGTGCTCGAACTCGCGCTCTTTGTCTTCCACCTCGCTCTACGTACGCACCTACCCAAGCACAATGCACGTCCCCTGTTCACAGCCTTACTCGTCTCCTACCTTCTAAACTTCACAGCCCTCCTGCGAAACTTGCAAGACTAGCACTCCTGGAAGAAAGGATATTACGGAGAAATGGCTTAGTCACAGCCTGGGGGATGTTTTCAGAACTAATTTTTCAATCTACAGCGGAGTATGCACTGATGTGAAACTAGACGAGGTACTGGCAGAAGTAGAGCTATGTGGACTGGTCGTGAGTCGTGCTAGGGTAGCTCAGTCTGTCAGTGTGCTTTTGGCAGTGGTGAGCCGACCAAGTCTTGTTGCCGTCTCGTCTGTTGTGCTCCTTACGAGCGAGCACGCGTTTGTTTACTTCTGCGTAGCGGCTTGTCTTCGTGCCCGAATCTAATGACCATCATGGCGTTTCCGTAGCTCCAACCCACGATTAAATTAAATTTTCCTTTATATCATGAAAGATCAAAAGTATTTGAAGCAGACCGGTTTATCCGGTACGAAATGCGTCTCCCGCCGCAAGATGTTCTCGGAATTAAGTTTTCGATCTTTAGTATCAATATACACTCCTGGAAACTGAAATAAGAACACCGTGAATTCATTGTCCCAGGAAGGGGAAACTTTATTGACACATTCCTGGGGTCAGATACATCACATGATCACACTGACAGAACCACAGGCACATAGACACAGGCAACAGAGCATGCACAATGTCGGCACTAGTACAGTGTATATCCACCTTTCGCAGCAATGCAGGCTGCTATTCTCCCATCGAGACGATCGTAGAGATGCTGGATGTAGTCCTGTGGAACGGCTTGCCATGCCATTTCCACCTGGCGCCTCAGTTGGACCAGCGTTCGTGCTGGACGTGCAGACCGCGTGAGACGACGCTTCATCCAGTCCCAAACATGCTCAATGGGGGACAGATCCGGAGATCTTGCTGGCCAGGGCAGTTGACTTACACCTTCTAGAGCACGTTGGGTGGCACGGGATACATGCGGACGTGCATTGTCCTGTTGGAACAGCACGTTCCCTTGCCGGTCTAGGAATGGTAGAACGATGGGTTCGATGACGGTTTGGATGTACCGTGCACTATTCAGTGTCCCCTCGACGATCACCAGTGGTGTACGGCCAGTGTAGGAGATCGCTCCCCACACCATGATGCCGGGTGTTGGCCCTGTGTGCCTCGGTCGTATGCAGTCCTGATTGTGGCGCTCACCTGCACGGCGCCAAACACGCATACGACCATCATTGGCACCAAGGCAGAAGCGACTCTCATCGCTGAAGACGACACGTCTCCATTCGTCCCTCCATTCACGCCTGTCGCGACACCACTGGAGGCGGGCTGCACGATGTTGGGGCGTGAGCGGAAGACGGCCTAACGGTGTGCGGGACCGTAGCCCAGCTTCATGGAGACGGTTGCGAATGGTCCTCGTCGATACCCCAGGAGCAATAGTGTCCCTAATTTGCTGGGAAGTGGCGGTGCGGTCCCTTACGGCACTGCGTAGGATCCTACGGTCTTGGCGTGCATCCGTGCGTCGCTGCGGTCCGGTCCCAGGTCGACGGGCACGTGCACCTTCCGCCAACCACTGGCGACAACATCGATGTACTGTGGAGACCTCACGCCCCACGTGTTGAGCAATTCGGCGGTACGTCCACCCGGCCTCCCGCATGCCCACTATACGCCCTCGCTCAAAGTCCGTCAACTGCACATACGGTTCACGTCCACGCTGTCGCGGCATGCTACCAGTGTTAAAGACTGCGATGGAGCTCCGTATGCCACGGCAAACTGGCTGACACTGACGGCGGCGGTGCACAAATGCTGCGCAGCTAGCGCCATTCGACGGCCAACACCGCGGTTCCTGGTGTGTCCGCTGTGCCGTGCGTGTGATCATTGCTTGTACAGCCCTCTCGCAGTGTCCGGAGCAAGTATGGTGGGTCTGACACACCGGTGTCAATGTGTTCTTTTTTCCATTTCCAGGAGTGTATAAAGCTGGCGAATGAAGGGCTGTACCCCGACGTTATGCGGCGCCATGCCAACGATCTCAGTTTCCGATAAGTGGGAGTTGCCATGGTTCATCATGCTGGTTTTGGCCTCCGAGCGTTGAGGACTCCTGTTTGAGGTACCGTCGGACGTTGACGTGTCAGTCTTTAAACCTTACGACAACCTCGTCTGTCTTGGAATTCAGTAAAACATTTCCCTGTTTCGCCATCTACATTTCATTTTCATTATCGCTGTAATTATGTCATGGATGCGAGTCTCTCCCCTAAATGTTTTACGATATTAGTCTTCCAGATTCTCTTAAGATGCAGTTTTTTAATGCTTTTCGCGATACAAGTCCGTCTCATTGCCGTAAGAAGCGGTAAAATCGCCGATTGCTACCGACCAATATCGGTGCATTGTAAGTGAAATTTTAGAGCTCCTACTTTGCCGTCTTTGAAAATGTTTTAAGCTAGCTCTGTGCTTCGATGTCAAATTGTACAATTTCATTTTCTGTCAGCGGTGAAACTACGGCGGTCCATTTATTAAGCCATATGGATCAGACGTCAATCTCAGCAAGTCCAAACTCATGACAATCGATTGAGGAGCACGTTGGAACTGGAAGTTGCGTATGCTTTCATCTGCGACACGGGAAACTGTCAAGATGAGGTAGGGAGACGGATCACGCTAGGGGGAATGTCTATGAAAAAGCTCAATATGATCTGACAGCGATAACGAACATCACAAAGGTCCGGATTGTTGAAACGCTTAGTTCTTCTCTTGTGGGTGCAAACATTGACCATTAAGGCAAGAGACAAGCAGCATATTGCTGCTTTTGTGCTCTGGTGCTTGCGCTGGATGCTGCGCATAGTAAAAACCGAAAGAATAACAAATGTGTCCATTACTTAGCAACCAGTATCTCCAGGTGACTTTCTTTTTATGTGAACCAAAAATGTTTTGCAGTTCTTTGACCATATTGCTAGGAGACATGGAGGAAACGTAGAGGAAATGATCGTGGAAGAGAAGGCAGAGGGCAAGAGCTCAAGGAGAAGGACCTCGAGCAGATAGGAGCATCAAACCAAAAGGATATTTTGTCTACCGCTCCACCAGGCTCTAAGAGGAGCTGGTAAACGTTCGGTATGGAGACGCTTGTTTCATGGCGTCACAACGCTCAGAAATGAGCATAACGACTTGTGATGATTATGATGATTAAGTCATTACTGGTTTCATTCTCTACGAACATCCTCAGGTGATCTACAGTAAGATACAGATTACACTAAAAGCTACGTAATACATGACATGTAGCTGTCATATCCAGTACTCACCAACAGTCTTCGTAAATAATTATATTATCAACAATGAAGAACGTGTCGCAGCTTACTGTGGAAACACAACGGGTCCCAGTCATCAACAACATTCAGGAAAATGCCTAATCACTGATAAAGTTATTTATAAACTGTTATTTGTGTGAGCGGCCCCCTTGATTTGCCAATTCTTATGGCAGCAACAGAGATAATTGTTGTATCGCTTTGTGGCAATGGGACAATCTGTATTGGTAAAAATTAAGTAAATAAAATAAACTTTCTACATACAAGCAAACAGGACATTTGAGAAACGATGTCGTTTTGTCTCTAGGCAACATGCGTTCACAAATGGCACAGCGGACTAAGTAAGTCCTTAGGCAATGCTATGAGATATATTTGGTTGTATACCACACATCTAAAGCCAATCACCATGCAACTTAACGTTTCAAGGTAGACGGATGTGAGGTAACGGGCGAGTTGTGGCGCCCTGGAAATCTTCTTAAGTTCGGAGTCGTCGTGGCTGCATGGGGCCGCTCGCCGGGCGTGGGCCATTCGGCACGCCGACCACTTGGTGCCGGACGTTGGCCGAAGCAACAGGGGCCCAGCCGCGTGGCTGGGAATTCCATGGTGACGCTGTGTCGATGAACGAGACATGCTGGGAGTGCCAAAGATGGCGGACTTTGTGAAACCATCATGGTAGACATTTCACAGTTTGTATAGAAATTAATAGTAGCCATATGAATCATGATACCTCAAATAGAAACATGTACATTGCCATTATTTGCACGACGATTCTGATGGTGAAATCAGATTTTCAATACCTTTATTAGTTTAAAGTTTAGCATCTGACAGTAAATTGTACAAGTAACACCGAGCAATGAATTTCCAAAATCTAAACAGCTGATCCGATTTCGTCGATCGACGTGTCTTTGGAAACCTATTAGTGTAAACCTAAATTGGTATGAATTACAGGCATGTAACATAAATAGCACATGAGTTACTGGAGGCCAAAATGGGCTATTACTATCGATCACGTCAGGCCATAAGTACTCCACCGAAAAAACAGTAGCAGCATATTTATAAATATATTTATTTATTTATATATTCGATTATATCCAATATATGCCATTCATGAAAATATTGTTTAAATATTTACTGTGTTTTAGAAAGCACAGAGACATTAGGCTATGGCCTACCTTTTGTTGCTATTTCTTTGATATATGTTTATTTAATTTGTTTATGTATTTAGTAATGTTTGTTAGAGAGTGTTTATGGTCCATCTGTAGGAATATTTATTTAATTTCAAGTTATTTAAATGTAAATCCAGTATTTCAAATGTGCTTCCTTACGTTTGTGTGGGTGCGTTTGCTTACAGACTTGGCGCGAGCGCTCTGGCCAGTCACAGCGCTCGTGAATGGGACGACTGGATGGAAGCTCGAGAAAAGTTCAGTACAGTACAGGAGAGGACACGGGAGTGAGTGCTGGAAGCGGAGACGTGGCAGGACGTGAAGGCGAGACGTACGGTCGCAGGAGAGACTTGGACAGTGTGGAGCAGTTTGCGTGTGGTCGTGACAGATAGAAATACTTCTGAGTGCCGACTCGTGCACTTGCAAGATTTCCGTGGCTTCTACAGTTAAGACGTAGTGCGCATTTAGAAGTGAATATCTCGTGAGCTATGTTGTTGTTCATGTCTAATTACGTGCAGCAGGAATCTTTTGTTTCCCTGATAATTGACTTTTATTTTATTTTATTTCTTGACCATCAACACCAAGTGTTTTGCAGAAATATACCCTATTCTCAAAGGTACTACTACTATCATACACATCATTTAAAGTCGTTAAGGTAGTATCTGCAGATGTTGTTTAATTGCTATCTTTAATTTATAAACTAAATGTTACATTCAAAATTTCTACGTTACATACGCAACTGCCGAGTGATACGAACCTTCGACCATTCGATTCATGTGTCTAGTCATATTGTATACTGTAGACTCAACAGTATTTGGCTTGTAATGCGGCAACTATGTATCCCAGCCTCTAAACAACGAAACCAGCCAAAACCTTTAATACACTCCTGGAAATTGAAATAAGAACACCGTGAATTCATTGTCCCAGGAAGGGGAAACTTTATTGACACATTCCTGGGGTAAGATACATCACATGATCACACTGACAGAACCACAGGCACATAGACACAGGCAACAGAGCATGCACAATGTCGGCACTAGTACAGTGTATATCCACCTTTCGCAGCAATGCAGGCTGCTATTCTCCCATGGAGACTATCGTAGAGATGCTGGATGTAGTCCTGTGGAACGGCTTGCCATGCCATTTCCACCTGGCGCCTCAGTTGGACCAGCGTTCGTGCTGGACGTGCAGACCGCGTGAGACGACGCTTCATCCAGTCCCAAACATGCTCAATGGGGGACAGATCCGGAGATCTTGCTGGCCAGGGTAGTTGACTTACACCTTCTAGAGCACGTTGGGTGGCACGGGATACATGCGGACGTGCATTGTCCTGTTGGAACAGCACGTTCCCTTGCCGGTCTAGGAATGGTAGAACGATGGGTTCGATGACGGTTTGGATGTACCGTGCACTATTCAGTGTCCCCTCGACGATCACCAGTGGTGTACGGCCAGTGTAGGAGATCGCTCCCCACACCATGATGCCGGGTGTTGGCCCTGTGTGCCTCGGTCGTATGCAGTCCTGATTGTGGCGCTCACCTGCACGGCGCCAAACACGCATACGACCATCATTGGCACCAAGGCAGAAGCGACTCTCATCGCTGAAGACGACACGTCTCCATTCGTCCCTCCATTCACGCCTGTCGCGACACCACTGGAGGCGGGCTGCACGATGTTGGGGCGTGAGCGGAAGACGGCCTAACGGTGTGCGGGACCGTAGCCCAGCTTCATGGAGACGGTTGCGAATGGTCCTCGTCGATACCCCAGGAGCAATAGTGTCCCTAATTTGCTGGGAAGTGGCGGTGCGGTCCCTTACGGCACTGCGTAGGATCCTACGGTCTTGGCGTGCATCCGTGCGTCGCTGCGGTCCGGTCCCAGGTCGACGGGCACGTGCACCTTCCGCCAACCACTGGCGACAACATCGATGTACTGTGGAGACCTCACGCCCCACGTGTTGAGCAATTCGGCGGTACGTCCACCCGGCCTCCCGCATGCCCACTATACGCCCTCGCTCAAAGTCCGTCAACTGCACATACGGTTCACGTCCACGCTGTCGCGGCATGCTACCAGTGTTAAAGACTGCGATGGAGCTCCGTATGCCACGGCAAACTGGCTGACACTGACGGCGGCGGTGCACAAATGCTGCGCAGCTAGCGGCATTCGACGGCCAACACCGCGGTTCCTGGTGTGTCCGCTGTGCCGTGGGTGTGATCATTGCTTGTACAGCCCTCTCGCAGTGTCCGGAGCAAGTATGGTGGGTCTGACACACCGGTGTCAATGTGTTCTTTTTTCCATTTCCAGGAGTGTATTTAAATTCTGAGTCTGAGGGTGCGTATTCGAGGGCCAAACCACCTCCTTTCATTTCATTATTAATGGACAGCCTGCACAGATGATCTGAGAGGTCATTTGCTTACAAGTATGAAAAGCTTTGTTTAGACAGTGTAACAGTGGCACATTCAGAACCCAAATTGAGTTAACAAGATACTTAAGAAAATAGGACAGTAATTAACCTAGACGCTTAAATTCCCTTGAGTATTATCACAAAGAAATACAGCTTTAGTACCAAAGAACCTGTCTTTCTTAGCTCTCTGGCCTCAGAATAGTGGCATATCCTTGTGTCTAGTAATAGTTTGTTTGCCACAGATAGCTATCTTTTTAGCCACTGTGGGCACGCTATAGTTACTTGAAAGGATAAGAAAACTGGAGTTAACATCCAGTCGACGTGCGATGTGAATTAATCGTGTTCAAAACAGAGGGGAGACAGAGAGAGAGAGAGTGAGGAGAGAGAGAGAGAGAGGGGGGGGGGAGGGAGGGAGAGGAAGGAACACAAAACTCGAATTGACGAGGATTGGGTAGGGGAAGTCGCCGTCGCCTTTTAAGTACTTAAACAGTTTTCCTTTCCTTAAGATTTTCTCGCACCAACTCATGAACTATGCCTTGCCCAGTATGCCTATCGGCAGGGGTGAGATCGATACGTCCGTGTTTCTCCTCTGAAGGTTGTACTGAAAGGCCTGTGATGCCCGTCGCCCCTGAACATGCGTGTCTCCCATTTCACCCGCATAACTTCTTCAGACTCTATTGCGAAACTCGTCTCTAGCTCGCAATTTCTCGAGAGCTGCTTCCTGTTGGCTGTACCAGCAATTTATTGCGAGTACGTACCGAGTAGATAGCATCTCTGATATTTATAGGCGTTGTTAAAGGGCAGAAATGCAACTCTGGCGCAAGATATGCAACACGTTGTTCGCGACTATAAAGCTCGAGCTATAAATTTCGATGTTCCTCCCTCTACAAAGGCGAGGGCCGCTGGAGCATGGCCGGCGTCCGGGGAGCGGAAGACGTGTCGTGCGTGCTTCGAACCCTCCTCCTTCTCCCCCCGCCCCTCCCCGCATCCCCTACATCTCGACAGCTGTAATACCAGGACGTGACCACGACGTTAGGTGCGGCGCTTGGTCTCCACACAACCACCAAGGGCTGTAGTTCATGATACACAAACATTGTATTACCAGAAAGAACACTCTCGTTTCTCCTTCTTGGTATCTGAAAATATGTTTTCCTCATACAGTAGCAGCCCCATATAACGTAGTTTTCTGAGGATATGCTCTGCCGCATCGAGAGAGCGCCAGGGAATAACAAATTACGCGTGGGAAATATTCCATCATATTTGGGGTTATGTTTAATTCTTGTTCCGATATTTCGACTGACAACCTCTCAGCAGTTCTCAAGGTGAGTCGATTGCAAGTTTTTAATTCGCTTCACACACATACATGTGTCAGAGATAACACTCTTGGAGACGAGAGCGTCGGTCTGCGAACGTGACGTCATTCTGACGTCAAGCGCAATATCTAAAACCGCCGGAATTGTTATCGATTTTGTGACAAGGAACAATATGAATGTTTTTGCTCCTCGTTTCACTCGTAGCAGTTTAAGCTGTCCTCTTAGGTTCCTGCCTAACCAAACATTCGGAAATCGCCAGATATTTATTTCAACCTTCGATCTCTGATCAGACGTGTCAGAAATGTCAATAACGTCGAATACTGTAGAAAGTACTTGTATTACAAACAATCCTCTTGGAAGAACATCCGCAACTGAGCATTATATCAGAGGTTGAGAATACCGCTTCAGTGTAAATTTCTTTTACTATCACGACCGGTTTCGGGCTCTCATAAGCCCGTCCTGAGGTGTCGGGTCTAGTTGCGACACCTAAGGATGGGCTTATGATAGCCCGAAACCGGTCGTGATAATAAAATAAATTAACCACTGAAGCGGTATTTTCAACCTCTGGTACTTGTATTACATTAATACGAAAGTCCCACAATATGTTAACAACGCTAGCTATTTGCTTGTGGGCCGGCCGTGCTGGCCGAGCGGTTCTAGGCGCTACAGTCTGGAATGGCGCGACCGTTACGGTCGCAGGTTCGAATCCTGCCTCGGGCATGGATGTGTGTGATGTCCTTAGTTTAGTTAGGTTTAAGTAGTTCTATGTTCTAGGGGACTGATGACCTCAGATGTTAAGTCCCATAGTGCTCAGAGCCTTCTGATCCATTTATTTGCTTGTGGCGAGATGTAAATCTATGTTTTTCGACTCCAGAAATCACGACGTTATCCATTATGCTAGCAACTAGTCACGTGCCATCAATCTCCCTTCATGGTTATCACAGTATCTGCTGAAGGCTTATATGGTTGATCTAATGATAATGCTGAGGTGTCTATGATGAATTTAGAGTACTATGTTATCTTGAGACGCCATTCTGCAAAATTATACGTAGTACAAGTGTGTTTCATGCTTAATTTGTAAATTATTGACGATAGAAAGTCACTCCCGAAAGAACAGGCACTGCGGCGACTGCAGCCATTATGAAATACACGAAATGTATTCGCAGTTGCGAATATGGACAACCATCAGCTGTCTAATGGCAAAATGGCAATGAAAGATTATACCAGATCTCGTCTCGAACCTGGATTTCCCGGTCACCGCGAGCAGTAGCCTTACAATTTGGCTATCCGAACACGACTCATTGCTAGACCCAAGCTTCCATATGTCTTCAACCATGTGTCTACATCCCGTACTCGTACATCCATTATGTCTATACTCGTACAGGTGAGACATTTTATTTGAATGTCGCTTGTCCGGTAGAGTAGAGAGTAGAAGGGGTTGGTGGGCGCACGACAGCAAGGTCTTCAGCGCCCGTACAGTATCATAGTGAGACGGATGTCAAAAAAAAAAAAAAAAAAACTCAGAACATTTACATAAAACGGAACATAAAACACGGGGAACAATCATTGAAGAATATGTGCTCACCCACACCGAAGCGTGGGATGAAGCAGGGCGTCAGCAGTAAAACATGGACAACACAGGAAGAAAATGAGAGAGGGAGCTAAAGCAATGTAGCAGATGGAAGTGGCTGGCTGACCGCAAGGAAAAAGGGGAGGAGTCAGCCACCTGCAATACACTAAAACCTCCAGCCTAAAAGTTTAGGCCAGAGTCCAGACACATCACAAAACTTAAAAACCCTAGACACACACGTCTCATCGTTAGCTAAAACACAAGGCAGATCCCCATAAACTTGTGCTTCTGCCCTTGCATCACGGTATAAAATGCAATCTGTTAAAATGTGCCGGACAGAGATGTGCACACCACAGGCATCACAAAACGGAGGATCCTCCCGCCGTAACAAATAGCTATGCGTCAGAGGACAGTGCCCGATCCGCAGACGTGTGAGGGCCACCTCTTCCCGCCTGAGCAGCCGGCAGGAGGAACGCCACGGCCGAGTGGTGGACTTCACCGACCGCAGTTTATTGGCCGTCACCGCCAGCCATTCGTCCTCCCACATCTCCATGCACTTCCTGTGGAGTGCAGCGATGACTGACTGCAAGGGGATAGGACACTGGACCACATCCTGCTCTCTGCAGGCCTCTTGGCAGCCCGATCGGCCTGTTCATTGCCCCATATGCCGACATGACCAGGCACCCAGCAGAAGGATACCTCTTTACCCCGCCGTTGGAGCAAGTACAGTTGGTCATGTATCAGCTGGACCATCTCCTCAGTCGGGTATAGGTTCTGCAGTGATTGTAAGGCACTAAGAGAATCGGAGCAGGTACGAAATCGATCGCCCCAAACACAATGCGTCTGCTCCAGTGCCTTCAGGATCGCGTGGAGCTCCGCTGCGAAAACGGTATATTCAGCAGGGAGGCGAATCCGGGTAACATGATCAGGGAACACCACAGAACAGCCAAGGAAAGTCTCCTGTTTGGAGCCATCAGTATAAACGACAGTGAAACCGTGATGCACATCTAAAATGTTAAAAAACAGAGATTGGAACGTAAAATCTGGTGTGCCATGTTTCTTAAAATTAGTCAAATCTAAAATAAGTTTGGGTCTCCGGAGGAGCCAAGGTGGAGATCTGCTCCAACCGTGACGTAAAACACGAAGACCAGCCATAGACATCGCACCGAGGCAATCCTGTGCGCGAATCCCATAGGGCTGCGTCGCACGTCGCCGGTTATGAAACAATCGTGCCAGAGGAGGCTGAGCAACGGTATGGTATGCAGGGGTGTATGGTGTGGACAAAGTTTTATACGCCTGGCGCACTGTAAGTAGCCGTCGCCACATATGAAGTGGCGGTTCACCAGCCTCTGCACAGAGGCTTGGTATGGGGCTAGTTCGGAATGCCCCAGTGGCCAACCGAAGCCCTTTATGGTGGACAACGTCCAAATTCTTTAAGTAAGAAGGCCTCGCGGACCCATACACCGTGCACCTATCGAGCCGAGATCGCACAAACGCCCTGTAAAACTGGAGCAGACAAGTCCTGTCAGCTCCCCATGTACTGTGGCTAAGACATTTTAAAATACTTAAAGCCTGAAGCGACCGCCGTTTCAAGTCTTTAAGATGAGGTAACCACGTGAGCCTCGAGTCAAAAATGAGCCCCAGAAATCTCACCGTGTCTTTAAAAGTAAGAACAGCGTCCCTCAACCGCAACTCAGGAAAGGTTAAAATCGAACGAGAACGGTTAAAAAGAAAACATACAGACTTCTCGGTGGAAAACTTAAATCCACTCTTCAGCGCCCAGTCATCCAAACGCCTAATCGTAAGTTGCAACTGACGAGTTGTCGTTGCAAGGCTTGAAGAAGAGCAGAACAAAGAGAAATCATCAACAAACGAAGAACACTGGACAGGACTTTTCACTATGGACGTAATGCTATTAATAGCAATCAAAGAGAGTCACACTTAAAACGCTACCCTGAGGGACACCATTCTCCTGCTCAAAGCGATCAGACAGGTCGTCACCAATTCGGTATCTAAAATATCGTGGCGAGAGGAAAGACTAAATAAAAAGAGGAAGACAACCACGAAAACCCCATTCGTGAAGTCGCTTGTCCGGTGTCGACGCAGTGCCTTTGTTATTCCGATTACGATGCAATGTTCCTTCGGACATGCATACAGGTATGCACATCATTGTTAAGAATTTTTAATATGTTGCATCCCTGTCAGCAACTGTGACACATTAATGCGTCAGAGATCTGTCTCAGTTACGAAAAGTTACAGGTCCTTATCCAGGTTTCGGCTGGAGTATTTTATGCTTCTGAAGAAGGCTAGATTACTCTAGCTGAAACCTGCGTAAAGACCAGTAATTTTTCGCAACTAAAGTGGATCTTTGACGTATTACATCATTGCTCTTCTCAAGTTGTAGTTGATTACTTATGACAAGTTTCATTGCCGAAAATACGTACTGTGACGGTTCAGTTAAAATGCCTAGTTGCTTGAAGAGGTACCTACATAATGTCCATGGCTGCACACCACATATTCTTCTTACTGTTCGCTTTTGTGCAACCAGTACTGTGATGAGTTACCACAGAAAATTATTACCTACGACATTGTTCAGTGGCATAAAAAAAAATAAAAAAATAAAAAATAAAAAAAATAAAAGTCAGAAGGCTGATACGCTTGTTTCCAAGATTAGCAGTTATGCAAAGAGAAAAACTTATTCATCTTGGCTGCTGTGAGACATCTCTTCACCTGAGAACCCTTTGCTACCCATATACTGAGAAGTATGGGCCGAGACAAGGAAAAACTTTCAAGTAAACGTGATGTCTAGGGTGCATACCTTAAGAGCTATAACCACTTGCTCACTTTGTTGGTGTGAAACATATCCCTTTTGCAAAACAACAGGAAAACTTTTTTCTTGGTTTTTGTCCATACTTCTTCCTTTGTTCTTTTGCTTGCGCCTTTTCCCCGCAGTGACGCAGGGTCGACATGGTTAAGTGGATTTGGCAAGGTTAACTTAAAGGGTGGCTGGATGCCCTTCCTGCCGCCACCCCATACCACCCAGGAGGGAATTAGTGTATCATAACTGTCTGTGTCTAGTGTAATCCATGGAATAGTGCAAATGTGTTCCGATGTCTGCGAGCAGTGGAACTGAGGCGGAACGTGGGGACCAGCCCGGTATTCACCTAGTGGGATGTGGAAAACCGCCTAAAAAGCACATCCAGGCTGGCTGGCTGGCACACCGGCCTCCGTCGTTAAGCCGCCGGGTGGATTCGATCCGGGGCCGGCGCGCCTACTCGAGTCCAGGAAGCAGCACATTAGCGCTCTCGGCTACCCAGGCGGGTCTTGGTTTTATCCATACTACCTCCACCCAAAATACGGAAATCAAAGAGCTTGCATTACAACAGATGTGATTGACGGTATTGGAGTTGAATAGGTGCTCATGGCTCATAATGGATGCATTTCTCAAGAGACCGTGTTTAATAGATTGTTTTCTTGTTTCGGTGCATTGTACCATCTCTGAAAGTGTGCTTGTGGATTTCTGGTTCACCCTACATGTGTTTCGACATGAACGGGAGCTCGAAAATGTAGGTTAAATTCCTTTCTTAATTCTTCGAGAAAAGTATTGCAGTCTTAACTCATGCGTAAATCAATTTCTACATCATTTTAAATGAAATTGCAGTTGAATATCGCCATTAATTTGTGGTAATACGTCTAGAGCTTTTGTATCTGTTTACAGGGACATTGTGAGGCAGACGGTATTCGACATATCCGTTAATCTTGTATTTATAAATTGGTTTGTATAGTGCATCCAAGTCTTTCCTCGATCTACACTAACAATGTTTTAGAAAACTAGGTCTTTGAGAAAAACTAACGCGCTATTCAACCATTGCAGTGTAATTGTGCACAATTCCTTTTGCCTTTGTTCTAACAGATATGAGGGGCGACAAATGTGTATCCGACTTTCCACTCTGAAACCATCTCATTTTCAAAGAATCTTCAAGTCAATCATAAGAGTCGCATTTCTTTTCCACATATGGATATCGCGTCCAGTAGGTGTTGGGGTATCGTCATCGTGTTGCTCGTGGGAGATGATAAATACGCTTGACTAATAATAATCTTTATTCACGATAACCAGTTTCGGTAATGAATGTCATCGTTTTCAGAATTCGACAGGCAGATTACTGGGTATTTTTCTTATTGCTGTTTTAAGAAATATGCAATAATCTCTCTTTCGATATCTGAAGATGTTACACTGATTACCGAAACCAGTTGTGGAGGATAAAGGTTATTGTTAGAAGGTTTGGCAAAGGAGTTTATCTTCACTAATTTAAAGTCTTTCACCTAATGTTTACACAGTATGACTTCAGTTTTCAGGTTTCAATGAAGTGAAGAAAATCTTCGGAAAAATTCTCCTCCAACAGTAATGGTCAATTCGGAAGATGCGTTTCAAGATAATGTCGTATTGTAATATATAAAGCTTGTATACATATGAAAAGGTCTTTCTAGGTGCTTCAGCAAATATAATTCGCCTCAAGTTATTTTAGTTCTGTGGCTGTCTGTTGGAATTACCCCTAAGGTAATGATGCTCAGCACTCATAACTGGCAGACGCACTTCTATTGTTCGCAAGTGATGGTATTCCGTCATCTTTCTCTCCTCTCGCTATACTAAGTGCACTGACAAACTTTCTCCTGTTAATCATACTCCAACAATTCTCTCTCGATATTTTCCACAGAGTTTTTACTCTCGGGCAGGTGCCCTAAGAGTAGCCAATGTAACAGATCGTGTGGACATCACTGATATATCGAGGAATAGTCGCAGGGCTCGAACGAACTAACACAGACCGCATGCTTGCATTTTTTTTTTAATTACCGACATAGTAGGTAACAGATATAAACCGAAATTCCACAAACGTACGTGACAGCCTTTGATATCCCTCGTGTTGTCAGTGTTCTCCAGCCCTCCAGCCATTGATAGTAGATCACGTCCCCGCTTGTTCTGTTGTGTATCGATTTAATGGGGCTTGTACTATCACTGCGAGACATGCGCGTGTCCGGACGGGCAACATGTCTGTCTCTGTTAGCCATGCATTTACGGATAATGGAGAATCATTATTACTGTCATCCTCGCTTTACGCTACGTCACACAATATACAGGCAGACACAGAGTAATGTTCCTAAACAAATGGACGCTGTTTGAGCTCTCCGGACTTACATTCAGCCCCTTGCGCCGGCTAAAAACGCCCGCGTGCTGTTAACGCAGTGTGTTTCAACAGAACACAGACAGATAGAGACCCGATGTTGAGTTTGTATGTCTATATTCGTTCGACAGCCGAACAGAGGATAGCAGCGCCACACGTGATTCAATTAATTCCTGACAATCTCGTTGCAAGAGAGAATTTTTCATATTCAGCGAATATATCACTTCCATCCCCGCTGTTTCTAATGCTTGGTTTTTTTTTTTTTCGTTGTGCAGAATGTTTCGTACACATAGTGTATGATTAAAGGCATCGGCCGAATCAGAACGATAATTTGGGTAGCCGAAATAGGCAATTTTAAAAAGTCAGTAATTTAATCGTTAAGTCTGTTTCGTTGTAAGTCTGAATTACTAAGAAGTCAGCAATTTATTCGTTAAGTCTACTTCGCCATAACTCTCATTTTAGTTTACTTATCTCGTATCCTGAAGTAAGAAACTTTGGACGACAAGATAGTGGAACCTGCTCACTGCTTTCCACAAGATAACCTTATTTTGTAGTAACTGATTCGTGTTCTCACGTTTCGCTAGCACCATAGCAAGCATCATCAACCAATAGGGAGTTACTTCAGACATAATGTTCGACTACGGCGCAAATGTTATTGACGCCAACGGTGAGGGTACTTACATTAGTTGACTGATACACATGCTTATAAGACGTACTCGAGATTTCATGTAGTAGAAGCACTAGGACACCGTTTATTGTTATGATATGTAGAGCAAATTCCAACAATAGGCGTATTTCAATCAGTTCTTATATCATTTCTTTACTTTCCTTTTCCTTACCGACTGAGCTACACAGAAACTCAGTCCGAAAAGTAACTCTGAGATGAGAAACAAATGTTGATGAAACATATGCATGTATTTTCGTGGTCGGCGGAAGACGGCAACCGACCTTCTTTCATTAGTTGCTGTTGTGACAGAAAACGCAAAATAAGACAGCATCAAAGTGTTAAAGCGCTTTTCAAAACAGAGGAAAATAAATAATTTTACATTTGCGATAGCACGTTGCATACATCAGCGTAGGCTACTGGTATCTTGAATAAACATTTTCGTGTTTCTGAACTCGCCCTCAGTTTGTTGTTTCGACCAGTGCTGTAAACGGCCTTCATCATGATGACTGCTGCAAGCACCAGTCAAAAACGACATACCGACGTCACACCACCGAAAAATTGTATGATGACGTGGAGACCTTCCGGGAAGTTATGAAATGACGTTATAGTTCTGTAACAACCCGAAAAAGGGAGGAATAGAAATTTTAATAATATTACATTGATGCCAATATTGAAGTCTGTTAACAAATTAAAATTTTGTAATCGATCTTGACTTGAAGCAATATGATTTCCTACCTTTGGAAACGTTAATCAACCAGACGTTTTCTAGCACAGTTTATACTCTTTCTCTCGACACACTCCCAATTAACACCATCTTCTTGTTTGCTCTTCTTCGTTCTTCTCTTTGCTATAAGCTCTTGCTAAAATATCAGATCTGAATATAACATATAACAATGATTTTTGTATCCCACAGAACACTTTCGAAAGACATGGTACATTTGTTAGCAGATAGTATATTACTAAAATGTAAACTTTCACGGCCGGAAATATCATGTCCATTATAATTATCCGGGCTGTTATGCCGTGGTCGGTTGATGAATTCTGAGGTGATTCCCAACGTTTCGTCTCCGACTGCGGGAGACATCTTCAAGGGGGGTCCGTAGCTTGATGGTCCAACACACACACTGGCTCGCTACTGACTGACAGCCAGTAGCGAGCCAGTGTGTGTGTTGGACCATCAAGCTACGGACCCCCCTTGAAGATGTCTCCCGCAGTCGGAGACGAAACGTTGGGAATCACCTCAGAATTCATCAACCGACCACGGCATAACAGCCCGGATAATTATAATGGACAAGATAGTATATTGATTTATTTACGTTGACTGTCACTTTCAAGAAGCTACCTATAAGGAACTTCTTAATTTATACATCTGTTAAAACCAATATTTAAACGAAAATGCTTTTAAATAAAATTATTTTGAAATTTATTTGAAAATTTTAATTGCCTGGATCGTAATTATATAACGATGATAAGAGAACTAATTTGATGAAAAAATCATGCATCTTAAGATCTAATTTGGTGAGAAATTTGTGTTAGCGCATGTAAAACGGATAAGATGTGTAGCATTTGAATAACAAGAAATATTTCCGGCCGGTGTGGCCGAGCGGTTCTAGGCGCCTCAGTATGGAACCGCGCGACCGCTACGGTTGCAGGTTCGAATCCTGCCTCGGGCATGGATGTGTGTGATGTCCTTAGGTTAGTTAGGTTTAAGTAGTTCTAAGTTCTAGGGACTGATGACATCAGATGTTAAGTCCCATAGTGGTCAGAGCCATTTGAACAAGAAATATTTTCATCAAAAGAATTATAAAATCAAGACTTGTGTACTACAGTGGTATCTTATCAACGAAATATTTTCATTAAAATAGGGCATATCAACAGAAGAACATACATTATTCACGAGATTATGCTGCGTTTCACATGTGTTAATTTTATATATTTTTTTCAGGGTAAATGTCTTGCTATTCAGATGCTACCTTTTATATCCGTTTCACGCACTCACACACTTATTTCTCACTACACTGCATCTGAATATGGTTGATTCTTTCAACCAAAACTAGTTATTTAATTATTGTTATCTATTTGTGTTGAAAATGTATCTGACCTCGCATATCTCTATCCTGCCAATCTCATGTAATACTTTCAAAAAATATGTTTATATAGTTTACATATGCTTACTCTTGTCTAATACATTATGGACTATGAGCAATATAACAACGCCTTCTAAGCGTTAACAAGTACTGGAAAGAATCAATGCATATCGAAGCTGTTAAATTAGTCTTAAAATGTATATTAATAAGTCATGAAGTTCCATTAAGACCTAAACCTAGTCCTAGAGTCAAAGTTTCACTCCTGGTTCGCTGCGTGCTACTGTGGCACATGCATCTTTGGAATTTGTGAAAACGTTATTGATAAGAGAATTTGTAGGGCCGACATTTGACAGCAAAAAAGCATTTCAGAGGCCAAAGAACGAGAGATTCCGGACATACTGACATACACAGAATACACTTAACCAAAATAGCGCTTTGCAAATTACGTTAATGCACAGTGATCAGCAACTGATTTAGAGCTAGTGGGAGAAGGTGTAGCACGTGATCGCATCTCGTGAGGGGTTGTAGTGGTCACCTGCGATTCAGAAACGCGAATGGTGGAAAGACATGGGATGCCAATAAATATAAAGGTGGCCATTTCATAGGGGCTTCCTCTCCAAGCCGTGCGGACTTAAGCTTTTCGCGCCCAACGTGGCAAAGTTTTATTTCGCGCATCGAAACACATGCCAGCACATACAGCTGCCAAAGTATAACTATGTGGATACTGTCGACTGGCTCACAATGTAACAGGCGACCGACACTGCAGAGGGATTACTTAACGGTTAATGTATGCAAAGAAGTAACATCATTAGAAAAATTATTCGAAATGCAGAAAAGCCTGCAGACAAATATGCTTGGTATGGATCACGGATGACGACCTTCAACACAAACAAATATAATGTCACGCGTGCAAATAGGTGAAAGAACTGAACCTGCTTTACTGCACCGTCGGCGAGCCATCGGTGTAATCAGTCAAAATTACTACCGGTTTAGCAGTATCTCAAAAATACAAAATATTGTTGTGAAGAAGACCGAAGTCATACTGACATTCAACGAAAACGTACTTGCAAAGTATAATGAAGTTACACTACTGGCCATTATAATTGCTACACCGCGAAGATGACGTGCTACAGACGCGAAATTTAACCGACAGGAAGAAGATGCCGTCATATGCAAATGATTGGTTTTTCAGAGCATTCACACAGGGTTGGCGCCGGTGGCGACACCTACAACGTTCTGACATGAGGAAATTTTCCAACCGATTTCTCTTACACAAACAGCAGTTGACCGGCGTTGCCTGGTGAAATGTTGTTGTTCAAATGGTTCATATGGCTCTGAGTACTATGCCACTTAACTTCTGAGGTCATCAGTCACCTAGAACTTAGAACTAATTAAACCTAACTAACCTAAGGACATCACACACATCCATGTCCAAGGCAGGTTTCGAATCTGCGACCGTAGCGGTCACGTGGTTCCAGAGTGAGGCGCCTAGAACCGCACGGCCGCACCGGCTGGCAAATGTTGTTGTCATGCCTCGTGTAAGGAGGAGAGATGCGTACCATTACGATTCCGACTTTGATAAAGGTCGGATTGTAGCCTATAGCGATTGCCGTTTATCGTATCGCGACACTGCTGCTCGCGTTGGTAGGGTTCCAATGACTGTTAGCAGAATATGGAATCGGTGGGTTCAGGAGGGTAATACGGAACGCCGTGCTGGATCCCAACGGCCTCGTATCACTAGCAATCGAGATGTCAGGCATCTTATCCGCATGGCTGTAACGGATCGTGCAGCCACGTCTCGATCCCAGAGTCAACAGAGGGGGACGATTGCAAGACAACAACCATCTGCACGTTCGACGACGTTAGCAGCAGCATGGACTATCAGCTCGGAGACCATGGATGCGGTTACCCTTGACACTGCATTACAGACAGGAACGCTTGTGATGGTGTACTCAACGACGAACCTTAATGCACCAATGGCAAAACGTCATTTTTTCGGATGAATCCAGGTTCTGTTTACAGCATCATGATGGTCGCATCCGTGTTTGGCGACATCGCGATGAACGCACATTGGAAGCGTGTTTTGGTCATTGCCATACTGGCGTATCACCCGCCGTGATGGTATGGGATGCCATTGGTTACACGTCTCGGTCACCTCTTGTTCGCATTCACGGCACTTTGAACAGTGGACGTTACATTTCAGATGTGTTACGACCCGTATCTCTACCCTTCATTCGATCCCTGCGAAACCCTGCATTTCAGCAGGATAATTCGTGACCGCATGTTGCAGGTCCTGTACGGGCCTTTCTGGATACAGAAAATGTTCGACTGCTGCCTTGGCCAGCACATTCGCCAGATCTCTCACCAATTGAAAACGTCTGGTCAATGGTGGCCGAGCAACTGGCTCGTCACAATACGCCAATCACTACTACTGATGAACTGTGGTATCGTGTTGAAGCTGTATGGGCAGCTGTACCTATACACGTCATCCAAGCTCTGTTTCACTCAATGCCCAGGCGAATCAAGGCCGTTATTACGGCCAGAGGTAGTTGTTCTAGCTACTGATTTCTCAGGATCTATGCACCCAAATTGCGTGAAAATGTAATCACATGTCAGTTCTAGTATAATATATTTGTCCAATGACTATCCGTTTATCATCTGCATTTGTTCTTGGTGTAGCAATTTTAATGACCAGTAGTGTGTCTACAGCAAACTCTCCGACCTACTCTTATTACTACATTAAATGTATTCGCAACTGCGAATGTGGACAACCATCAACTGTATAATGGAAAGACGAGAGTGAAAATTTGTGCCGAACAGGCACTTGAACCCGAATTTGCCGCTTATTGCGAGCGGTCGCTTTAGTATTTGGCTACCCGTGCACGACTTACGAGCAGGCCCAAGCCTCCACGTGTCGTCAACCATGCTTCTACAACTTATACTCGTCCATACATTATGCATATAAGCGTAAAGGTGAGACATTTTCCTTGAAAGTAGCTGCATGCATGTCCAAAGAACCTTTGCATGTTAATTCAGACTAACACAGGCACGGTACCGTCGTATTTATCCGCCAATACTGGCCAGTATTTGGCTACCCGTGCACGACTTACGAGCAGGCCCAAGCCTCCACGTGTCGTCAACCATGCTTCTACAACTTATACTCGTCCATACATTGTGCATATAAGCGTAAAGGTGAGACATTTTTCTTGAAAGTAGCTGCATGCATGTCCAAAGAAACTTTGCATGTTAATTCAGACTAACACAGGCACTGTACCGTCGTATTTATCCGCCGAAACTGGCCAAGTGACTTTCAATTGAAATCTCTCACCTGTACAGGAATATACATAATGGATGTTCGAGTACAGGTTATAGACGCATGATTGACGACATGTACGAGTCTCGCCTGGGTCGTGCACAAATAGCCAAATGGCATACCGCTGGCACGGTAGTTCAACGTGTTCGGCCAGAGGGCTGTTTGCTCGCTGTAATTAAAAAACTGAGTTAAGGAATAACGATCAACTTGAACGGAGGTCTTGTCACGTCCGCTAGACCTAACGCAATGAACTAATCATTATCATCAGTTATCTGCTATATTAGCAGGTCCTTTGCCTCTCCATTTTCTGCGATCCATTGCTTCCTTCTTAAGGCTGCTGTATGTTGTACCGTCCATCATGTCATCCAGTATCTGGAATCTCTTCCTTCCTCACTTCCTTTTCTCTTCTACATAACCTTCTAAAACTGTTTTTATCAGTCCGTCATCCTTTCTTAATATATGCCGAATCCAATTTCTTTGTCTTCTCTTTATTACATCTAGTAACTGTCTTTTCTCTCCCACTCTTCTCAGTACCTCTTCATTTTTTACTCTGTCCATCAAACTTATCCTTTCCATCTTCCGCCATGTCCAGATCTCAAAAGGCTCCAGCCTTTCTCTGTCTTTTTTCCTCATAGTCTATGTTTCAGCGCCATATAGAGGAACACTCCATACAAGACATTTTATGAGTCTCTTTCTGAGTTCTCTGTCCAGACCGCTGCAGAAGATTCTCCTTTTCTTATAAAACGCCTCTTTTGCCATTGCTATCTTTGTTTTAATTTCTGTGGTGCACTTCCAGTCGGTGTCTATCTTGCTTCCAAGATACTTAAAATTTTGCACCTGTTCTAGTGTTTCTCCATTCAGCACAATTTTTATTTCCTTATTTCATCCTATTGCCAATACTTTTGTTTTATTTGTGTTAATTTTCATTCCATATTCTTTTCCGTTAGTTGCAATGGTGTCCACCAAATCCTGTAATTCTTTTTCCCCTGTGGCTAGAAGGACCATGTCATCAGCAAAACTCAAGCATCCTACTCTTCTTCTTCCAATTTCTACTCCTTTGTCATCTAATGAACACTGGTAAATCATATTTTCCAAGTACAGTTTGAAAAGAGTAGGTGATAAACAGCATCCTTGTCTTACTCCTTTCCCTAGTCTGATCCAGTTTGTACTTTCTCCTCTCACTTAAACTGAAACTTTTTGATTATGGTATAATGAGTTTATAAGTCTTCTGGTTTTCCAGTCCACTCTCTTTTCGCTAATGAACTAATACCGAACACAAGAAAAAAGAAGGCATGGCGACCGCTAGCAGTAAGCGGGATATCCCGGTTCGATTCCCAGTCCGGCACTAAATTTCGTTGTCGTCATTCCATTCTACAGCTGACTCTTGTCCATATTCGCAATTTCGAATACATTTGATGTGTGATTCTTCAACTTCTCCCGGCGTATTTCTTGCTCGAACAGTCCACGGGTGTACTGCCGGTCCATAGTGTCCAACGGGCACACAATATTTCGGCGATCAGACATGTCGCCTCGTCAGGTGCGCTGACGATGGCGACATGTCTGATCGCCGAAATATTGTGCCAGTTGGACACTATGGACCGGCAGTACACCCGTGGACTGTTCGAGCACATTTGATGTATTTCATAACGGCTGTAGCCGCTACAGTACCTGTTCCTGTGGACATGCATGCATGTCCCACGAAACTTTACATTGTAATAAAGAATAGCCGGCCGCGGTGGCCAAGCGGTTCTAGTCACTTCAGTCCGGAACCGCGTGACTGCTACGGTTGCAGGTTCAAATCCTGCCTCGGGTATTGATGTGTGTCATGTCCTTAGGTTAGTTAGGTTTAAGTAGTTCTAAGTTCTAGGGGACTGATGACCTCCGATGTTAAGTCCCATAGTGCTCTGAGCCATTTGAACCAATACAGAATAACACAGACACTGTAATATCGTACTCTTGAGTATAGGTCGATAACGTGTGATTTTTACTAAGAAAGGTTCATAAACAGAATACCGAGAGATTCAAAAAACAGTGTGATTCGTCTGGAATTTTAAGTCAGCGCAGGAATGTCACAAAAGTGACCCTTTAGGAAGTATCAAGTGCGTTACCTAATATTTTATGGAGGCGATTTTCTGAAAGATTTAATTTGTCACAATAGCTATGGATGTACCAAGAGTACCAGTTTCACTTAAACAACAGACCAACCACAGGCGCATCTTGATCGTTTGGATCGAAATAACCACTATAAAGGGTGTTTGAAAATTTCCGTTACAGACTTCTGCGACAGTACATATTATTTTGTGTCGGAAAGATGTGATTTGTCACAATAGCTATGGATGTTCCAGGAGTACCAGTTTCACTTAAACGACGGACCATCCACAGGTGCATCTTGATGAAAAATTCAAATGGCTCTAAGCACGATGGGACTTTAACATCTAAGGTCATCAGTCCCCTAGACTCAGAACTATTTAAACCTGACTAACCTAAGGACATCACACACGTCCATGCCCTAGGCAGGATTCGAACCTACGACCGTAGCAGCAGCGCGGTTCCGGACTGAAGCGCCTAGAACTGCTCGGCCACAACGGCCGGCGCATTTTGATCGTTTTGATCGAAATAACTAGTATACAGCATGTTTGAAAATTCCTGTTACAGACTTCTGGAACAGTACATATTATTTTGAGTAGGGAACCATGTCCGCAAACGTCATACAACGGAGCTACATACTGTCAAAGTTACATGTGCCAGTGCCTGTAAATTTATGTATGTACAGAGCGATTCTGTGATGATGTTATAAGCTTTTTAGGTCGATGAAGAAGGATAAATGTATTAATTTGAGTTAAAGGGCCCTATACCGGAAACGAACGCGTCCAAAGTTGTAAGTGATCACCGTTCTGATACCTCTGACAGTGGAAAATATGTATTGGTACTGTTGGTGCTAGGACTGTAAGGGACTCTTTAGAGTTACGTCTCAAACAGGGAAAAAAGTCTAGTAAATATGGTCACTAAAACGCATACCTTAAGAGCTATGAGCAAATGTTGAATAGAGGAGACGTGTTTTGCGTTAATGAATATGAACAATTTCCCATAGCACCACAGGTATGCGGATTGGGGGCCATGTATACCAGACATTTTTACTTGTTGTGGTCCACACTACCACCTCCACCAGTTGCCTACCCGACAGCCTTAGGAAAAACAGTATCAGTACATGCATTCCGCTATCAGAGGTATCAAAACGGTTTTTCGCTTATAAGTTACCTCAAATTCATACGTTTATCCTTCTCCGTCATCCTAGCAAGTTCGTAACATCATCATGATATCACCTTTTATATACATAAATTTACATGTGATGGCGTCTACAATAATGGCGCTCTGAAGCGCTGCTGGATGACGTTTTTGGATTGGTTTTCTATTCGAAATATTATGTACTCACTCTCCTCTACAAGTTGTGACGGAAAATTCCGAACACCCTGAGAGTTAATTGTTTAAAGCTTACAGAAGGCAGAAAATTATCCGATTTACACATCAGGCAATCAGTCAACAGGCTGAAGCGGAACATCAGGCTAGACGCAGGAATGCTGGAGGGGAAAGGGTAGGAGAGTGGCGGGATGGGGATGGGGGGTGTGGAGGTAGTCTTTCACATAACAGAATCACTGATGAAGGTAAACTTGCACGTGGTAGCGGGTGCAAACAAAACCTTGTACCGACTGGCGATTAATTATTGCGAGCCAGCTGATGTGGTTTTATATGGTTCAAATGGCTCTGAGCACTATGGGACTCAACTTCTGAGGTCATTAGTCCCATAGAACTTAGAACTAGTTAAACCTAACTAACGTAAGGACATCACAAACATCCATGCCCGAGGCAGGATTCGAACATGCGACCGTAGCGGTCTTGCGGTTCCAGACTGCAGCGCCTTTAACCGCACGGCCACTTCGGCCGGCTGTGGTTTTATAAACAGGTGACTTGTTGCTGGCAATAAAAACTGCAAAAACAGGGAGGATACAAAATGACGAAATTTTACATATTGTGCGTGTACAGCACAGCAGCAAGAATATATGATTTGTAGGTGATTTTAGCGGAGTACAGGGAGTGAAATTTTATACATCCAGCTGCTCTCTGGGAGCGACAGCTGCTCCAGCCCTGCTGAGCTTCGAGTAGAAATGAGCTTGGGTGACAGATACTTGTACGTCGTTCGATGCTACTTCAGTTATGTGCGAGAGGCCACCGTCGTAATAGGTGGTGAATGGTGGCGTGTCACTCTTTCGGCAACTCGTGACAATGTGTTTTAAAAGTTGGAAAATGTGGAGAAGGAGACAAAAGCAGTCGAAGGCCTGGAATGAAATTTTCACTGTGCAGCGGAGTGTGCGCTGATATGAAACTTTCTGGAAGATAAAAACTGTGTGCCGGACCGAGACTCGAACTCGAGACCTTTGTCTTTCGCGTGAAAGTGCTCTACCAGATGAGCTACCCAAGCACGACTTCTGCCTTCCGGCAAACAAAAATGGCTCTGAGCACTAAGGGACTTAACATCTTAGGTCATCAGTCCCCTAGAACTTAGAACTAATTAAACCTAACTAACCTAAGGACATGACACACATCCATGCCCGAGGCAGGATTCGAACCTGCGACCGTTGCAGTCCCTCGGTTCCGGACTGCAGCGCCTAGAACCGCACGGCCACCACGGCCGGCAGTAATGAAGTTGATGGATAGCGTCTCGGAGAGCTAGAAGATAGTCACAGGCTGTAATATGTTATAAATGTAACGGGTGCTGTCGAAATTAACGTTTACGTGAAACATAGATGATTCTCCTATACAACCAATGGCACCCATAGCATTATGTGAATTGTTGGAACCGTATGACGGCGATCAGTGCAAGCTGCCCATTTTCATTCTCCTCGCAGCTTCCACACATAGATTCGTAGATAATAATGCTATACGCATAACTGGGACTATTAGAAAACGATGTGGAGCCACTCCTTTGTCCAGTTTTGTAGTTGAGCGTAACTAACAGTGAGATTTTCCGTGCTGTCGCGTCAAGGTAACGCTCAACACATCGTCGTGCTGCCCCTGTGAGCATTTGTCTTGTTGAATAAAAGCTGATTTCCTCACAAAACATACACGACGTACGATCCAGACCGGCCGAGCGAAAAACATCTACACCTCAGGGGAAAAAAGGTGGCAGCACCAAAAAACAGCTGTGCGACATAAACGAAGTTGGTAGGCGGGTTTCTACATCTCAAGATGATGTCTGGACAAATTTCGTCCCAGTCGCGTAAGTGTAGCGCTAGTAGCGTCACTATGAGGATGCAAAGCAGGCTTGCTTTAAATACACGCTATAATGGTCGTGAGAGTTTGTTGCCTTTGGGACTCAGCATGTTGTAAGTTAATTTTAGTCAAGAATGCCTTCGCGGCATTGTTAACACCTCATTGAGTTTGAATGTCATAAAGCTACGAGGAGATGGATGTTTCTTCTGCGATATTGCCGAAACACTTGGCAGGAATGGAGCCACTACACCTGACTGCTGGCAGCAGTGATTACGAGAATGTACGGTCGCAAATCGACCAGGCTCCGAACGGCCACATGGTATTACCGATAGGGAAAGCGGTCGTGTTCGGGATGGTACTGCATCTGCAGGAGCAACCTGAGCAGCAGTTGGCACCACAGCGACCCAACCTCCTGTTACAAATCGGTTACTTCAGAGCTCCAAGCTAGTCGCACTTTAGCGTAAATTCGACTGACCTACAACAACCACCATTTACGGAGGGCCTTTTCTGATGAAAATGATGACCGTATGTCGGTTAGAAAAAGGCCGGTTGAGGGTCTGCACCCAACCTGTCTGCATTCTAGACACACTTGACCTACAGATGCGACTACGTATGACACCAGCAGCACTCTCATGTTTAATCCTACACACCTGACACTAAATCTGTACGTCAGTGTGGCGATTCGACCTGTCGTGCTGCCATTCGTGAACAGCATTCCGTGAGGTGTTTTCCAACAGAATAACGCTCGCGTACATACCGCTGCTTTAACCCAATATGCTGTTCAGAGGAAGATTTATTGCCTTGGCCCGCGCGGTCACCAGATCTATCTCGAATGGAGCACATGTGGTCGTCATCGGACCAAAACTCCAGCGTCATCCACAAACGGCATCAATCGTCGTTGTACTGACATCCAGCACCTATACAAAAGAATGCATGCACGACTACATGCCATTCAAGATTCTGGTGGTTACTCCGGTTATTAATGAACCAGGATTTCACATGTGCAGTGGCTTTTCTACATCTACATATCTATATATATATACTCCGCTAGCCACCAAGCGGTGTGTGGCGGAGGGCACCATTCGCGCCAAAGCCCTATTTCCCCCCCTCCCCCCCCCCCCTCCCCTCTGCCTGAACGCCTCAGTACGAGCTCTAATTTCCCTTTCTTGAATGATGATCATTACGCGATTTGAAAGTTGGTGGTAATAAGATATGCTCTACATCCTCGGTGAAGATTGGATTTCGGAATTTAGTGAGCAGCCCCTTCTGTTTAGCGCGTCGTCTATCTGCAAGTCTGTCCCACTTCAAACTTTCTGTGAGATTTGTAACGCTCTCGCGATGGCTAAATGTACCAGTCACGAATTTTGCCGCTCTTCTTTGGACCTTCTCAATCTCTAGAATCAGACCCCACTGGTAAGGATCCCATACAGACGAACAATAAGACTGGACGAACTAACGTATTGTAAGCTATTTGCTTTGTTGGAGGACTGCATCGCTTCAGGATTGTACCAGTAAACCGCAATCCAGAGTTCGCCTTACCCGTTACTTGTGTAATCTGATCATTCCATTTGATATCATTTCGAATAGTCACAACCAGATACTTGACTGACGTTACCGCTTCCAAAGACTGATCATTTATTTGGTACTCATACATTAATGGGAATTTTGGCCTTGTTATACGCAGTAGGTTACACTTACTAATATTGAGAGATAACTGCCAGTCATTACACCACGCATTTATTTTCTGCAAATCCTCATTGATTTGTTCACAACTTTCGTGTAATACTACATTCCTGTAGACCACAGCGTCATCGGCAAACAGTCTAAGGCCGCTGTCAATACCATCAACCAGATCGTTTATGTAAATCGTAAAAATCAGAGGACCTATTACGCTGCCCTGTGGCACACCTGAAGTTACCCTTGTTTCTGGTGAAGTTATCCTGTTCAGGACGACATATTCCTCCCTGTCTATTAGAAAACTTTCTACCCAACCGCATGTCATTGGATAGACCGTATGCGCGCACTTTTTGTAGCAAGCGACAGTGCGGAACTGAGTCGAACGCCTTTCGAAAGTCGACAAATATGGCATCAACCTGGGAGCCGGTATCTAGAGCCTGTTGTATATCATGCACAAAGAGGGCCAGCTGTGTCTCCCATGAGCGCTGTTTCCTAAAACCACGCTGGTTTCTGCAGATGACCTTCTCAGAGTCTAGAAAGGACATTATGTCTGAACACAAAATATGTTCCATGATTCTACAACAAATCGACGTCAGCGAAATTGGCCGGTAATTATGTGCATCCGATTTTCTACCCTTTTTATAAATTGCTGTGGCCTGGGCCTTCTTACATTATCGTGGAACTTTCCACCGTTCCACTGATCTCTGATAGATGACGGATACGAATGGTGCTATATTTGTAGCATAGTCAACATAAAATCTTACGGTGATACCGTCTGGGCCAGATGCCTTTCTGGCGTCTAAGGATCTTAACTGTTTTACAATCCCAGTTAAAATGGTTCAAATGGCTCTGAGTACTATGAGACTCAACATCAGAGGCCATCAGTCCCCTAGAACGTAGAACTAATTAAACCTAACTAACCTAAGGACATCACACACATCCATGCCCGAGGCAGGATTCGAACCTGTGACCGTAGCGGAATCCCAGATAGATCTCGCGCTTACATTAACCTGCGATGTTGTAATGTTAATCACTTACATATATTAGCTAGACAAACGTATTCCAGAAATTACATTATTCTCCATTAATCATTTATGTGGGTTGTAATTTTTTTGTCAGTGTATAATGGCTGCTGCCCAAATTATTATTTATGTCAACTAGGTGATATCATGCTAAGCACCCAGCCACACCGATAACTTTACGGCAAATTCTGGGCGTTTATGGCGATTGCCGGCGGAATGTGACAGTTCACTCTCCTCATTCTTCTATATTCGTCTATCGTGATGCTGTATGCAGAGCCGGGATTTTCTGAGAAAGCTACGTGGTGACACTACAGTGTCCAGTACTGTAGTTGGGCGCTCCATTGCCGGCGCGTCTCTCCAAGCTGCCACGTGGCGCTCCACACCTCATCACATGCCCCTATGAATATTTTTCTTGGAAACGGGTTTATTTACTGAGACAGCGTATATGACGTAGCGTGACTGTTTGATCCACAACGACCGAGCTAAGAATAACCTGTCAGGCGCTGGGTAAGTGGGGCTGTTCGGATCTTGCCTGGCGTTGAGAATGGCTCTGCTGAACCATAAAATATTTCCAGAATGAGATTTTCACTCTGCAGCGGAGTGTGCGCTGATATGAAACTTCCTGGCAGAAGTAAAGCTGTGAGGACCTGGCGTGAGTCGTGCTTCGGTAGCTCAGATGGTGGAGCACTTGCCCGCGAAAGGCAAAGGTCCCGAGTTCGAGTCTCGGTCGGGCACACAGTTTTAATCTGCCAGGAAGTTTCATAAAATATTTATTCGCATGACCCTCGCAGCATCCCAAGAAACTCAAGTACCAACATCGCCGAACGATAAACCGCTAATTTGGGAGGCCAGCATCCAGCCAATGTCGAATTGCGATCTTTCCTCTTCGTACCTGAAATACCGGGCGGTTACAATTAAAGTTCAGCTACCCACGGTGGTCCAGTGTGGGCTGTAATTATGGCAGAGAATCTTGGGAGATATGCTGATGCGGTGGTAGAAAATTAGTTTCAATTTTGACCACCCAGTCCAAATCTGGCGCTGTGCGGCATCTCGTACACGTCTCCGGTGCCCATATTTAACAAATTGGGTAAATGTCGGTCAATAATATCAACTTTATGCTATTTTCAGTTGTCTGACCTTTTCTGCCCAAGTCCCGTTACTAATTCATTACATACGGAAACGTTTCTATTCGTCTTTCTTGCCTTCATGGAGCCAAATTTGCACCTGGTGACTAAATACGGAACTAATTTTTTTCAGCGTATATCGCATTAATGCATATATATATATATATATATATATATATATATCAAGTTTCATAGCAACTCGATAATTACAGCTCACACTGGTCCTAAGTTGTATATTGTTCACACACACAATGTATATTATTTTATTTTTATCTTTTCTGTGCCGCTGTAATGAAATTACGTATGAACTGCGTATTCAAAACAGTAGTACACTTCATACCAAATTTAATGCTTACTGTCGCTGCAGTCATGGACTGTGCGGCTGGTCCCGGCGGAGGTTCGAGTCCTCCCTCGGGCATGGGTGTGTGTGTTTGTCATTAGGATAATTTAGGTTAAGTAGTGTGTAAGCTTAGGGACTTATGACCTTAGCAGTTAAGTCCTACAAGATTTCACACACATTTGAACACTTTTTTTTTGTGCCTACTGCCTGAGCGTTCATGGTTTTGCCATTTCAGTGACCAGCAATAAACTAATCAGCTGGAAAGATCAATATTTAGTTAACGTAAGTCCATTACTACTGTAAACCAGAACTGAAGAATATTTACTTGTGAATTAATGAGCCGAAGAGGTAGTGAATACGAGAATCTTTCCGATCGTCTAGGTAATATCACCATAGCAGATATATTTTAAGAAAATTACATGATGAAGTAATGCAAGGCTGTGAAGTGAGGGTCCATAATATCTCTGAGACTGTCCGCAATGGATGCTGCGATTCTAGACTGCTGGTCAGAAGTGTTTTCACAGAAATGTTTCACTGCTAGACTTGGTAATGGTACATCGTTACGTGCAGGGACATGGCCCTATTCGTGTATGCGGATGAAATTTTGTTCCATTATTGCCGAGTCGAGCTGAAACAGAAATCTAACGGCCAATGGCTGCTAAGAGTGCGGTGCCGAAGCGAAACTATGATTGTCACATGAGCTGGAAACGGTAACCGTTTTATGGGATTAATTCCCGGGAAATAAATATCGTGGACAAATAGGAGAAACCACAGTAACATAACTGAAATCTAATAAGCTAGAGCTTCATTGTCGAATGTTTCTCCTCCCTAATCACCAATTCAAGTGAAAACAAATTTTCAAAATGAGAGAGAGATCATTGCTGTAAATTAGTATATGCTGGATTCGGAATGAATACAATTTGAGACGTTATGGAAAAACAGATGGATGCAAATACATTTCTCGCGTTTGCCACCGGATCGTATATTGCAAATCCCACAGCATTTCATCGAGCAGTTGTATAGATGAAATATTGTGGGATTAGTACAATACCATCCGGCGGCAAACCCGAAAAGTGCGTTTGCAACCGATCCGTCGGGAAAGCCTGAAAAGCCACAACAGATGATTAGTGTATTGGGAATGAACGTGAACTTTTGCTCCACAAAAATCAGTACTTGTTTTTTTTTTCTTTCTCTTTTTCTTAACGTTCTTATGTCTTTCTACTGCTACTTAACTATCAGCATGATCCAGTCAGTTGATACTCTTGATTAATCCCTTATAATTTCTTTTCGTCCTCGGGCACAACACCAATTGTTTGTTGTATGTGTTAGATGAAGAGAATAGGATGCTGGCTACAGTTTGACGTTTGGTTGGCAATGAGGTCATTAGAGTATAGGCATCAGATTTAGTGTTTTACAGAGGAGGGGGTACTGGAATCAGCCTAGGTATAATTTATGA
This sequence comes from Schistocerca nitens, assembly GCF_023898315.1. Taxonomy (NCBI): domain Eukaryota; kingdom Metazoa; phylum Arthropoda; class Insecta; order Orthoptera; family Acrididae; genus Schistocerca; species Schistocerca nitens. The sequence continues at coordinate 87,682,885 of NC_064615.1, read as the reverse complement.
AACCATTTTGGGATTCGCCCGAAGCTATCTGGAGTAACAAATGACAGCTGTATTAGAATGGGCAGATGATGACTCCACTCGGCCTTGTAGGCTGCGACTTTTTTTTTCATTTTGGTCATCAGCCTTCTGACTGGTTTCATGCAGCCCCCCCCACCCCCCACCCCACGAATTTGTCCCCTGTGCCAACCTCTTCATCTCAGAGTAGCACTTGCCACTTACGTCCTCAATTATTTCCTGGATGTATTCCAATCTCTGTCTTCCCCTACAGTTTTTGCCCTCTACAGCTCCCTCTAGTGCCATGGACGGCATTCCCTCATGTCTTAACAGATGTCCTATCATCCTGTCTCTAATTCCCATCAGTATTTTCCATATATTCCTTTCCTCTCCCATTCTACGCAGAACCTCCTCATTCCTTACCTTATCAGTCCATCTAATTTTCAACATTCGTCTGCAGCACCACGTCTCAAATGCTTCGATTCTCTTCTGTTCCGCTTGTTCAACAGTCCATGCTTCATTACCATACAATGCTGAACTCCAGACGTACATTCTCAGAAACTTCTTCCTCAAATTAAGGCCGATATTTGAGATTAGTAGACTTCTCTTGGCCAGGAATGCCCTTTTTGCCATTGCTAGTCTGCTTTTGATGTTCTCCTTGCTCAGTCCGTCACTGGTTATTTTACTGCCTAGGTAGCAGAATTCCTTAACTTCAACTACTTCGTGACCATCAATCTTGATGTTAAGTTTCTCCTTGTTCTCATTTCTACTACTTCTCATTACCTTCGTCTTTCTTCGATTTACTCTCACTCCATACTCTGTATTCATTAGACTATCCGTTCCGTTCAGCAGATCATGTAATTCCTCTTCACTTTCACTCAGGATAGCAATGTCATCAGAGAATCGTATCATTGATATCCTTTCACCTTGAATTTTAATCGCACTCCTGAACCTTTCTTTTATTTCCATCATTAGTTCATCGATGCACAGACTGAACAGCAGGGGCGAAAGGCTACATCCTTGCCTTACATTCTTTTCAATACGAGCACTTCGTTCTTGGTCGTCTTCTCTCATTATTCCCTCTTGGCCGTTGTACATATTGTACATGACCCGTCTCTCCCCGTAACTTACACCTACTTTTCTCAGAATTTGCCGGCCACGGTGGGCGAGAGGTTATAGGCGCTTCACTCTGAAACCGCGCTACCGCTACGATCGCAGGTTCGAATCCTGCCTAGGGCATGGATGTATGTGATGTCCTTAGGTTAGTTAGATTTAAGTATTTCTAAATTCTAGGGGACTGGTGACCTCAGATGTTAAGTGCCATGGTGCTCAGAGCCATTTGAACCATTTTTTTCCCCCAGAATTTCGGACATCTTGCACCATTTTTCGTTCTCAGACGTTTTTTTTTTCAGGTCGACAAATCCTATGAACGTGTCTTGATTTTTGTTAGTTTTTGTTTAGTCTTGCTTCCATTATTAACCGCAACGTCAGAATTGTCTCTCTCGTGCCTTTACTTTTCCTAAAGCCAAACTGATCGTCATTTAGTGCATCCTCAATTTTCTTTTCCATTCTTCTGTATACCATTCTTGTAAGCAACTTGGATGCGTGTTCTGTTAAGCTGATTGTGCGATAATTCTTGTACCTGTCAGCTCTTACCGTCTTCAGAATTGTGTGGATGATTCTTTTCCGAAAGTCATATGGAATGTTGTCAGTCACATACATTCTACACACCAACGTGAAGAGTCGTTTTGTTGCCACTTCCAACAATGATTTTAGACATCCTGATGGAATGTTGTCTATCGCTTCTGTCTTATTTGACCTTAAGACCTCCAAAGCTCTTTTACATCCTGACTCTAATACTGGATCCCCTATCTCTTCTGAATAGACTCCAGTTTCTTCTTCTATCACATCACACAAATCTTCCCCTCATAGAGGCTTTCAATGTATTCTTTCCACCTGTCCGCTCTCTCCTCTACAATTAACAGTGGAATTACCGTTGCACTCTTAATGCTACCACCATTGTTTTAATGTCACCGAAGGTTGTATTGACTTTCCTGTATGCTGAGTCTGTCCTTCCGACAATCATTTGTTTTTCGATGTTTTCACATTTTTCCTGCAGTCATTTCGTCTTAGCTTCCCTGCACTTCACTATTTATTTCATTCCTCAGCGAATTGTATTTTGTATTGAGTTTCCGCGAACATTTTTGTACTTCCTTCTTTCATCAATCAACTGAGGTATTTCTTCTGTTACCCATGGTTTCTTCGCAGTTACCTTCTTTGTACGTGATGGCCCTTTTTAGAGATGTCCATTCCTCTTTAACTGTACTGCCTACTGAGCTATTACTTACTGCTGTATCTATAGGCTTAGAGAGCTTCAATCGTACTTCGTCATTCCTTAGTACTTCCGTATCCCAGTTCTTTGTGTATTGATTCTTCCTGACCAATGGCTTTAACTTCATCCTACTCTTCATTACTACATTGTCCTCGATGGTGAGTGTTCATCGGAGGTGAGGGTATCATCTGGAGTGCCACAGGGAAGTGTGGTAGGTCCACTGTTGTTTTCTATCTACATAAATGATCTTTTGGATAGGGTGGATAGCAATGTGCGGCTGTTTGCTGATGATGCTGTGGTGTACGGGAAGGTGTCGTCGTTGAGTGACTATAGGAGGATACAAGATGACTTGGATAGGATTTGTGATTGGTGTAAAGAATGGCAGCTAACTTTGAATATAGATAAATGTAAATTAATGCAGATGAATAGGAAGAAGATCCCGTAATGTTTGAATACTCCATTAGTAGTGTAGCGCCTGACACAGTCACGTCGATTAAATATTTGGGCGTAACATTGCAGAGCGATATTAAGTGGGACAATCATGTAATGGCAGTTGTGGGGAAGGCGGATAGTCGTCTTCTGTTCATTGGTAGAATTTTGGGAAGATGCGGTCGATCTGTAAAGGAGACCGCTTATAATACACTAATACGACTTATTCTTGAGGATTGCTCGAGAGTTTGGGATTCCTATCAGGTCGGATTGAGGGAGGACATAGAAGCAGTTCAGAGGCGGGCTGCTAGATATGTTACTGGTAGGTTTGATCATCTCTCGAGTGTTACGGAAATGCTTCAGGAACTCTGGTGGGAGTCTCTAGGGGAAAGGATGCGTTCTTTTCGTGAATCGCTACTGAGGAAATTTAGAGAACCAGCATTTGAGGCTGACTGCAGTACAATTTTAATGCCGCCAACTTACATTTCGCAGAAAGATCAGAAAGATAAGATAAGAGAGATTAGGGCTCGTACAGAGGCATATAGGCAGTCATTTTTCCCTCGTTCTGTTTGGGAGTGGAACAGGGAGCGAAGATGCTAGTTGTGGTACGAGGTACCCTCCGCCATGCACCGTATGGTGGATTGCGGAGTATTTATGTAGATGTAGATGTAGATACTATATTGTGATCTGAGTCTGTGTCTGTTCCTGGGTACGCCTTACAATCGAATATCTGTTTTCGGAATCTCTGTCTGACCATGATGTAATCTAACTGAAATCTTCCTGTATCACCCGGCCTTTTCCAAGTGTACCTCCTCCTCTTGTGTTTCGCTGTTGCTTGTTACAGAACTCAATTAGTCTTTCTCCTCACTCATTCTTTGTCCCAAGCCCATATTCTCCTGTAATCTTCTCTTCTACTCCTTCCCCTACAATTGCATTCCAGTCTCCCATGACTATTAGATTTCATCTCCCTTTACATATTGTATTACCCTTTCAATACCCTCATACACTTTCTCCAAATCTTCATCTTCAGCTTGCGACATCGGCATGTATACCTGAACTATCGTTGTCGGTATTGGTTTGCTGTCGATTCTGATAAGAACAACCCTTTCATTCAACTGTTCAAAGTATGAATCAAGACCTAGTTGTGTTTCAGGAGGACGATATTGTCTGAATCCGTGCTGACTGTGTATCAAAAAATCGTTTTCTTCGTGATTATTGTGATAGCCCACAATACTATATTTCGAAAATTCTACTGCAAATACACGTCAGGGACATGGATCCGAAATTCAGCGCATCACTCCCATTTCCATTCTTGAGTACTGGAGTGACCTGTACAAGTTTCTAGTCCTTAGGTACGTGTCTTTCGTCGAACGAGCCGTTGCATGTGACTGCTGAGTAAGGATCTATTATATCAGCGTATTCTGAAAGGAACGTAAATTGTCTACAGTCTGGACGGGAAGATCTGCCTTTGACAAGTAGTTTAATCTGCTTCGCTATACCTAGGGCATCTATTTCTAAGTAGTGAAGATCGTAATACTCGCATGTATAGATCAACGCGGTTTACGCAAGCTGCGACCGTAGGCGGGATGTAAACGGGAATAGGCATGAGAGGGGAAAAATGAAAGGAAGATTAGGGTTTAACGTCCCTCCGACAGCGCGGTGATTAGAGACTTAGCACAAATTTGTGTTACGAAGGAATGGTGAAGGAAGTCGGCCGTTCTATTTTTAAGGGAATCATCCCGCCATTTGACTTATGCGAATTAGGGAAATTACGGAAAACGTAAATCTGGATAGTTAGACGGGCGTGTGAACCATGTCTTCACGAATTCGAGTCCATAACGTAACCACGTTGGTGGCACGAGACGCCAAAGGGATGACATCTTTGTTCTGTGGTGACTTTCGGTAAGTCTTCGATACATGTCGAAGCGTCGCCTAGTACAACATATGAAGGGCAGTCCAATCAACGATCACTAGAAACCTTATTAGGACGAAAACCATTTAATAGAACAACTTTCATCTTTATTTCAATTTTTATTATAAAACTATTTAATAATTCAAGAGGATATTTCCACATGTTTTCACCAGAACAAGACATCTATCTTTCTTCAGGGCTCCAAAGACATAGAAACCCGATGTGGAGAGACTGGGACTGGATGGAGGATATGTAAGGGTTTCCCAGCGAATCTTCTGTATCGTAGTGGAAACAACAGGCACGCCATTACCGGGAAGTCGTGATGACCTTTTTCTTTAACTGTAAGGACCCACTGGTCATTGACTTTCAGCCGGCCGGTGTGGCCGAGCGGTTCTAGTTGCTTCAGTCTGGAACCGCGCGACCGCTACGGTCGCAGGTTCGAACCCTGCCTCGGGCATGGATGTGTGTGATGTCCTTAGGTTTGTTAGGTTTAAGTAGTTCTAAGTTCTAGGGGACCGATGACCTCAGATGTTGAGTCCCATAGTACTCAGAGCCATTTTGCATCATTGACTTTCTGGAGCACGGAGCCATAACTGACGCAGAGCGATAAGTAGCCTTCTTGCAAAAACTGAGGCGCGCCGTCAAGTTGAAACGGCCAGTAATGTTGACGAATGGCATCATTCTGTTCCAGGATAGGGCCCGACTACATGTTGGTACGATTGTTTCGACTGCGCTGCAGATTCGCCGAGAAGCCCTTATTTTGCCTTCATCCAGTCTCATTGTCTTCCCGTGGTATTTCAATATTTTTGGCGCCCTAAAGAAAGACGTTCGTGGTCGTCAATTTGCTACAGACGGATGGTGCACACCTTGGAACAACCATGTTTCTGTAGAGAACCGAGAACACTATTCCGTGAAGGAATTGACTGTCTTGTCTCACAGTGGGATAGAAGTGTTTCCAGTTATGGCGATTAATTTTTAAATAATAAACAGTGTACTTACTTCTTTCCGTTCGTCACATTTTCGTGTGACTGCCCGTTATACAGCGTGTAAATTTTAAGTTAACAAACCAGAATAACTCGAAAAATAAGCTTCACACGAAAAAATGTAAAAATGTGTAGAATCCAAAGATGACTATTTTCAAGGGGGACATCTGCTGGTGCTAAAATTAGCCCGCCACCCCAGCCTCCTGGAGGTTGGGCGGGAGGCAACTTTAAAATTTCAAATGGGACCCCCCATTGTTTATTGCAGAAACATATTCTACTTAAAAGTACGTACATTTTGTCTGAAACAATTCTTTTGATTATTGGTGGTTGGTTCTGTAATTCAAGAAAATCCATGTCCTCATTTTTGCGTGGGAATATGTTTACGGATAAATAATAAATACTTATTTACCTCCTAAATTTTGATTCGCTAAAACTAAAACTCTCTGTCTCCCCATATGGTGGGGTTTTAGAGACAGGAGTTAGAGCCTTACAAACGGTGACCCACATATTCATTTTTTCCGCAGATTGGTTCAACATTCGTAAAAGTCTAATTCCTCTCTCTCAGACCCCAGCGAATCAAAATTTACGAAGTAAATAAGTATTTTTCATTTATCAGTAACCATTTTCCGAGCAAAAATGAGATTTTCTTGAATTACAGTGCCAACCACCAAGAATCAAACCAAATGTTTAAGACAAAATGTACGTAGTTTTGTATGTAGAAGCCGAACCTGCAATAAAAAAAACGGGGCTTCCCATTTGAAATTTTAAAGCTGACTCCCGCCATACCCACAGGGGGCGAGCTAATTTTAGCACCAGCAGATGTCCCGCTCGAAATTAATCAACTCTGGATTCTACTCATTTTTTCGTGTGAAGTTTATTTTTCGAGTTATTCTGGTTCGTCAACTTGCAATTTACACCCTGTATATGCTTATGGAACATCGAAGCATCTATGTAACTGGAGCAGGTGCTCTTAACAGGAGACATAGGCCTGTTAAGGCCCTTAGCTAGTGAGACAGAACAGTGAAAATCAACAATACACTATAACGATCTACCAGACGCCGTCATAAAGTGCTTGCAACTTTACGCAGATGACGCTTCTGTAGTACCGCTGCCCAACTTTTAGTGAGAGTAGTAAGAAAGCTGCTGTGTAATACTGCAATAAGCACAGCGTGGCGACATTTGGATTGGAATAACACACACACAAAAGAATTTCGAGATGGGCTAGCCACACACTGAGCAGGAACTCGCAACGCGCAGCAGCCACGGCGTGCAGGCAACTGTTATGCCACTGGGGTCTGGGAAAGAGTGCAACAAATGCGCCTCAGAGTTGCATAGACAGGTGCGGATTTATAGGAAGATTCATTTAGAGTCCAGCAGCACCGTTATGTCGCCGGGTTCACACAAGACGATGAGAAGACTGAGTGGGCATCGCCAGCTCAGCAGCCATGGCTTTGGGACCGGGTCGGGTCAGCTGCTACCAGGAATGAGTCCCTGTATGGGACTGCTGACATGGCGTGATGGGTCGTGGCAGTGCACGGCAGTCTTCACCCACTTGCACGGTGGATGCAGGCCGGAACTGTGTCACCGAGTGCGGCCATTCCACAGAGGAGTGCCGACACAGCTGATGTAGGAGATCGCTGCCAACGTCAACACCGTGGCCGCTGGCCGCTGATCAACCTGAAGTCAACATCGCACGGCACCTATGATTGCGTCTCTTCGTCAGGGCAGAATCAGCCACCTGCTTACTGATGCCGGCCATGGTCGCCGGAGTGGAGTGTGTCCTTCTTCGCATTACTAATGATGTGATTTGTATTTCAAGTTTAATAAAACAATTCTCTCGGTCAGTTGTGTGTCACTTTGTCCCGTCGGCCCATCATCACTGCTCACCACACCGAGTGTCATCTACACTTAACACTTCTAGACAAATGAAGGTTAGATCCCTAGAAAAATGTTACGTATTGTACAGTACTGGTCATTAAAATTGCTACACCACGAAGATGACGTGCTACAGACGCGAAATTTAACCGACAGGAAGAAGATGCTGTGATATGCAAATGATTAGCTTTTCAGGGAATTGACACTAGGTTGGCGTCGGTGGCGACACCTACAAAGTGCTGACGTGATGAAGTTTCCACTCGATTTCTCATACACAAACAGCAGTTGACCGATGTTGCCTGGCGAAACGTTGTTGTGATGCCTCGTGTAAGGAGGAGAAATACGTACCATCACGTTTCCGACTTTGATAAAGGTCGGATTGTAGCCTATCGCGATTGCAGTTTATCGTATCGCGACATTGCTGGCGGCTTAGTTCTGACCACCGACGGATGCTAACTCCTCAGCGTGGCTCCCGACAATGCCAGGTGGAGCGAGGGTCTGTAACTTTACTGAAGATAATCTGTCCACGGAGGAGGTCGTTGAGCCCATTCACTTTTTTGCTAGTTGTCAGTCACTCTCTCATCATGATTTTAGTACCGCTGTCAATACCGAAATATTATTTTAAGCAAAGATACGCTGACACAATCGGTGTACCTGAAGTAGGAAGGGCCTTGGGACAGGGACGTGCGTGCTTTGCTTGGTTTTCTTCCGTGAAGATGATCAGGAAATGTTGCGTCAAGATATACTGCTAGAAAGGCAGGTAGAACGATTCGTGTGAGAACGCACTTGTATTCTGAACGTGGGACAGGGAAGACTGGTTGCGGCCGAGTCAGAAAAGCCGTGATGCGAACTGTGAAGTTGACAATGAAAACCTTTATTATTCTTGTCCATGTTTCGACAAACCTTCAGCCAACCGCTAACGCAATAGCTGTCAGAGAATGACGAGTTTTTTTGGCGATACGAAATTACTATCGCCAATAGCTAAGTCGTACGCAGCTGTACGGCTTGCACGTGGGGCTACATTGGTGGATGGATCAAAAGGTAGAAAATTGTTTCTTGTACAGTGAATACCACACGTGACACACTGTGGGACGTTTTACTGAAGAGCAATGACGCAAGCAAGGATACAGAGGTAACCTATTCGCTTTCTGACGGTGGTGAAGATTTTTCCCAATTATTATTTTCCCAATTATTATCAATATTATCAATATACCGTACTACTACGTTTCGCTTCTCTTCTTTCATCACCCCCATTATTTGTGTTGGTTATCAGTCAAAATTAAAGTCTTATTTAGCGCAATTTCAATTAGTTGGATTTCCCGGGCCCCTCACTTGAATCTTGACAAGTATAACGGCCAATTAGTGATTCAGCTGATGTTCAGTCCCAGCTGTATGTTCTTGCTTCCCGTATTCTTCCTTATACCCATAATGCTTTTCGTCAGTGTACAAAGAATCTGGTCAGGTGAACATACGCAACTGAGGAACCCATTTATAGAATAAAAATCTGCTTCAGTTGCCGGAAATGTTGTTAATTTATTCCATGATCGGTTTAGAAGCTTAACGCATCGCCACCAACTGCGAACTAGAGCTGCGGCTACTAACGTACAATTGCTATAGTGCTGACATACTAAAATGAAAGCTACGGTTGTGGACAGTGGTGTACTCACGTAAATTTGAGGTGTGGTGGTCTGGCCATTTAATCATGGGAGATCACGTCAAACAATGCATGGGATTGGAACAAAAACGCTAATTTTGGGGAGGTTTGTGGGCAGAAATGAACTCAATAATAATGTAAATAAATAAGTGCCTGAACTCAAGTGTAGGTCTAGCTACAACAGCGCCCACCAGGACTGCACGCACAGAAGCGTCTACTGCAGACGGCCCAGAAGCCAACTGATTGCCGCTGCGGAAGCGACGAACGCAGTATCCAATGAGCTGGGGATCCGCAGTAAATAGCCGCAAAAGACTGAGAATGTTGAGTTGACTGTTTCGACCGCTTATGTTGGTGTAGTTCACGAGATCGATAAAACTAGAGCTACAAAAATGAGAATAATCAAATAACATGCAACAATGGGGCATCGCAAAAATGCCAACAAGCCAAGGTGACAGAGTACATACATCAAGATTAGATATAAGATAAAACTGCTACTAAAACTGTATGTCCGAGTTATATACAAAAATATACCTAAACATTGAGTAATAAGGCAATGAAAGGTGAGGTGTGGTATGAGAATGATGCGAACTGTTAGACTTGTCCTTATAGTGCAAATACATCTTAGTGTAAAAATGTTAGTGAGGCTTTAAATAATAAACGCTACAGGAACAACAATGTACAGACACATGTACTTTGCATCCACACAGTTTTTTACCCTAAGATGTCTTTTGTTCTGTAAGGACGAGTCTACACATGAGAACGGGTTCTAACAGTTTGCATCATTCTCCGACCACACCTCAAAACTCGTTGTCTTACCACTTAATGTTTAGATACATTTTTCTATACAACTCGTACCCAGTGTTTTAGTTGCCGTTTTACCTTAAATCAAATCTGATGAACTCCTGAACAGTGGCTTTTAGGCATTTTGCGATACCCCACGTTTCGTTTGTATGTTATTTGATTATTGTTATACTTGTAGATCTAGACTGTATCGATCTTGTGAACAACACCTATGTAAGCAGTCTAAACAGTCAACCCACCATTCTCGCTCTTTTGCGGCTATTTACTTCAGTTCCCCAGATCACTGGCTACTACGTCAGTTGCTTCCGCCCCCGCAGTTACCTGGCTTCTGGTCAATCTATACTAAACGCTTCCGTGTCGTTTTGTCCAGCCGGGTACTGTGGTTGCTGCTCCTCACGTGAGTTCAGCTGCTTATTTATTTACATTATAATGGAGTCCATTTCTGCCCGGAACCCTCCCCAAATCAGAATTTCTGTCCCGGTCCCATGCGATCCCCCATGGCTGACTGGCTCAGCCACCACACGCTTATGTTCTCATAATTATTTTTGTACACCACTCTCCACAACTATAGTTTTCATAGTAGGGTATAGTTGTACTTTAGTAGCATCTTCTCTTGTTCGCAGTTGGTTGCACCTGAAGATGAAGCTTTAAACTTCGATACCGATATAGCAATAAATTACGAAAATTACTGGCAGTTGAAGCGGATTTTTATTCTATAAATACTTTGTAAACGTGTTTTCTCAGGGTCGTTTGTAATTATAAAGAATGTACGACTTCGTGAGTCCTGCACTTTCGACAAACACGGTCACGCATTGTGCGCCCATATAATTGGCCCATAAATAATCTACGTTATCCATAACTGGTACCATTCTTTGCCTCTTACAATTTGACTTATACTATATACTGGTTTGCACCATACCATTTAGCGGTTTCTTTACTCTGAGGTCATACCTTTACGTATCTTTCCAATGGTCTCAATCTCGCTTTTTCTAACAAACTCAGCTGTGTATGCTGCACACACAGGCACAATAAAGCGTTTCCTAGCAGTGCATGGGGTAATTTCGTCGCCACGCGAGTCTCCGTGTTGCAGGGGAGACAAAACAAGGGCTACTCCCTTACGCAGGCCTCATAAGAAAGATATTATATTTTTCACATTCAACTCCAATCTTTTCAAAGAATCAGTTCAGTCCATTCACATAATGCCGAGCTCAAATCTGATTAAGGTTTAAGTTTTATTTGTTTAAATGATTTTCGTGTAAGAGTCATTAATATAAGCAAATCTCAGGACAGTAACGTCCATGTGTTGGCCTAGGTACCGTTTTCAGCAGTTACTTTAAAATATCAAGATGTCAAAGCACAAGGCTTAGTCAAAAAACAGTGCCCCATATTCTGTTTTCTTAAATAAAGTTTGTAAAGTAAAATATTCGAATTTGCCGCTATTGTGCAATGATTTGTCTTCAGTCCACTGAAGTGGTAACTTCCTGCGTCAACAAATGCCAATACGACAGAAAGACAGGCCGAGGCGCGTACGTCACAAAGGTAGGTCTTAACTCGTTCGCTCAGTCAGTGCAGCAGACAAAATGCGTTTCTAAACTTGTTAACTCGCAGCTGGGCGTTACGTACTAACGAGCATTGCATCTTCTACTGGAATCTGCTATCATGAAGCCTTACTGATTAACAGTAATACTAGGGCTATCCACAAAGTATATTACGTTTTGGAATTAAAAATAAATAAAGTATTGGAAAATTATTTTATTATATACAGATGAAAGCCACACTTCAACACTACTTTTCTACATAGTTGCCATTTAAATTAAGGCACTTATCGTAGCGATGGACGAGCTTGGAAATTCCTTCGTCGTAAAATTCGGCCGCCTGCGCCTTCAACCACGTGGTTACCTCTTTTTGAAGCTGTGCGTCGTCATCAAAACGCTGCATAGCCAACCACTTCTTCATTGCTGGGAATAAGTGGAAGTCGCTCGGTGCCAGGTCGGGACTGTACGGCGGATGAGGAAACAACTCCCACTTAAAAGATTCGAGAACTTCACGGGTGGCATTTGCCGTGTGGGCCCGGGCGTTGTCGTGAATCAGCAAGATCTTTGAGCCCAACTTTCCCCTGCGCTTGTTTTGTATTGCTCTTCTGAGGTTGTGCAGAGTTCGGCAATACCTTTGAGAGTTTATTGTAGTGCCTCTTTCCAGGAAATCCACAAAAATCGTATTTCTACCGGGTTACTGATTAACCACGTGGTTGAAGGCGCAGGCGGCCGGATTTTACGAGGAAGGAATTTCCAAGCTCGTCCATCGCTACGATAAGTGCCTTAATTTAAATGGCAACTATGTAGAAAAGTAGTGTTGAAGTGTGGCTTTCATCTGTATATAATAAAAAAAATTCCAATACTTTATTTATTTTTAATTCCAAAACGTAATGTACTTTGTGGATAGCCCTCGTATAACCAAATTTAATTTAAGATCAATACTCGATATAAAAGTTGTAACGGCTTGTTTGTAACATTTAGTCTCTTCTTCTGACGCGCGGAGTGGCCGCCGGGTTAGAGGCGCCATGTCACATATTGGGTGGCCCCACCCGCCGAAGGTTCAAGTCTTCCCTCAAGCATGGGTGTGTGTGTTGTCCTTAGAGTAAGTTAGTTTAAGTAGTGTGTAAGTATAGGGGCCGGTGACCTCAGCACTTTGGTCCCTTAGGAAATCACACACATTTCAGTCTCTTCTCCTTAACAGTCCTTATTTCATACAAGAAGCCTAATACAACTGATAATCATTTTAGTATTATTTTAATTTTATTGTACTCCACTACAGTCGTAACAAATTATAAGTAGACCTATGGACTTCCGAACATTGTAGGACTAATAACAGTAAGACTCCAGAATAGCTTTTGTACGTAGACTCCTAGTTACGAGTTAACAGATGTTGAAACGTTTGCTGAGTTGGGCGAGCCTGCCTTCGTAACGTGCGCACCGCTGCCTGTCTTTCTCGTAGGCCTCGTGCCAATACTGCAATCGCTTGCAACGTGGCCGGCATCGATGTTCGTATCAGACGGAATTATGTGACACAATTCTTTAATGCAGAAGGTGAAACTCCCATTAGCATTCATGAAAGAGTGAATAATTTGTACGGTGATGCTACAGTGGATAACAGCCCCCTTAGACGATGGTTCGTCGCTCTAACGAAGCTGAAAGGCAAACACCGTTGGCTGAGGAAGTGCGCAGCGGTGAGCCGTCGACTGCAGTGACTCCACAAAACACTTAGGGAATCGATGACACAGGTGACGTTATAGCGACGAACCAATCTTCTAACTGTGCAATGGGCGTTTCACCCTCTTCATTCAAGAATTCTTTCATAGAACGCCGTCTAATATGAAAATTGACGTCGGCCATTTTTCAAGCGACTTCATTACTGGCAATTGTTGACACAGAAAGGTACTACTGCGGAGGGTTGGAGAAGGAGCATTGAGAAATAGTGAAAAATTCAAATTTTTTACTTAATAAACCTTCTTATGATGACGACGAAAGAGGCGTCGCCAACGTTGACTGATGGAAAATGTAAATAGAAACATACAAATCACAGCAGGTTTGTCAGTAACGTCGATAAGGTGCTGGCTGCATGGTCTGGATCTGCAACGACTAAAATAATTAGAAGTCGTTGGTAAAAAAATAATATATATATTGTAATTAACTGGTTGTACAAGATTCTTCTTGGCTGCATACATATAATTATAAACAGATATCGATTGAGGCCTCACGTAGGCCATACGTTACTACGTGACTTGTTAGAGGTTGTTTCCTATCAGCTGAAGGCTACGCTACTTTACTACTTGATGTACCGAGCAAGAGTGGACGAGAGCTCGCTAGAAACTTGACGCAAGCTGCGGAGCGGAGCTAGCGGCGTTGGTTGCGGCTTGCGGGTCCAGCGATACTAATACGGGCCGCAGTCCATAACTGCAACCCCTAACAAGTGCGGTATCGAACGTTGATACCACAAATCGGGAGTTCTACTTTTTCACTGATCCTCATATAATTAGTACAAATCAGGACTGTAAGTGGTGGTACTTCTTAGGTTATTTCTGGGGTATCTGGCTCCAGCATCATCTTTAAAATTCACTGGACTTGCACTCAAGAGTAGAGGGTTCATATCCTCGATGGACCATCCAAATGTAGGTTTCTGAGCGCTAATATCAATGCCTCCTCTGTTCAACTGAAACTCGGGTGCCCATGCCCAACATGAATAGCAGTCTCCAGGAAGTTCAGTAGACCCACCAGTTGTTGGAAAACACCAATTGTAAGTTTCTATTTCCGCAAAGTCCCTGTAGATGGACCGCTGAAGAAGTCTAGTGGACAGAATCAGGCAACTCGGCATTTGGATGCTTCCTACACGTTAATTAGTTTGTTCGAACATATACTATCTGGAGTTCAGAGGTTGATGTTTGTCCAAACTGGAAATTTTGCTGTTGGTCCACGAATTGTGGCGATGGGGTAAGCTATAGCCGTTGGAGGCATTCGTAGTGTGGGCGCGGTGACCTCTGAAGGTATCTACATAGAGTTAATAACAACATTAGCTAATGCGAAGCCATCAGAAAGTAATATCCCCAAATCTGAGAGCGAGATGACACTTTAAAACGCCTGAATGATGGCGATGAAAAAAGCAATGCAACAGTAATTAGAGTGTGACCGATTACCGCAGTCATATTAAGGACTTTCTAGATCTGCAGCCGAGTAAAGACCACTCCGACAGACAACTAAGAACTTCTAAATGTTAAAAAAACTGAGCGCACAAAAATATCTGTTCATTTTAGTTGCGCTACCGTCAAGGCTATTTGGGTTTCCAAAAACTTGAAGGAAGAAAAATCTGTGTTTAACGTCCCGTCGACAACGAGGTCATTAGGGACAAAGCACAAGCTCGGATTGGGGAAGGAAATCGGCCGTGCCCTTTCAAAGGAACCATCCCGGCAATTGCCTTACGGAATTCAAGACAAACCTAAATCCTGATGGCCGGATGGGATTTGAAATGTCGCCCCTCCGAACGCGAGTCCTGTGCGCTAATTTGTACGCCACCTCGAATTCGACGGCTGAAAATTCACAAAGGAAATCTCTCGCTAAGTAAGTGCTGTTGTTCCACACATCTATTCGACTGTCAAGTCCTTGACAGTAGTATCACGACCAGATGTGGTCAGCTTGGAAACTTTTTAAGGAGAAATTTATAATTTTTGTTAATAAACAAAACGGCAAAGCGGACAGTCCGAGAACATACTTGCTTTGATTTGGTGGCCTCGTTTAATGAAGAGCAGGAAGAACTGAAGCAGATTTTTACTTCTGATATTACCGATCTAGCTAAATGCAGTTTCATGACCGCGTAGTTGGAACGTCATTTCTACGAACATCCGGATGGCGTATGCTTGAGCATCCCGCAGATGCCGGTGGTAAAAAATTTCGTCATGACCAGGAACTGGAAACCGCCATCGAAAAACCGAACATCTGGTTTCATTATGCGGACAATACGCTTGGATGCGCACCTAAACGAGATTAACCCGGAGATTCAGTTCATTGCGGAGGATGAGGAGAAGATAGACGGCATATTACATTTTCTGTGTGTGCTAGTCTTCACCAAAGAACATAGCAACTGGTGCTCCGAAGTGTAGCGCAAACGCCGATAGAGGGACCGTTAAATTTTAAACCGGAATTCGGATCACCGTCCAAGACATAGACGCGGTGTTATAAAAATGTCATGGATAAGGCAAGGAACATCTGCGTACCAGCACTGCTCGACACAAAATCTGGACGTGTCAACAGTGTGCTGAAGCACTGGTGTTCGTACACTATCATAAAAGGAGCATTAAGGGTATCACATAATTATCATAGAAATGCACAAACTTTTAAGAAATCCAACTTTTCATACCGCTCGCTGAAGTGGTTACTGAGCACATAGGAAAGACCCTGAAGTAACGGATACCGCCGTGGTTTATAGACTTACCCGAAAGATGCAGAAACGCGCAAACTCGGCCAAGGATGCTCATAAAAGCGCTGAAGAAAAAAAACGGAATTTACGGGATATAATGTAATTTCGAAGAATTGTCGGTGAGTACCACAAAAAGAATTATCGAAAAACAATGAACATAAAAACATCTGCAGAAGGGGAGAAATACGTTTTATAGGAGACCATCCCATTCGATTTGATAAGACTTAGTTCCCGGAAGCCACGAGCGGTTACAGCGATAGGCTATTCAGAAAAGCGATAGAGACAAGTAAACAGGCCAATATTGTTAAGGAGAGGGGGCATCCAACCGAATGGTATCTGGAGTTCGGTGTCGAAGAGGATATCGTGGGATAGAAGTAACGGCTAAAGCTACCGACAGCGGTTAACTGCGCTTGAGTACTGAAAACAATGACATCACGCTTCTGCACGGCAGCACGAGGAAACGAAACTTTATTTTAGTCAATAGTAACCCAGGGAATCAATCGGACCTCCACAGGAACTACAACAGTTCTATAAGATGTCTTACGCGGTTAGAAAGAAACGTTGGGTTTCTACGAGAAATTCATTCGATCACGGAATGATAAACCGGGATATTTTCATATGTGTGATATTCGCTCCCCCACCCCCTCCATTGCCCCTTCCCGTTACCAGTCAAGAGTGATCCGTGGGAAGAACGATTGTCGGTAAACCTGCTAGACTGCTCGAATCACTCTAATTTTATTTTCATGGTCTTTTCACGACGCATAGGTAGAAGGGCACAATACGTTACTTGACACTTCTAGGAATTTACGCTCTCGCGTTCTTAATAGTGAACTACATCGTTATGCATAATGCCTCTCCTTTGACGTCTGCCACTGCTGTTGGATCAGCGACTCCGTAACGCTTTCGCTCTTAATAAATGAATCTGTAACAAAAGGTGCTGCTCTTCTTTGAGACTTCTCTAACTCTTTTATCAATCATATTCCCGTACGGATCACAGACTAACGAGCTGTATTCAGGTATTGGTCGAAGGAGAGTTTTGTAAAATACCTCATTTGTAGTGGAGTAAATTTCCTCAGGATTCTTCCAATGATATTCACTCTGGCATTTGCCTCACCTGCGATTACTTTTAAACCGTCATTCCACTTGAAATCGCATCGCATGCATACTCACAGATATTTTATGCATGTTACTATTTCCAATGATTTTTCAACAATCGTGTAATAATACAGTAAAGTGTTTTTCTGTCTGTTTATGTATTTATGTTACATTTGTTTATGTTGAGGGCCAACTGCCAATTCCTGCATCCACAGGTCTTTTCTGAATTTTGCTACAATTTTCTAGCGTTACGACTTCATACAAAAGCTTCAACCGTAAAAGCTTAATGGAAACTTTGACATTATTCACTAGGTCATTTATATATTGTATGTAGTGGAAAATAATGATCCTATAACACTCCCTTTGTGTACCCAAGAAGTTACTTTTAAGTCACCTTTAAGATTGACATTCCTCGTTCTGTTTGCCAGGAAATCTTCAGTCCAATCACTCAACGTCTGATATTCCAGACGTTCTTATTTCGTTCATTATTCGGCAGTGCTGAATAGTATCGAAATACTTCTGAAAATAAAAGAACAGAGTGTCATAGTGGGTGCCGGTATCCACTGCTTTCTAGGTCTTGTAGACAAACAAGATGATCTGACTTTCATACGAGCTAAGTTTATTGTTGCAGAAGAGATTTTCTGTTTTCAGAAATGTCATACCCCAGCTTAGGTATGAGAAGGGCAACGGCAAACTACCTCTTCCGAGACCCTCCCTAGAACATTAATTCATAATGCACGGATTCTTCTCATAGGACATTGTCTAATATGGAGCTGCTTGTAATTTTATCTACGAATGAGCGATCTTCAGGAGCAGTTAGGATACAGAAGATGCGAAGCGATGCTACTGCACCTACCAGTGTATGCTACAAACTTTGTGAATGTGTGAAGGTGTGCTGAAATGTAAAGCTATCGAATATTTTATATGGAAACTCTTAAGGCTTTTTAAACAAATCAGATTTTGTTATCATTCTACATCCTTAATTTTCATGTCTACATATTTATTTCTGAACATACGAGGTGTATGAGAAAAGTAATGAGCCTGAAGACAATGCAGCCGGCCAGTGTTGCTGAGCGGTTCTAGGCGCTTCAATCTTGAGCCGCGCGACCGCTACGGTAGCAGGTACGAAACCTGCCTCGGGCATACATGTGTGTGTTGTCCTTAGGTCAGTTAGGTTTAAGTAGTTCTACGTTCTAGGGGACTAATGACCTCAGCTCTTAAGTCCCATAGTGCTCACAGCCATTTGAACCATTTTGAAGACACTGGGAGCTATCTGAAAAAGCTATATTGTTCTACTTGTGTAGGTCAGTGTGTTCATCCCTTCCAGACGCTGAGTCTGAGATTCAGCTCCGTCCACCCTCACGTAATTTTTGAGAGAGCCCTCAGTGAAGTTCTGTTTTTTTTGTGTGTGTTACGAAACTGGCACAAAGGGAAATTTGGAGCCACATTACGCCTACATGGTTTGGGTTAAACCCGGGAAATCCAAGAGTGTGGCTTTTGAAAGGTTGAGACATGACTATGTGGAACATTCCTGATCAAGACCACAACTTTTCTGCTGGCAGAAATCATTTTTAGAACACAGAGAACACGTTTAAGATTATCCTGGATGAAGGAGACGTTCAACTTAAAAAATCGAAGAAAACTTGTGTGCTGTAGACAGAGTGCCCCTCCGGGTCACACTGTCAACCATGAGTTTACAAGGATGTCCTTAAGAAGGCTCAGGAAAAGGGTGAATCGAGTGAGACCGGACATAGCAGACAAGTGGATTCTGCATCATGGTAACGCCCCGTTTCACACGGTCACTTCCATCACGGAATTTTTGACGCCTCAAAAGACGTGATGTTCCATAGCTCCCTCCCACACCCCTCTTTCACCTGAGTTGTCCTTGCGTTATTTTACTTTTCCCGAAATTGAAATGTGTCTCTAAAAGCCTTCATTTGGGACTCTGGAGAATATTTAAAAGAAAGTGACTGATGTGTTAAAGGTCTTACCAGTTGAAGCCTTTCAGCGCTAATACCAATTCTTGGAACTAGGATCCGTCGCTGTATAGCTGCCGAATGGAACTATTTTGGCCGGCCGAAGTGGCCAAGCGGTTCTAGGCGCTGAAGTTGGGAACCGCGCGACTGCTACGGTCGCAGGTTCGAATCCTGCCTCGGGCATGGATGTGTGTGATGTCCTTAGGTTAGTTAAGTTTAAGTAGTTCTAAGTTCTAGGGGACTGATGACCTCAGCAGTTAAGTCCCATAGGGCTCAGAGCCATTTTTTGAACTATTTTGCAAGGGACAATATTGACTGAAAATAAAAAAAGTTGCGCAGATAAAAAAAAGTATCATTACTTTTCTGACACAACTCATAGGCATTCCCACCATGAAAACATTTCAGCCTACGGGAGATGAGTATGTTGATATCGGCACTATAGAATGTTTGACTTTGTTAACAGAGACGCATGCTCACCTCTGTTTGCACCGCTTCACCACAATGACAGTTGAAGCTCTCGAAGATGTTCTTTATTTTTTGGAAACAGATGAAAATCGGTAGGGGCCAAGTCCAATTGTATTTAGGATGGTAGGTGACAGTGAATACAAGGCGTCAGAATGTTTCAAGTGTCGCAGCTCTCGTATGTCACGCTTAAGGAGAGGGTACTCAATGTGTGGATGAAGTGTTCGGGGTAGGAAGTCGGTTACAGCACGCTGCTTCTCACGCATCGGCACAGGTACGGTACGCACCACCATGTTACACGCTACAGTTCAGAGCCCTCTAGCTGCAGAGGATTGCAGCTTGCTCGGCGAAGCGGGAATGTCAACCGAATAACATGCATGACACGTAAGGGAACGATCTATTGATCCGTAATCAGCATGCTTTCAGAAAACATCGTTCTTGTGCAACGCAGCTAGCTCTTTATTCGCACGAAGTAATGGCCGATATCGACAGGGGATCTCAAGTTGATTCCGTATTTCTAGATTTCCGGAAAGCTTTTGACACCGTTCCTCACAAGCGACTTCTAACCAAGCCGCGGGAATTATGGGGTATCGTCTCAGTTGTGCGACTGGATTCGTGATTCCCTGTCAGGAAGGTCGCAGTTCGTAGTAATAGACGGCAAATCATCGACTAAAATTGAAGTGATATCAGGTGTCCCTCAGGGAAGCGTCCTGGGACCTCTGCTGTTCCTGATCTATATCAATGACCTGGGTGACAATCTGGGCAGTTCTCTTAAGTTGTTCGCAGATGATGCTGTAGTTTACCGTCTAGTAAGGTCATCCGAAGACCAGTATCAGTTGCAAAGCAATTTAAAAAAGATTGCTGTATGCTGTGGCAGGTGGCAGTTGACGCTAAATAACGAAAAGTGTGAGGTGATCCACATAAGATCCAAAAGAAATCCGTTGGAATTCGATTAATCGATAAATAGTACAATTCTCAAGGCTGTTAATCCAACTAAGTACCTGGGTGTTAAAATTACGAACAACTTCAGTTGGAAAAACCACATAGATAATATTGTGGGGAAGGCGAGCCAAAGGTTGCGTTTCATTGGCAGGACACTTAGAAGATGCAAGAAGTCCTCTACAGAGACAGCTTACACTACACTCGTTCGTCCTCTGTTAGAATATTGCTGCGCGGTGTGGGATCCTTAGCAGGTGGGATTGACGGAGGACATCGAAAGGGTGCAAAGAAGGGCAGCTCGTTTTGTATTATCACGTAGTAGGGGAGAGAGTGTGGCAGATATGATACGCGAGTTGGGATGGAAGTCATTAAAGCAAAGGCGTTTTTCGTCGCGGCGAGATCTATTTACGGAATTTCAGTCACCAACTTTCTCTTCCGAAAGCGAAAATATTTTGTTGAGCCCAGCCTACATAGGTAGGAATGATCATCAAAGTAAAATAAGAGAAATCAGAGCTCGAACAGAAAGGTTTAGGTGTTCGTTTTTCCCGCGCGCTGTTCGGGAGTGGAATGGTAGAGAGATAGTATGATTGTGGTTCGATGAACCCTCTGCCAAGCACTTACATGTGAATTGCAGAGTAATCATGTAGATGTAGATGTAGATGTGGTAGCTCAACCTATATTGAAAACAAAATAAGAAATTTCGGTGGCATTACTTTTGAGCACACCCTGGTAGTACGCAGCAGTGTAGAAAGTGTTGAGAGACTTGACGCGTCTCGCCATATTGATGGCGGAGAACTTTATTCGCGGACGGGGGCTGTATCGGCGCTGCCAGCGGCGCCGGCTAATAGTGTGTGACGTCACTTGGCGCCGTGCCCGCCGCCGCCGCCGCCGCCGCCGTCGCTGGGGTTCCTTGTGGCCGCCCACGGCCAGCGCATTCTCAGGACGCCGTCAGAGACACCTGCCACTCACCGCCGCTCTCACTGCTACAACACGGGCGCGTGCAGCGAGCGTCGCATCTCACGACTGTACACGAGCTGCCAGCAGGTAGCATCGAAGGGAGAGGTGGAATGTGGGGCATTCATATAGGGTGGGACATAGCTCACTTCACACTTATTTACAAATTTTCAGAGTATTTGTTTCAGAAACGATAGGGAGTGTGGAGCTTGTGGAGAGCGTATATTATCTTCGACAGCGCAACGGTACATTCATTAAAAATAATCTTGCTGCGATTCGTTGCTACCTGCTTCTCGACTATCTTGCTGCAAATACTTTACACGGTACGTGCCACTTCAATGTCCATAAACACTACGATGGCTGTTTTGTTAAATAGTGCCACGTCTGCTGTATCTACGAGATTTTCGTTACAGCAAAGCAGAAACGTTTAACAGAAACACTCTGTTTGCAAGTTTCATTGCTTAATTACCGTCCTTTTTAACTGTAACATCACAACATCTATAAAACTCATACATCTACTACTGCGGAAAAAAGAGGCCGAAAAGCAAAGAAGAGCCTTTTTTATCCTCTTCTGCTCGTATCTTCTTGTAAGCTGACTTATACCCTGTCACGACGTACACATTTACCACCTACATTTTTATGGCAAATACTTTATAATCATGCTCTTTTGCAACTCATTTTCTATACAGGCGAGTTCGTTAGTAATTCAGTAATTCGAGACAGTGTATTTGATTGGTCAAGTCTTAGCCCTCACTGTAATATATAGCATACTTTGTAGATAGCATAGTTCATCATACAGTGATTCGAAGAACCCATATTTAATATCAGTACAAACGAGGTATATACGGTGTGGCACATTACTGCACTGCATTAATTTGGTACGTAGTTTTATATTCTTAGTTATCGATACAATTGCAGGATACAATGCGATCCTTCCATCCTTGTCCTGCAATCCTGTAGCATTATTGCTTTCACTACCAATTAACAGTTACTAATAATTCCCCTCCCTCAGAAACCCCGTACAAACAATTGGCGTTACAGTACTGAGAAAAACATTGCAACCAATATTAACTTAGTTTATTTTGCCGGAACTAGTTTCGGGCGTAATCTCAGCTGCAGATAGTGGCCTTTAGCACTGGGAAAATTATAACTGTGTCTTGACACAACATCAACATGTCACTCTTAGAGTGGTAAAAACATATATCCCTAAAGTTAGAAGAGACGATGATGGTAACAGCGTACATCTGTCGCAACCGGTAACACTAATAAAAAGAACTACTAGCGATCTTGGCAAATTTGATTCTTCAAGACCAATATAACATTCACATCGCCCCCAACGACTGACGTAATGACAAACATAAGTAATATTATAAATCCAGATTATTTCTTTTTCAGTGCCCAGTACTGTGCTGATGGCTATTTCTTATTCATTGTGTCCTTCACTTACTCGCTGTACAGTTAAATTAATTTTCGACAAATGACTAAAGTATACTACTCACTTGTTGCTTGTAGTGGGAACGCATTTCTCAACCTGCGATAATTGAAAAGGTGTTATCGAAGTGTTACAGCATGTGAAGAACAGGAAGAGCCGAGATTATGTTTTGAAAATAATGTAAAACACTTTAGATCGGAGGAAAAATGCTGAACACATACTGTTCTCTTGTACAGCAGCACCCAGAGCAGCCAGGTGAGACACACCGGCGACGAAGAGCCTCGGTGTGCGGACGCACGCGCGGCGCTGGCGACGGAGACGTCGACGGCGCGGAAGCGGGCCCGCGGCGGTCGCAGATGGGGACGGCCGGCTGGCTCGCCGCACACTGCCGGCTCCGGCTGGCGCGGCGCGTCGCGGGACGGCGTCGCGGCGCTGTGCGCAGGCGCGCGCGGGCTGCCCACGCCGGCCGCCGCCGTCACACGCCGGCCGCGGTTTCCCGTCTCCGGCACAAAGCGGCCGCGCCTCCGGCGGGGCTTACGTGCGAGAACGCTCCGCCGCGCGCCTCAAACTCCTCCGCATTCACGCCCTGGTTCTCTGGCCGCGTGGGCGGCGATACTCTACTCCGTATACAAGTGAATTGGACAAACTAACGTGTTGCAGTCCTGGGGCCACTCTTTTGGGATGTCAATATGGAGCCTCTCCTTGAGACCTTGGAGAACTGTGCAGATGTGCTAGAGGTGATAGCTTACGCCGATGACCTCCTCCTGTTGGTTGGCGGCCGTAGCCGAGAGGAATTAGAGCCAAAAATAAATAGGACCATGACATTACTATCACAGTGGTGCCATAGAACTAAACAAAAAGTCGCACCAAACAAATCCACCTACCTACTCCTAAAACGCCAATTGGTCAGAAACCCTACAGTCAGGATGGATGGCACACCAATTATACATCGTCGAGACGCAAGATACTTAGTGGTAATGCTAGATGAAAAATGGAGCTTTGCCCGGCACATTGAAGTAACAACACATAGGTCGCTAGAAATACTAAATAACCTTATCACTATAGGCCATAAGCGATTTCATCTCCCGCCAAACCTCATCAAACTCTATCATAACACAATCCTTGTCTCCATCGTTGGCTACAGGCCCGGGGTCTGGGCTCACAGGCTCGCGAGGGTCGTTCCTGCCATGGCCGTTAGGAGAGTGCAGCGGAACGTGCTATTACGCTCAGTCGGGGCATATCGTACATCACCAGGGGGAGCATTATTGATACTCATGGGGCTATGCCCTCTAGATGTAAAAATCAAGGAGCAGGCCGCATGGTATTGGGTAAAAAAGGGGCCAATTGAAAAAAAAAATACTAGGGATATTATGGGGGTCAGATTGAGGGACAAAATATCAATTAAAAGAAGGGGAATGGAACTCTGGCAAGAAATCTGGGATGGGGATGAGACAGGAAGAAGAACTTAGCAACTCTTACCAAACGTTCACGAAAGAATGAGAATGAAGCATTTTCAGCCAAGCAAGGGACTGCTGCACTTCCTCACTGGGTATGGCCCGTACCCGGCATATCTTTGCCGTTTCGGGAAAGGAGGGACACCGGATCATGTAGTCTATGAGTGACCCCTTGTCGACGACGTTGCCGCTGACTTTAGAAATTCATTGCCAAACACAGACACCTTTCACCTTATTAGGGACCGAATTACCTTCAACATCATTGATAAACTGGCCAGCGAGGTATCCGCCAAGGTCCTCAGAGAATACCGTAGGGAGATTGAGTAGTTAGAGAACCAATATGTGACACCACGCACCATCCCATTCCGCTGGAGTGCGTACTGGCCGACCGCCATGATGATCGGGATCCGAAGCATTCAGGACTAGGGGGAGGGTGCGAACACACCGATTAGAGACGAAAGCACACCAATTACGACCCAGTAAATAGAATTACCTGCAGGAAATAGATAGTAGGATACTTTTTTAAGACCTGCAGCGATTTGCGTTAAAATAAGGGAACATACCACCTGGTATTGGATAAAGAAGAACAGAAGAGAAGAAATAGAAGAAATCATGGGGGTGTATGTAGGAGATAAATTAAGTATTGAAAGAAGGGGAATTGAATTATGGCAGGATCTTTGGAATAACGATGAGACAGGGCGAAGAACACATGAGCTACTTCCAAACATACAGCACCGCTTAAAATTTACATACATCAAACCAACTAGAGCCTTGCTGAACTTTCTTACTGTGCATGGACCCTAACCGACATATTTGTGTCGGTTCGCGAAGAGGGCAACACCAGCATGTGACTGTGGAGCAGTGCAGGGCACCTCAGACCATGTGGTGTACGAGTGCCCCCTCTTCGACGACGTTGCACAACAGTTTAGGGAACAACTACCAAACAACGACACGCACCACTTGCTCAGGCAAGAAGACACTTTTAACGTCCTGAATAACCTAGCAGATGCAATCTCAGGCAAAGTCCTCAAAGAGTACCCGAGGAACAATCAATGAAAAAACACCAGACTTAGTCTCCGTACACCCTCCCTGTTCCGCCAGGACATGGACTTGGCCAGCCGCCTCACGGCAGGGTAGTACTTCATCACCGGATTTGACAACGCGCCGATTATGACAGTAGATACCGATTAGTCATAGGTTCAGTATTAGGATAGTAAGATTAGTACAGAACTGCAGCGACTAAGACATCGGCCAGCCCAGTGCCAGGGGCACTCCCACTGGGATTAGCTCAGTGGGAAAGGCCAGTAGTATTAGGTTTGTATCTTCTGGCACACCTGTGACGCTGCAGGTAGAGTAGCTATAGTAACTTGTTATAAGTAGCAACCAAATCTAACAGTAGCAGAAAATTTCAATCTAATAACCAAAACAACAGCGTAGTAAATAATAGAAGAATAATCCCCATAGTGGTGAAGGTATTATAGTATTAACCTGTAGTGTTAAAAAATAAAGCTGCAGATTGTAAAAATAGGACATACTAATGTATTTAGGTAGTAGGTTAAATTCTATAATAATAATGATTGAATAAAGAATTTTTAAAAAAAAACTAACGTGTTGGTGGCTGACAGGCTGATGACACACCGTGTGGACTGTGGGATTGGCAATTCGGCTTTCGGCTAGGGCGTTCTGCGTCTGACGCAATCGCCATGGCGGCTGAGGTCTGCGGATCGTCCACGCATGAGTACATAGTTGGCATCATGGTAGGCATCAGTGGCGCCTTCGACAACCTGTGGTGTCCTTCGCTCTTCTCCCGCCTGCGAGAGAAGGGGTGTCCAGGTCCGCTATATGGATGTCTTAGGAGCTATTGTATGGATAGGGAGGTCTGGCTATCATCCCGTAGCGGGAGAGTCGGCAAGAAGATAACGAAGGGGTGTCCACAGGGCTCTGTCCTGGGGCCAGTCTTTTGGGATAATATGGAGCCTCTCCTTGACACCTTGGAGAACAGTGCAGATGTGCTACAGGTGATAGCCTACGCTGTCCACCTCCTCCTGTTGGTTGGCGGCCGTAGCCGTGGGGAATTAGAACCTAAAATAGAAATAACTATGACCATATTATCGCAATGGTGTCACAGAACCAAACAAAAATATGCACCGAATAAATCAACATATTTGCTCTTAAAAGACCAACTCGCCAGAAACCCAACAGTCAGGATAGGTGGCACACCTGTAATACGTCGTCGAGAAGCACGACACTCAGGAGTAATGTTGTTGTTGTTGTCTTCAGTCCCGAGACTGGTTTGATGCAGCTCTCCATGGTACTCTATCCTGTGCAAGCTTTTTCATCTCCCAGTACTTACTGCAACCTACATCCTTCTGAATCTGTTTAGTGTACTCATCTCTTAGTCTCCCTCTACGATTTTTACCCTCCACGCTACCCTCCAATGCTAAATTTGTGATCCCTTGATGCTTCAGAACATGTCCTACCAACGGTTCCCTTCTTCTTGTCAAGTTGTGCCACAAACTCCTCTTCTCCTCAATTCTATTCAATACCTCCTCATTAGTTGTGTGATCTACCCATCTAATCTTCAGCATTCTTCTGTAGCACCACATTTCGAAAGCTTCTATTCTCTTCTTGTCCAAACTAGTTATCGTCCATGTTTCACTTCCATACATGGCACTTAAATATATACTCGCTGTTAACAAGTTTCTCTTCTTCAGAAACGCTTTCCTTGCCATTGCCAGTCTACATTTTATATCCTGTCTACTTCCACCATCATCATTTATTTTGCTCCCCAAATAGCATAACTCTTTTACTACTATAAGTGTCTCATTTCCTAATCTAATTCCCTCAGCATCACCCGATTTAATTCGACTACATTCCTTTATCCTCGTTTTGGTATGTTGATGTTCATCTTATACCCTCCTTTCATGACACTGACCATTCCGTTCAACTGCTCTTCCAAGTCCTTTGCTGTCTCTGGCAGAACTACAATGTCATCGGCGAACCTCAAAGTTTTACTTCTTCTCCATGGATTTTAATACCTACTCCGAATTTTTCTTTTGTTTCCTTCACTGCTTGCTCAATATACAGATTGAATAACAGAGGCTACAACCCTATCTCACTCCCTTCCCAACCGCTGCTTCCCTTTCAGGCCCCTCGACTCTTATAACTGCCATCTGGTTTCTGTAAAAATTGTAAAAAAACCTTTGGCTCCCTGCATTTTACCCCTGCCACCTTCAGAATTTGAAACAGAGTATTCCAGTCAACATTGGCAAAAGCTTTCTCTAAGTCTACAAATGCTATAAATGTAGGTTTGCCTTTCCTTAATCTATTTTCTAAGATAAGTCGTAGGGTCAGTATTGCCTCACGTGTTCCAACATTTCTGCGGAATCCAAACTGATCTTCGCCGAGGTCGGCTTCTACCAGTTTTTTCCATTCGTCTGTAAAGAATACGCGTTTGTATTCTGCAGCCGTGCCTTGTTAAACTGATAGTTCGGTAATTTTCACATCTGTCAAAAACTGCTTTCTTTCGGATTGGAATAATTATATTCTTCTTGAAGTCTGAGGGTATTTCGCCTGTCTCATACATCTTGCTCACCAGATGGTAGAGTTTTGTCAGGACTGGCCCTCCCAAGACCGTCAGTAGTTCCAATGGAATGTTGTCTACTCCCGGGGCCTTGTTTCGACACAGGTCTTTCAGTGCTCTGTCAAACTCTTCACGCAGTATCGTATCTCCCATTTCATCTTCTTCTACATCCTCTTCCATTTCCATAATATTGTCCTCAAGTATATCGCCCTCGTATAGACCCTCTATATACTCCTTCCACCCTTCTGCTTTCCCTTCTTTGCTTAGAACTGGGTTTCCTTCTGAGTTCTTGATATTCATACAAGTGGCTCTCTTTTATCCAAAGGTCTCTTTAATTTTCCTGTAGGCAGTATCTATCTTACCCCTAGTGAGATAAGCCTCAACATCATTACATTTGTCCTCTAGCCATCCCTGCTTAGCCATTTTGCACTTCCTGTCGATCTCATTTTTGAGACTTTCGTATTCCTTTTTGCCTGCTTCACTTAATAAATTTTTGTATTTTCTCCTTTCATCAATTAAATTCAGTATCTTTTCTGTTACCCATGGATTTGTACTAGCCCTCGTCTTTTTACCTACTTGATCCTCTGCTGCCTTTACTACTTCATTCCTCAAAGCTACCCAGTTTTTTTCTACTGTATTTCTTTCCCCCATTCCTGTCAATTGTTCCCTTATTCTCTCCCATAAACTCTGTACAACCTCTGGTTCTTTCAGTTTATCCAGGTCCCATCTCCTTAAATTCCCACTTTTTTGCAGTTTCTTCAGTTTTAATCTACAGTTCATAACCAATAGATTGTGGTCAGAGTCCATATCTGCCCCTGGAAATGTCTTACAATTTAGAACCCGGTTCCTAAATCTCTGTCTTACCACTATATAATCTATCTGATACCTTCTAGTATCTCCAGGATTCTTCCACGTGTACAAACTTCTTTTATGGATCTTGAACCAAGTGTTAGTTATAATTAAGTTATGCTCTGTGCAAAATTCTACCAGACGGCTTCCTCTTTCATTTCTCTCCCCCAATCCATATTCACCCACAATGTTTCCTTCTCTCCCTTTTCCTACTCTCGAATTCCAGTGACCCATGACTATTAAATTTTCGTCTCCCTTGACTACCTGAATAATTTCTTTTATCTCATCATACATTTCATCAATTTCTTCATCATCTGCAGAGCTAGTTGGCATATAAACTTGTACTACTGTAGTAGGCATAGGCTTCGTGTCTGTCTTGGTCACAATAATGCGTTCACTAAGCTGTTGGTAGTAGCTTAACCGCACTCCTATTTTTTTATTCATTATTGAACCTAGTCCTGCATTACCCCTATTTGATTTTGTATTTATAACCCTGTATTCACCTGACCAAAAGTCTTGTTCCTCCTGCCACCGAACTTCACTAACCCCCACTATATCTAATTTCAACCCATCCATTTCACTTTTTAAATTTTCTAACCTACCTGCCCGATTAAGGGATCTGACATTCCACGCTCCGATCCGTAGAACGCCAGTTTTCTTTCTCCTGATAACGACGCCCTCTTGAGTAGTCCCCGCCCGGAGATCCGAAAGGGGGACTATCTTCCCTCCGGAATATTTTACCCAAGAGGACGTCATCATCATTTAATCATACAGTAAAGCTGCATGTCCTCGGGAAAAATTACGGCTGTAGTTTCCCCTTGCTTTCAGCCGTTAGCAGTACCAGCACAGCAAGGCCGTTTTGGTTAATGTTGCAAGGCCAGATCAGTCAATCATCCAGACTGTTGCCCCTGCAACTACTGAAAAGTCTGCTGCCCCTCTTCAGGAACCACACGTTTGTCTGGCCTCTCAAGAGATACCCCTCCGTTGTGGTTGCACCTACGGTACGGCCATCTGTATCGCTTAGGCACGCAAGCCTCACCACCAACGGCAAGGTCCATGGTTCATGGGGGTAGGAGTAATACTAGATGAGAAATGGAGCTTCGGCCTGCACATTGAAGTTACAACGCTTATGTCATTAGAAGTCTTAAATAACCTCACCACGATAGGGCATTGGCGATTCCATCTTCCCCCAAACCTCATCAAGTTGTATCACAATACAATCCTCGCCTCCATCGTGGGCTACGGGTCCGGAGTCTGGGCTCACAGGCTCGCGAGGGTCGTTCCTGCTATGGCCGTGAGGAGAGTGCAGCATAACATGCTATTGCGCTCAGTCGGGGCCTACCGTACATCCCCCTGGGCGAGCATTGTTGATTCTCATGGGGTTGTGCCCCCTAGATGTAAAAATCAATGAGCAGGCTGCATGGTACTGGGTAAAAAAGGGGCAGATTGAAAAAACTGAGGACATCATGGGGGTTCGAGTGGGGCATAAACCATCAATCGAAAGAAGGGGAATGGAATTATGGCAAGAGATCTGGGATGGGGATGAGACAGGGAGAAGAACATACCAATTATTACCAAACATCCAGGAACGATTAAGAATAAAGCATTTCCAGCCTAGTGAGGGACTGCAGCACTTCCTCACGGGGCATGGCCCGTACCCGGCATATCTTTGCCGTTTCGGGAAAAGAGCGACTCCCTCGAGTGACTGTGGTGCCGGGATAGGTACACTGGACCACGTGGTCTACGAGTGTACCGTTTTCGATGACGTTGCCACAGACTTAAGGAATTCACTGCCAAACACAGATACCTTCCATCCAATCAGGAACCCAATTACCCTCACTAGCATCGACACACTAGCCAGTGAGGTACCCGCCAAGGTCCTGAGAGAACACCGTAGGGAGATAGAGTAACGGAAGAGCAATAAAGTGACATTACGCACCTATCCCATTCCGCCAGGACGTGTACTGGCCGACCGCCGTGACGATCGAGGTCCGTCGCGTCCGGGACTAGGGGGAGGGTGTGAACTTACCGATTATAGACACAGCACACCAATTATTACTCAGTAGTTCAAATTATTAGTAGGAAATAGATTCTAGGATATTCTTAAAAGACCTGCACCGATTTTCCATTAAGGCCAGCCAGGGGCACGCCCACTGGGATTAGCTGGTGGGCACGGCCAAGAGACAGTATGTTTGTACTTTGCTGGCACACATGTAACGCTGCAGGATGTAGCTTAGTAGAGTAGGGTAGAATAGATAGTATAGTAGGTTAATAGTAGGTCTAAAGTAGGCATGCCCATGGAGTAGCTAACCTGCCATCCTGTAGTTAATGCTAACAATAAGTAGATAAAGTTTTGGTAAATGGTGCTTGTTCATTATGAATATTGTACGTTACATCGACACACTAATGTCTTAGGTGGTGAGTTATTTTGTATAACATTGATTTTGATGAATAAAGATTTAAAAAAAACTAATGTGAACACTCCTATTATAAGAACTTTTAGAATTTGTGTCGTAAACTGTTCGCAACCCACTAATGGAGTTGTAATTTGTTTCCGCAGTCTACAATAACATCACCGAAAACGAAGATAAATCAAACACTTCTTCTCGTACACTCAAAATACTGAGGTCATCGAGAAGCTGAAGTAAATTAATTTGTGATGAACACATAGTGCGTATTGGGACAATCACTCTGTTGTAGAAATAATTCAAAAGCCAAGATCGCTTGAATGCTGTTTACTGGATAACCGGTTTCAACACACTAAAGGTGCCATCATCGGATCTGAATGTACACTACTGGCCACTAAAATTGATACACCAAGAAGAAATGCAGATGTTAAACGGGTATTCATTGGACAAATATATTATACTAGAACTGACATGTGATTACATTTGAGTGCATAGACCCTGAGAAATCAGTACCCAGGACAACCACCTCTGGCCGTAATAACTGCCTTGACACGTCTGGGTATTGAATCAGAGCCTGGATGGCGTGTACAGGTACGGCTGCCCATGCAGCTTCTACATGATACCACAGTTCATCAAGAGTAGTGACTGGAGTATTGTGACGAGCCAGTTGCTCAGCCACTATTGATCAGACGTTTTCAGTTGCTGAGATATCTGAAGAATGTGCTGGTCAGGGCAATAGTCGAACATATTCTGTATCCAGAAAGGCCCGTACAGGACCTTAAACATGTGGTCGTGCAGTATCCTACTGAAATGTAGGCTTTCTCAGGGATCCAATGAAGGGTAGGGCCACGGGTCGTACCACATCTGAAATGTAACGTCCACTGTTCAAAGTGCCGTCAATGCGAACAAGAGATGAGCGAGAAGTGTAACCAATGACACCCCATCCATTACGCCGGCTGATACGCCAGTATGGCGATGACGAATACACGCTTCCAATGTGCGTTCACCGCGATGACGCCAAACACGAATGCGACCATCATGATGCTGTAAACAGAACCTGGATCAAAAAATGGTTCAAATGGCTCTGAGCACTATGGGACTTAACTTCTTTGGTCATCAATCTCCTAGAACGTAGAACTGCTTAAACCCAACTAACCTAGGACAACACACACATCCATTCCTGAGGCAGGATTCGAACCTGCGACCGTAGCAGTCGCGCGGTTCCAGAGTGTAGCGCCTAGAACCACTCGGCCACTTCGGCCTGCAAACAGAACCTGGATTCGTCCGAAAAAATGACGTTTTGCCATTCGTGCGCCCAGGTTCGTCGTTGAGTACACCATCGCAGGCGCTCCTGTCTGTGATGCAGCGTCAAGGTTAACCGCAGCCATGGTCTCCGAGCTCATAGTCCATCCTGCTGCAAACGTCGTCGGACTGTTCGTGCAGGTGGTTGATGTCTTGCAAACGTCCGCATTTGTTGACTCAGGGATCGAGACGTGTCTGCACGATCCGTTACAGCCATGCGGATAAGATGCCTGTCATCTAGATTGCTAGTGATACGAGGCTGTTGGGATCCAGCACGGCGTTCCGTATTACCCTCCTGAAACCACCGATTCCATATTCTGCTAACAGTCATTGGATCTCGACCAACGCGAGCAGCGATGTCACGATACGATAAACCGCAATCGCGATAGGCTACAATCCGATCTTTATCAAAGTCGGAAACGTGATGGTACGCATTTCTCCTCCTTACACGAGGCATCAAAGCAACGTTTCACCAGGCAACGCCGGTCAACTGTTTGTGTATAAGAAATCGGTTGGAAAGATTCCTCATGTCAGCACGTTGTAGGTGTCGCCACCGGCACCAACCTTGTGTGAATGCTCTGAAAAGCTAATCATTTGCATATCACAGCATCTTCTTCCTGTCAGTTAAATTTCGCGTCTGTAGGACGTCATCTTCGTAGTGTAGCAATTTTAAGAGCTAGTAGTGTAGATTAACATTTATATCCAAATGGTTTTTAAATGTTAATCTACATTCAGATCCGATTATGGCACCTTTACTGTGTTGGAACTGGTTATCCAGTAAACAGTATTCATGCGGTCTTGGCTTTTGAATTATTTCTAAATAAATTTGTGTAAAGGCTACAACTTGCAACTTTGTCTCCTACTTATTAGGTAAATATGCTGTCCACTACACCACACTAGGACTGTGGCTCACACAGCTGCATGGAGTACCGTACTCTGGTGTAATCTATAACACAATCTTCCGTGCGTCCATCTGAGCCACAATATCAGGGTTGTGTTGTCAAAGGTACATTTATCCAGTAAGGAGGAGAGCTGGAGAGCTGGGTTCTAATCGTGGCCTTTGCATAAATTTTAATACACCACTTCAGCTTCTATCCTCATCGAAGATACTGTTGAGACTCAACATGTCTGCAGTAGATATAATTACATCAGCTCAGTAGGTCATCTACGTCTGAGTTGCACGCAGGATTTTCCCATTTCGCACCTCAGCAATACTAGCGGAATAAATATATATGTTTTGTCCTTCGTGGGGACCACAGTCATGTAGAACATTTTGAAAGAAATGTCCGCCATTTGACGGTAAACTGTTGATTTATTTCACACAGTCATTATAGCCACTCTCAGGTGAATTCCGAGCTGAAAATTAATAAAGCATACATATCATACAGTGCAGGGCACAGGAATAAGAAGTCATTAAGTATTTGAAAACATTATTCACAGGTTAAAACATTTTTAGAAAAGTGCAGAGCATGTTATTCAGCTAGCTCTGGCTTAAGATCTTCCAGTTTCTGAGTTTTGTGGCAATCCCGCTATTACCGTGCGTCATGCAAGTTGTTGCACAGGTGACATCCTTTTATCTCCACGAATTTTTCTTTATTTTTTCATCCCTTCTCGCCCCCTCGCCTCATGATGGTGGGGGGTGAGGGGAGGGGGCGCTGGAAACGGTACAACCAACCTGTTCCTAGCCTGCAGACATTATCCTGTAACTTAGACGCTAAATGCAAAACAAGGAGACCCATTTACCATTATAATAAAATTATTTGAAAAGGCGATGTTAATGGGCGAATGTAAGAAATGATGCTACCTTCGTGAATAATTGAAAAACAGTGATAAAAATGTGGGCAGCCAGCACAGTTAAAAACCACTTGAATGACGGACACTAAACACCTGAAAAACACTGAACCTGGCAGTAGAGACACTTACTATTAAAAACGGAGCACTGGTCACTTTCAATAAAATTGGAAAAGAACTTGCGCTGGGATGGTAGATTGTAGATGAATGGAAAGGTGGGTATGCAGTGAGATAGGAGAGTGGTGGTGATGTCGACAGGAAATGGTGAAAGGTGGTGCTGAGACAGGGGGAAAGGAGAAACTGGTTGCTGGTAATG
This sequence comes from Schistocerca nitens, assembly GCF_023898315.1. Classification (NCBI taxonomy): domain Eukaryota; kingdom Metazoa; phylum Arthropoda; class Insecta; order Orthoptera; family Acrididae; genus Schistocerca; species Schistocerca nitens. The sequence continues at coordinate 87,648,377 of NC_064615.1, read as the reverse complement.
GGGAGCGACATGACAGGGGAAAGGAAGAAGTGTGCTGTGGGAAGAGAATGAGGACTGAGCCCTAGGGGGAGGGCGGGGATTGGCTTAATAGGTTGGTGTGCATTCGAGTTAGTAGGAAAAGCTATCTGTCGGAGTTCGTGGTCCAGGAGAGGGAGACGGTTGCAATTTGACAGGACATGGACGGTATGCATGTGGAGGGTTGGTGGGATGTGCAGGAAGAAGCACGGCAGCACACTAGGAGAGGAGAGGAGAGGAGAGGAGAGGAGTGGAGATGAGTGGAGAGGAGAGGAGAGGAGAGGAGAGGAGAGGAGAGGAGAGGAGAGGAGAGGAGAGGAGAGGAGAGGAGAGGAGAGGAGAGGAGAGGAGAGGAGAGGAGAGGAGAGGAGAGGAGAGGAGAGGAGAGGAGAGGAGAGGAGAGGAGAGGAGAGGAGAGGAGAGGAGAGGAGAGGAGAGGAGAGGAGAGGAGAGGAGAGGAGAGGAGAGGAGAGGAGAGGAGAGGAGAGGAGAGGAGAGGAGAGGAGAGGATAAACTGTAGGACTGTTGGAGCCAAGTGTGTGGATGGTGTAGGTTATTTGGAGGAGTTAAATGTGTGAGAGGAGAGGTGGGAATTTGATGAGGTGGTAAAGGATCTTTTGTGTTAGCAGAAGACCCAATACCGTGTTACGAGTGGAGGCCGAAATTCACGCGTTTTAGCTCACGCAGGCTGGCGTGAAGAGGGAAGAACTATACTGACGTGAGGTCTGGAACATGACAGGGAATGAGAATTCAGAAAGAGGACATAATTAGTTTGATACTTAACTTTAATCCATTAATGATGAACGTCGCTCTTGACGGTACATGATTCACAATATCTGTTCATAATACATTCTTGAAGTAATTATAGTAACTGAATATGGCGCCTTGCTAGGTCGTAGCAAATGACGTAGCTGAAGGCTATGCTAAACTGTCGTCTCTGTAAATGAGAGCGTATGTAGACAGTGAACCATCGCTAGCAAAGTCGGCTGTACAACTATGGTGAGTGCTAGGGAGTCCCACTCTAGACTAGACCTGCCGTGTGGCGGCGCTCGGTCTGCAATCACTGATAGTGGCGACACGCGGGTCCGACGTATACTAACGGACCGCGGCCGATTTCAGGGCTACCACCTAGCAAACGTGGTGTCTGGCGGTGGCACCACAGGATCCTTGTGGGGCTCTCCAGGAATCAGAGAGTTACGATTTTGCCACATTGCAACGACGGGATGGTTTTGAGATCAAAATTTTATTAAGTCTCTGAAAACGATTTTTTTCAGTTTGAGTATGGAGTATTACAATGTGCCCCTGCATAAGAGTGCTATTCTTTCCCTTTATGATAACAACTCTGGTAGTCCAAAGATTGTGTGGCTCACACAGTGGTGCCTCTTTCTTACGATCTCTGCCACTGTTTTGATATAAGTTAGCGTCAATTGATGCACAGAAGTAACGAATGCAGGTCACAGCAACATATTGGCTCTTAAATAAGCCGGGGTGTGTGTTAATGGTAATTCACTGAGAACAATGTCAGGTGTATTATGGATCTTCGATACGTATTCGTATTGTGTAATACAGCAACTGGTCTGTAAAACCAGAAATATCTTTTTTCGGCAATGGCATGTCTGAGACAGGTCAGGCATTTTTAAAATGTAAGTAATGTTTTCCGATACCTAATGACTAATCGTTCTTACACCCTGCAGTGTATGATTTGTTCAGTTCAACATGCAGTTGATTATGGTTATAAGGGCGGAATCAAGGTAGTGTAAAATACAGCAAGTGAACTACTTGAAGAAAAATAATGGAAACTGCTTTAAGAATTTATATGTACTAAATAATTAACATACTAATGATCTTTCTGTAGAATCTGAGAGAAACAGTTCATAAAAGCGTGGAAAGAGTCAAAAATTTAAAAAAATGTTAATTCACTGTTTAATAAAAACTTTTTGATAAGCAACTACTCTCTTAAGAAAAGTGAAAGCACTTACAGGTATTACCTTGGGAAACTGACAACGTGGGGATATTATATACAACTAATATTGAAACGAGTCAGTCAATTGCATTCTGCCGCACGAGATTAGCCGAGCGGTCTAAGGCGCTGCAGTCATGGACTGTGCGGCTGGTCCCGGCGGAGGTTCGAGTCCTCCCTCGGGCATGAGAGTGTGTGCTTGTCCTTAGGATAATTTAGGTTAAGTAGTGTGTAAGCTTAGGTACTGATGACCTTAGCAGTTAAGTCCCATAAGAAAAAAAATGGCTTCTGTCAGTTAACTGGTTTAATACTGTGCCACCCACTCCATCCTCATAAAGTTACTATGAGAATGGCCATCCTAAATGAGACATACGTTGCGCGGCTGGCGTCAGTACACCTTTCTTGTATTGTGATCTTTGCCATGGATCTCGCCTCGGCCGGCCGCGAGTCGATTGTTCATCGCAGGTTTGGCTATTTGAGTCTGCAGCGTCGAGGCAGCAGGTCTCACTGTGTGGTCTGTCGCTTGTGGTTACAACACGGTCGGGAGATTGGCCCTTACTTGGTGCGTTAGCTCATTGGGCGTGGTATTACTGGAGTGCTGCTGTCGGAGACGGCGGGAAGGTTTCGGGTTCCGCCACGGGGCGTGGTATGTGGCTTTTCTAGCCACGCAGTGCATGTTGAGGAGAAGAGCTTGCCGGAGCGCCGCCTGGCATTAACCGTTCGCCTGGGTATATCAAGTGCAGTTGTGGGCTTACGTACATGTTTGTCAATGGTTAACTAATGTTGTTTTCAGTGACGAGTCTGACATGTCAAAGTTATGTCACACGTGACATGATAACGGGGCTTGGGCTTTCCATCTTAGTTTCCCACCACTTGATGGCGGATCTGCACCTAGACGTAAGGAAACCCGGTGAACTCTTCATTATTGAGTGATGGTATATCTAAAATGTGGTAACCTTGGTGATTAAGTACCAAAATTTGCATTATAATTAACGAGTAATGAAATGCTATTCCATGAAAGTGTAGTTCTGTTGGGCTATTGCCCTTTTAAGGTAATGCTCAGCTGTCCTTACTACATTTCAAGAAACAGTCTTATTTACGCATGTATTGCAGTGCTTAAATGATTTATTAAGGGTTGAGTTTTAAAAAACAATTTTTGACGAGCCTTTCTCTTTCAATGTAATGTTTTATTCTTTTATGTAATTTGAATGTGCAATCGCAAGTGTGCTGTTGTAGTTGATTTATGTTTGTTGGGTGGAGCGCATTGTATTTCCTCCAGTATGGTGGGACGTGGCACCGGAGCTTGACGACCTGACCTTTGTCAGTGGAAGTGTGATTCGTTAGATTGGGCTCCATGTTCCTGGCCGTTTATCTAGATCTCGTTCTTGAGTATTACTGTTCTCTTTGTTCCTGCCTCTGTCAGGTCGTTAAGCTTTGTATCTCGTTCCTCCGCCACCTTGACGGATGCGCCTTTCGCTCGTAATATGAATTTAAATTTGTAAAACTGGGTCACTCAGTAATTAGTGCCCGATCACATTGCTGGAGGCTCCGCCTTATTAATTCTGTATTCCCTTATCAGCCATTTTTATCATACTTGTACCTTGTATGCTGATCGTGAAGTTTAATTCTTATAAAGGAGGGTTTCATGTGCGTATCTTCTCAGGGTATGTTTAGATGTCGAAGCACTGTTTCTTTATTAGTTATTTGTTATTTAATTAACGCCTACCTGTACTGGTATCAACTGGATTATTATTTAGTCAGAAGTTATATACTTTGGCATGAGTTTATACTGCAAACAAGTCACTGTACAGGAGAGTCCTGCGGGTTCGTAGTTTGCAAAGTTTTGATTGTAATAAGTATTTACATCAATAGAAATTTACTTACTGTTTTATGCATTTGCTATGTAGATTTTAACATGGACGTAAGAAAAATTTCATTCTGTTTGTTATATTTATCTGTTTTATTGTACTTAAATTGTGGAAGTTAATAAACATTGTTTAACACAAGGTATGTATGTTTGGTAATTATGGCCCTGCTGCATCCTGTCGTGTTATTGGATGCAAATAGCACATTCCAGAGATAAACCACTGCAAGAGCTCAATCAATACGTGCTCCCACTCGACTGTGAGGCAATGGTTAATTTAAATCAAACAAAAGGAAAATGACTTTTTGTTTCCTTTTTAAATTCTTTGTATGTAGGCAGTCAAGAATGTGTACTGTGACATGCACTACCCTAGAAAATGGTCCAGATGAGATGCACGTTAAAGGTCAGCTTTCCATTCTGTTCACAATAGGCTCCATACACACTGCTCACCTCGCTGCAGCTGTGGTGTAGTTGGTGTCGCTGTTGAAGGACACCCCCCATTGCTCTCCCGTTAGTGGAGTCACTTGGAGGGGCTTCGTGTCTGGCGCTTATTGGGCCAACAGACCAGAGCCGGTGCAATAAATACTTGATAGGCATCTTGCATTTTATTGTGACACTCCTTAGTCACACTCCTAGAAGTAGAGTGAGAGCATGGCTCCTGTTCCTCTTGCCTAGCTATTCTTCCCGAAATGTTTCTCAAAGTGTTCACTACTGCTGACCAGACTGGCGATGCCTACTTCCACAGTGACCATGTGGCAAGATGACACTGGAGGCTGCAGTGTTTGTTGTTATGACAGGTGGCTGCCACGTTTCAGTAAATGACAAACATTTTCACTAATACGTGCCAAAATTGGAATGGCTAGTCACTAAAATCTTGCCGGAAGCAAACACTACTTCTCCTTTCTTTTGCCTCACTGGTGGACTGGCTGTTGCAGTATTAGGAGAAGTTAAGCGAAACTGAGATGGGAAGTAGTAAAAAGATATTGATGCGAATCTTCAAATGGAACAGAATATTGTAGTGGTGTCAGATGCCAAATGTAGTGGTAAGAGGTAGAAGGCGCCACATTAAGACTCGTCCAAGCTTTCCGAATGATTTATTTGTTTATACTACAGTGCCCCGTTCACCTCGGTCCACATCACAGGGTCCCACAATGCTGAGGCCACCGCCCCAGCGACCCAGTGCAATGCACTGCTGGGTGTCAGCCTTGTAGGACCGCGCCATCAGGTCTGTGCCTGCAGCCAGCTCAGCAGTCTTCTCCCCCACTGACTCAGTACTGCTCCACTGGGAGCCATCGAGTGGCCCACTACTTCCTTCCTCACTGGCGTAGCTGAAAAGGCGGCGACCACAAACGCCGACGAATCTATGGCCTTCACTTTGGATTGCCTCTGGCGTGTGTTGCAAGCCAAGATGACTGTCCGAGCTGAAGAGTTGCCCGTTGCTGGCTGGCTACCTACAGACCCCGTGTTAGCCTCAGAGGGTCGAACCAGTGACCTGCTGTGGACGGAAACGCTGGCGCCCCACCTGCTGCTGTGTGTAGCTGGTGGTGTGACATGCCCAGCCATCCAGGAGAGCTGCCACACTTGAATGACTCTCTTTAGAAAACAGCACCTACCTATACTTGGCTGTTTGCCCCTCTTTTGCTAACGTGCCGCTCCAAGTCACATACTCACAACACCTAGGCTGTGCCAATTGGCCCCTTCTGCCTGTAACTTGTGCCATGCAAACCACTGTGTTTAAGCTTTTCAGTGGTTCGACGGCCCTGTGGCCTCCATTCTACTTTGCAACTGTTGGTATGCATAACTCACTGCAATCCAGCCCACACCTGATTGTAACTTCTGCTCAGAATATTGCGTAAAACGAACTTTCCCTATCCTAAATGGTGTTGTCGCTACAATATTCTTCAAAGCTGGCAGCTGTTACTGAGTGGCCTTAATTTTCTCCCCGAGACCAGAATCCAACGGCTGCTGAAGCTGCCTCCACTCTACGATGGAGGGCATTAAGTTTGGTAAGTGCAGAAACTCCTGAGCCGAGATTGTTAAATCTTATGGGAACTACAGAAGTGTGGGTATCAATTAGTTTCATTCCATTAATTCACCCCGACGTTTCTCTTTAATTCATGAGTGGACGATAGATTAGCGATTGCTTACTCACTGCCAAGTAGATGAAATTTCATCTCACGGATGATGAACTAACATTTTAGCAGACCACTACTATGGAAGCAATTGTTTTTGCATCGTCAGATCGCGTAGTTTTTCACCAAACTCATTTCAAGTGACATCTTTTGTTCCATCTAGCTAGTTTTCCTTGTGGCTCATCCTCCATTCCTTACATTCTTTGAAGATGCTAATGTCCGATTGTAGTGTAAATTCCAAATTACTCCAGTGCGATATTAGTCACCTTGTGTTAACAGGAACAGTAGAACATGAAGAATAATCAGTATTCCAGCAGCGACTGAATAGGAGTGCTGCATAGCACCAGCCGACAGCACAGGCCAGGAAAGTGCTATCGCTCCTAGAATACTTGTTTTAATTCGTGTTTCACTATCTTTACATATCGATAAAATAAATGTCATACAAACTGATTTGGAACAGTTCTATCGAACAGGAACATGACATTCAGCCTTGAAAATCATTTTATTTGTAACGAGAATAAACTGAACTGGGTATCGTATGAAGGACATGATGAGCAGAATTTATTTTCGCTGACCCCAACTACGCTTTGCAGAAACGAAATTGCATAAATATGCCAAAACAGCAGAGAAAATTCCCCTGACGACTCTTGCTAGGGGCAGCATTTCCAGACTGCAGCAAGAGTGCCGCCTTTCTTCGCTGCTGCACTAGAGGAGTAGAGTGGATATTCCATCGCTCTGACCAACTTTTCCCAGGGAAAAAATTCGTGTTAAACATGTGGTAGCTGAGGGTGTGGACCGGGCGCTATTCTAGACGGACTACAGTATACACGGGGTGGTCACAAACAATCTGAAAAGCTTGGAAACCTGTTATGGCGGAAATTGTACTGGACTTATTGATACATAACCAACACGGATTCATAAATGATCGTGCAACGCAGCCAGCTCTTGATTCCCATGAGTTAAATGAGTGCTGTCGACAAGGGATCTCAGATCGATTCCACATAGCTAGATTTCCAGAAACCTTCTGATGCCGTTCCTCACAAGCCACTACTTATCGAATTGCGTGCATATGGAGTATCGTCTCAGTTGTGTGACTGGATTCGTGATTTCCTCTCAGAAAGCTGACAGTTCGTAGTGATAGACGGTAAATCATCGAGCAGAACAGAAGTGATATTTGGCATTTCGCAAGGTAGTGTCATAGGCCCTCTGCTGTTTGTGATTTACATAAATGATCTAGGTGATAATCTGAGCAGCCCCTTAGATTGTTTGCTGATGACGCTGTAATTTACCGTCTAGTAAAATCATCAGACGATCAATTCCAATTACAAAATGATCTAGAGAGAATTTCTGTATGGTGCGAAAAGAAGCAATTGACACTAAACAAAGAAAAGTGTGAGGTCATCCACAGTGGTACTAAAAGAAAATCCGATAAATTTTGGGTATAAGATAAATCGCACAAATCTAAGGGCTGTCAATTCGAATAAATACCTAGGAATTACAATTACGAGCAACTTAAATTGGAAAGACCACACAGATAATATTGTGGGGAAGGCGAAACAAAGACTGCGCTTTGTTGCCAGAACACTTAGAAGCTGCGACAAACCCACTAAAGAGACAGCCTACATTACACTTGTCCGCCCTCAGCTGGAATATTGCTGCGCGGTGTTGGATCCTTACCAGGTAGGATTGACGGAGGACATCGAAAAAGTGCAAAGGAGGGCAGCTCGTTTCGTGTTACCGCGCAATACGGGTGAGAGTGTCACTGATATGATACCCGAGTTCGGGTGCCAGTCACCAAAACAAAGGTGGTTTTCTTTGCGGCGAGATCTATTTACGGAATTTAGATCACCAACTTTCTATTCCGAATGCGAAAATATTTTGTTGACACCCACCTACGTAGTGAGAAGTGATCATCATAATGAAATAAGAGAAATCAGAGCTAGAACGGAAAGATGTAGCTGTTCCTTTTACCCACGCGCCATTCGAGAGTGGAATGGTAGAGAAGTAGTATGAAAATGATTCGATGAACCCTCTGCTAGGCACTTAAGTGTGAATTGCAGAGTGACCATGTAGATATAGATGTTGATGTAGAAATAAATGTCGCAGGTTCGAATCCTGCCTCGGGCATGGATGTGTGTGATGTCCTTAGGTTAGTTAGGTTTAAGTAGTTCTAAGTTCTAGGGGACTGATGACCTCAGCAGTTAAGTCCCATAGTGCTCAGAATCATTTTTGAGAAATAAATGTTGAGAAAGAAATTCGATTGGTGCGCCGTTTCCGAGTTACTTAGCAATGAAATTAGCCAGTAGGGTCATGCGCCCGGAAATTCAAGAGTGCCAGAGGCAGTGTAGCCAAACGTGTTCCCCATATGGTTAATTTGGTTTCCTCAGACTGAACAAACGAAGCGTTTTACCACCTAGCTTAAATCTGTCACTTCCAAAAAAGGCACATTTTAAGTAGTGCCGCAAGGGATTAGCCGAGCGGTCAGGGACGCTGCAGTCATGGACTGTGCGGCTGGTCCCGGCGGAGGTTCGAGTCCTCCCTCGGGCATGTGTGTGTGTGTGTGTGTGTTTGTCCTTAGGATAATTTAGGTTAAGTAGTGTGGAAGCTTAGGGACTGATGACCTTAGGTGTTAAGTCCAATAATATTTCACTCACATTTGAAAAATTTAAGCAGTAATAAGAATTTGAACAAGCTTGTAGCGGGACTTTGAATTTCGCCGCGCTACACTCGTTCCCTCAGACATAAATTTTACCGTCGCAGCGGTATGAGCGCTCGACGGCAGAGAAAATACTAAAATTGTAACTCTTTTTTTTCCATCCGTTTCTTTTTTGTCTCTCGAGAGCGGAAGCTTAATGCAGACGTAAAAACTTGTTAGCTAGTCTTGATCTGATTTTCATGTGTAGACATATTGTGGAAGTTGTTATGAAATTCGGAGGATGGAAGTAGCAAAGTAAATTAAATTGCATTCAGTATCAAGATGATTTTAATTTGTATAAATTAATGATTCCTGGACGATTGCAAGGTTTCGGAGCAGACTTTTCACGCAGAAATGAAGTAGGAGATTTTTGAAGACATGGACGCCGCACGAAAGAAGACATGTTAACTTGGTAAAGGATGGACTCTTATCTACGCCATTTCCCTCTGTTAGTCACATTTGTTATTCTCTGTTGTTTTTTTTTTCAAATAATTTTTGTAGTTGAAATTGGTTTGACTTTTGCTCATAAACGCCACAAGGACCACCCCAGCAATAGCTTTTTCGAATCACGAAGTCCGATAACTGTTCTGTAATACGAAGTCCGATTTGCATTTAATTCTTTCCCTTTTTCACGGTCATTAACGACTTTAAAAAACCCCTTCTTTATTCACCATTTCTTTCCACATCTTCAACCTTTTCTTTTCTTCTCTTTATCTTTTTTATTAACCACTACAAGCTGTTATACACTGGCCCCACAGACGTCTGTGCATTACCGAATTTTAGCACGTGCAAGTGCCTGAATTTGCGCTCACAACGACCGGATTGGCTAACTTCTCTACTAAATAACTCGGAAACGGCACAAAGTATGGAATTTTTTGTAAGCAGTTATCTCTCAACCAGCCTCCCCTGCAAGTACGTTACTATTTTTCAGACTGTTACCGACCATCCTGTATATACGGGGTGTTCGGTGTATAAGTGTAGTTATTTTTATTAATGACGAGCACACTGTACCGGCCGCTGCGGCCGAGCGGTTCTAGGCGCTTCAGTCTGGAACTGCCCGACCGCTACGGTCGCAGGTTCGAATCCGACCGCGGGCATGGATGTGTGCGATGTCCTTAGGTTCGTTAGGTTTAAATAGTTCTAAGTTCCGGGGGACTGATGACCTCAGATGTTAAGCCCCATAGTGCTCAGAGCCATTTATTTATTTATTTATTTATTTATTTTTTTGAGGACAGTGTACTAAACAATGTTACGACAGCATTTACTTCATTATCAGACTAATAATATAAATATTAAGAGTAGTATGTATTTAGGTTGTTTATTACCTCCAAGTACATGTGGCAAGAGTCAGCGATTAATGCTCGTTTTCTGTTTGGCAGCAGAACAGGTGTTAAGAACGTGGATGCTGTTACTCTATATTCATAGGCGCAATCTCCTTAGTGATGCAGTTATGATTATGGCCATTAGACGCAGATAAGAAACACATAGCATACTGAAGTAGATCCTTATTACAACTCTCCCTTTCAGACCAAGAGGAAGAATTGTATGCGTAAGAGAACAGCAATTGTTACTCACTGTGATTTTAAGATTGAAAAATGTAGGATCATGAGAAATAATTATTACAGGCACGTCAATTTGATCGTGCTAAGACGTCGGACTTCGTAGAAAATTAATAACTGCAGGCCCAGAAAAGGATCACTATCTTTAGTAGCGATCTGGTTGAGATGTAAAAAAAATGTTTGCTAATTGTTCGTCAGCAATCTGTCAATCCGGAAAGCGTTACAAGTACTTACAATAATTCTAAACCTGGTCAGTAATCTGTGAAAACAGTTATTATCATTCTTTCAAATAAACACAATTATGCAGTTTCATGTTAACATACTTATTATTAACGAAAGTAACAAATGCTTACAGGGACAGTGGGCAAAGCAGAAGGGAGAGAAGTGTCAGTCTCCAAAGAACAAGCGAGATTTGTGTCACTTAAAAACAACTGATGAACGGCTTACAAAAAAATTCCGAAATCATTGATATATACTAAGTCTGCTTCCTCTGGCCATGAAAAGTCTTTGTTTTACAAATTTTAAGTAACATCTATAACACGAAATAGAAATCACTTGATGTACCCTATCACTGCCCCTATGATTAAGGAGAGGAATTTTCTTATAAAATTATTCGCTGAAAACAAATGTTGCTTTCCCTGCAAGAAATGCCTATGTAGCACATATACTTCATATTTGAAGTCAGTTTCTATAAGTTTCGAGTAATGATTTAGATACAACTTGCAAATTATAAGTTTGTTGTCCAGATCATTTTAGCAATTTCTCATAGTTTCTTCTCATGGTTTCTTCGCTTTCGTCTTATTTCAACCTTTAGTGGCCTTATACTTGTCATACAAAAGTTTCAAGCATATCACTCGATGTTGGTATGTTCACTTAACATCTGAACAAGATGAAATTATTTTGAACCTTTTTGTAGAAAGAAAATTGAGAAACAGTCACTTTATAATACACTCCTGGAAATTGAAATAAGAACACCGCGAATTCATTGTCCCAGGAAGGGGAAACTTTATTGACACATTCCTGGGGTCAGATACATCACATGATCACACTGACAGAACCACAGGCACATAGACACAGGCAACAGAGCATGCACAATGTCGGCACTAGTACAGTGTATATCCACCTTTCGCAGCAATGCAGGCTGCTATTCTCCCATCGAGACGATCGTAGAGATGCTGGATGTAGTCCTGTGGAACGGCTTGCCATGCCATTTCCACCTGGCGCCTCAGTTGGACCAGCGTTCGTGCTGGACGTGCAGACCGCGTGAGACGACGCTTCATCCAGTCCCAAACATGCTCAATGGGGGACAGATCCGGAGATCTTGCTGGCCAGGGTAGTTGTCTTACACCTTCTAGAGCACGTTGGGTGGCACGGGATACATGCGGACGTGCATTGTCCTGTTGGAATAGCAAGTTCCCTTGCCGGTCTAGGAATGGTAGAACCAAGGGTTCGATGACGGTTTGGATGTACCGTGCACTATTCAGTGTCCCCTCGACGATCACCAGTGGTGTACGGCCAGTGTAGGACATCGCTCCCCACACCATGATGCCGGGTGTTGGCCCTGTGTGCTTCGGTCGTATGCAGTCCTGATTGTGGCGCTCACCTGCACGGCGCCAAACACGCATACGACCATCATTGGCACCAAGGCAGAAGCGACTCTCATCGCTGAAGACGACACGTCTCCATTCGTCCCTCCATTCACGCCTGTCGCGACACCACTGGAGGCGGGCTGCACGATGTTGGGGCGTGAGCGGAAGACGGCCTAACGGTGTGCGGGACCGTAGCCCAGCTTCATGGAGACGGTTGCGAATGGTCCTCGCCGATACCCCAGGAGCAACAGTGTCCCTAATTTGCTGGGAAGTGGCGGTGCGGTCCCCTACGGCACTACGTATGATCCTACGGTCTTGGCGTGCATCCGTGCGTCGCTGCGGACCGGTCCCAGGTCGACAGGCACGTGCACCTTCCGCCGACCACTGGCGACAACATCGATGTACTGTGGAGACCTCACGCCCCACGTGTTGAGCAATTCGGCGGTACGTCCACCCGGCCTCCCGCATGCCCACTATACGCCCTCTCTCAAAGTCCGTCAACTGCACATACAGTTCACGTCCACGCTGTCGCGGCATGCTACCAGTGTTAAAGACTGCGATGGAGCTCCGTATGCCACGGCAAACTGGCTGACACTGACGGCGGCGGTGCACAAATGCTGCGCAGCTAGCGCCATTCGACGGCCAACACCGCGGTTCCTGGTGTGTCCGCTGTGCCGTGCGTGTGATCATTGCTTGTACAACCCTCCCGCAGTGTCCGGAGCAAGTATGGTGGGTCTGACACACCGGTGTCAATGTGTTCTTTTTTCCATTTCCAGGACTGTATATTTGAGGTGATGCTTGTGGTAGACGTGAGATCAGGAGCGACAAATCGCAGATACAATGATGGAAGGACCAAAGATCTGCCGGCTCAACCAGGAACCTCCAGGAAAGGCTTTTAGGACTATCTGGTTAGGTACTCCCAGGTTAATTTGGATAGAATGCAAGGAAGTTGCATCGCCGCCCTAAATTCGTGATTTACATAGGGAAGACATACAAACAGGAATTAGGCTGACTGCACACGCGAGCTACTTCCGCGTGCAGCAAAATAGATATCTGTTCGGTTTTTAATGATACTTGGCATTAAATTTTATTTGTGACATATGGATTAATATGCATGTTCTTCGCGTGAGTGTAACAGAGGCTGTGTTACCATTAGGTATTGTAGTGGTCGGACACTGTATGTACTTTGCTTACAATGTGCTGTACGTAGCTCTTGAATTAATTAGTTTACTTGATACAACATCGTGGTCTCGCGGTAGCATTCTCGCTTACCGAGCGCGGTGTCCCGGGTTCGATTCCCGGCGGGGTCAGGGATTTTTCTTGCCTCGAGATGACTGGGTGTTGTTATGTCGTCTTCATCATTATCATTCATCCCCATTGCGGTCGGAGGAAGGCAATGGCAAACCACCTCCACTAGGACCTTGCCTAGTAAGGCGGCGCGGGTCTCCCACGTCGCTCCCCTACGCTCTGTAAAGGACTATGGGACTCATCATCATATAACATCTAAATAAAAAATAGCGAAAACAGATGCCAAATGTGGCATCACTGTTATACATCATCTCGTAGACTACGAATTTCTTTTCAGTTACCTTTTTAAATTTCAAAAATACTAATTCCATGTCCAAGGCACCGCCAGCAATTAGACCTTAACCACTGCAGTGGTTGGTTTGTGGCTCACACCGCCCGGTGGCTAGTCAATGGTAGCGCCCGGACTGCGTGAAACATTCATGGAGCTTTGTGTGTGTGTGTGTGCGTGTGTATTTCTCAGCTGCAACTTCTGCCACAATGGCAGTTGTCTCTTGGATGGAGTAACATTTCGAGGGGAGGACGAGAGCTCATCTCAAGATTGCCATACCGTATTACAGGTACGCAAGCGTACATTACTGTTATTTACTGTAGTCTACGTTCGTACGAGTTACATTGTTCGCTTTTCAAGTCCATTTTAGTACTGGCTGCTTTAAATTGATTACTATCACGATTCCTCTCCGCCTTGCCGTATTTATATTGTGGTGTCACAGCCAGACACCACACGTCCTAGGTGGTAGCTTAAATCGGCCGCGGTCCTGTAGTACATGTCGGACCCGCGTGTCGCCACTGTGTGATCGCAAACCTAGCGCCACCACAAGGCAGGTCTCGAGAGACTGACTCGAACTCAGACCAGTTGTACGGACGACAGAGCTAGCGACTAGACGTACTAAGCCTTTCTCTCTCATTAGCCGAGAGACAGAATAGCCTTCAGCTAAGTTAATGGCTACGAACTAGCAAGGCGCCATTAGCCTTACAGTGATTGTAATTAGCGTCTCACTCGTGTTCACCATAGAGATGTACAAGAAGACATTAAAGATAAGTATATGAGAAGCTCCGTTCTTTTCTTCATAGCATTAATTACGTATCCTGTTCCAGTACTTCACGCCCGTCTGCGTTAGTCTCGCGTGCCCTTTAAGCCACCTCTATCTACAAGGTGTTGGCCCAGCTGCCGACACATCATATATAGTGCTTTACATACGTGTTTCTAAGTCTCGTTCATGAGAAATCCGATTAATATGTCAACCACGCTTGAGGTACAGGCAGCATTAGCCGCATTTCGGTCATTACTAAGTTGCTATTAGAATATAGGTGAGCCCCTGCAATAGTGATGCAAGTTTAGAAGTGAAATAGCAATGGGATGAGGCGCGAACTGGAATTTGTGTCGGGAAGGGAGATGTACTAGGCTATCCGTGCGGTTGTGGTATCCCAGTGCCAGAGGAAGCAGGAGACCCCAGTCCCAATCCTGGCGCTGATACAAATTGTAATTCATTGTTTCAGCCTACATCATTGTCGTAGATATATAAATTGTTATGAATAAATTATTTACTGATAATAAACAGCATGCCAAGACAAAGAGATATTCACAGGTACACAAAATTAATAGCGCCTGACCTTCTCAGGGGAGGAGAAACTGATCTTACGTAATTTGTTAAAATGCAAAAATATTTTTACAAAAACCCTTTAAACTCCTAGATCGTCAAAATCAAAAATTTGTCCTATTATCATAATTAATTTTAAGCACTAATAAAAAAAACTGGTAATATAATGTTGCAAGATGGTCATTTGACTAGGGCCATGATGAATGAAGATTTGAACTTGACTAGAGTCCTGCATATTATATTTGTTTCGCTTGTGTATATGTGTATTAAAAAAAAAAGTCAAATGACGTACCAGCATTCCCTCTTGAGGTCTAGATCTGTAATTTCACTAATAGCAGTTGTTGGGAAGTTCCCTGTTTTATTTGTAGTAACAATGACGTAGTTTAAATTATAGACTACTGTTGGTCTTAAATGCCACTCGTGTGATACTTTTCCGTAACATGTGTTCAGTATTAGGTATGTTAGACATTACTGAAACTATTCACTCATTATTCTCGCTGACATTTTACTCCTAAAACAAAGGGGCGATAGTGTGGTCATGGCATAAGTAGTATGGCTATGCCAACTGGAGCGCACTTTCACCAACACTGAACACTCGTGATGCCAATGGCGTTGTCGCAGTGGTACACCGGTTCCCGGCAGATCACCGAAGTTCACCACTGTCGCGCTGGGCTAGCACTTGGATGGGTGATCATCCAGTCTGCGGAGCGCTGTTGACTCGCGGGGTGCATTAAGGCCTTGTGAGACAAACTGAGGAGCTACTTGACTGAGAAATATTGGCTCCGTTCTCGGAAACTGACATACGGTTGGGAGAGCGGTGTGCTGACCACGTGCCCCTTCATATCCACATCCAGAGACGCCAATGAGTTGAGGCTGACACGGCGGCCGGTCAGTACCGTTGAGTCTTTATGGCCTGTTCGGAAAGAGTTTAGGTTTTAGAGCACTCGTGATATCAGTTATGTCGGCAGTACCCCACCCATGACACCACTATACCACTGGGCATTAAAATTACTACACCAAGAAGAAATGCAGATGATAAACGGGTATTAATTGGACAAATATATTATACTAGAACTGACATGTGATTACACTTTCACGAAGTTTGGGTGCATAGATCCTGAGAAATTAGTACCCAGAACAATCACCTCTGGCCCTAATAACGACCTTGATATGCCTGGGCATTGAGTCAAACAGGGCTTGGATGGCGTGTACTGGTACAGCTGCCCATGCAGCTTCAACACGATACTACAGTTCATCAATAGTAGTGACTGGCGTATTGTGACGAGCCAGTTGCTCGGCCACCTTTGACCAGACGTTTTCAATTGGTGAGAGATCTGGAGAACGTGCTGGCCAGGGCAGCAGTCGAACATTTTCTGTATCCAGAAAGGCCTGTACATGACATGCAACATGCGGTCGTGCGTTCTCCTGCTGAAATGTAGGGTTTCGCAAGGATCGAATGAGGGGCAGAGTACCGGGTCGTTGATGTTGTTGTTGTTGTGGTCTTCAGTCCTGAGACTGGCTTGATGTAGCTCTCCATGCTACTCTATCCTGTGCAAGCTTCTTCATCTCCCAGTACCTACTGCAACCTACATCCTTCTGAATCTGCTTAGTGTATTGATCTCTTGGTCTCCCTCTACGATTTTTACCCTCCACGCTGCTCTCCAATGCTAAATTTGTGATCCCTTGATGCCTCAAAACATGTCCTACCAACCGATCCCTTCTTCTAGTCAAGTTGTGCCACAAACTTCTCTTTTCCCCAATCCTATTCAATACCTCCTCATTAGTTACGTGATCTACCCACCTTATCTTCAGCATTCTTCTGTAGCACCACATTTCAAAAGCTTCTATTCTCCTCTTGTCCAAACTGGTTATCGTCCATGTTTCACTTCCATACATGGCTACACTCCATACAAATACTTTCAGAAACGACTTCCTGACACAAATCTATACTCGATATTAACAAATTTCTCTTCTTCAGAAATGATTTCCTTGCCACTGCCAGTCTACATTTTATATCCTCTCTACTTCGACCATCATCTGTTATTTTGCTCCGGGTCGTAACACATCTTAAATGTAACGTACACTGTTCAAAGCGCCGTCAATGCGAACGAGAGGTGACCGAGACGTGTAACCAATTGCACCCCATACCATCACGCCGCGTGATACGCCAGTATGGCGATGACGAATACACGCTTCCAATGTGCGTTCACCGCGATGTTGCCAAACACGTATGCGACCATCATGATCCTGTAAACAGAACCTGGATTCATCCAAAAAAAAATGACGTTTTGCCATTCGTGCACCCAGGTTTATCGTTGAGTACACCATCGCAGGCGCTTCTGTCTGTGATACAGCGTCAAGGGTAACCGCAGCCATAGTCTCCGAGCTGACAGTCCCTGCTGCCGCAAACATCGTCGAATTGTTCGTGCAGATGGTTGGTGTCTTGCAAACGTTCTCATCTGTTCACTCAGGGATCGAGACGTGGCTGCACGATCCGTTACACCCAGTCGGATAAGATGCCTGTCATCTCGACTGCTAGTGATACGAGGCCGTTGGGATCCAGCACGGCGTTCCGTATTACCCTCCTGAACCCACCGATTCCATATTCTGCTAAGAGTCATTGGAACCCTACCAACGCGAGCAGCAATGTCGCGATACGATAAACGGCAATCGCGATAGGCTACAATCCGACCTTTATCAAAGTCGGAAACGTGATGGTACGCATTTCTCCTCCTTACGCGAGGCATCACAACAACGTTTCACCAGGCAACGCCGGTCAACTGCTGTTTGTGTATGCTTTTGCTGTCGGTTAAATTTCGTGTCTGTAGCACGTCATCTTCTTGGTGTAGCAATTTTAATGGCCCGTAGTGTATGTGGCACCCTAGATCATCAATCGCATTTTTGGGCTGTATCGCTGGCACCAGTCAGGCTAGTTACTATTCCACCGCTCTCCAGTGAGTCTTCAGACACGTCTTTGCTGGTGATAGGAACTCAATACGAAGCCAACAGCTGAGTAAATATCTTCGTGTTACTGTTGAGCAACGTCAAGGGGCGACAGTCGACATTCGCAAATTCGTGATGTATCTTGAGGCTTGTGGATGGGAATGCGGGGACCTTCAAGAAAACCGTATGGATGTGCATGGGAAGCAACATAAGGTCTGAACACCATGCCAGCGCCAGCAGGTGACGAAATGTCCGATAAAAATCTAATGGGAAGCCGTCAGGGCCAGGCGACTTGTTCATTGAACCCGCCTTGATAGAATCATGGGCTTCGTTCTCATTGGTGGATCGGTGACGTTGTGCAGAGTACAGCGAAACGTAATGAGCATATAGGCCAGAACATAAATCGCGTTGGTGATTCAAACGCCATCCTTCGTCAGTCGTAAGAATGTCAAAGTCTTCCGACGGTCGCTCTATTCCGCTGTCACATGTGTCACATGGTACATAGAAGACGCTTTTGTGGTTACCTGTCATGTGTGCACACCCTGACCATAGCTGCTTCAAGATTGGATAGAGAGAGAGCAGTGAACTGAGCCTTGGTACCATTCACCATCGTCTGACGCTCTGGAAAATACAGCATCATACTACATTCACAAAGAATCGACAGCAAACCAACACCGGTAACGTCAGTTCAGGTATACATGCCGACATCGCAAGCTGAAGATGAAAAGATAGAGACAGTTTATAAGGATGTTGAAAGGGTACTCAGATGTTTAGGACGGGTGGTAGGGACAGAGCATCGAGTGACATTATACTGAGTGCACTATCCGAAAATTACCTCGAGCAATTAAACAGAGAACCGACTCGTGGAGATAACATCTTGGACCTACTGATAACAGACCCGACCTTTTCGACTCTGTATGTACAGAACAGGGAATCAGTGATCATAAGGCCGTTGCAGCATCCCTGAATATGGAAGTTAGTAGGAATATAAAAAAAGGGAGGAAGGTTTATCTGTTTAGCAAGAGTAATAGAAGGCAGATTTCAGACTACCTAACAGATCAAAACGAAAATTTCTGTTCCGACACTGACAATGTTGAGGGTTTATGGAAAAAGTTCAAGGCAATCGTAAAATGCGTTTTAGACAGGTACGTGCCGAGTAAAACTGTGAGGGACGGGAAAAGCCCACCGTGGTACAACAACAAAGTTAGGAAACTACTGCGAAAGCAAAGAGAGCTTCACTCTAAGTTTAAACGCAGCCAAAACCTCTCAGACAAACAGAAGCTAAACGATGTCAAAGTTAGCGTAAGGAGGGCTATGCGTGAAGCGTTCAGTGGATTCGAAAGTAAAATTCTATGTACCGACTTGACAGAAAATCCTAGGAAGTTCTGGTCTTACGTTGAATCAGTAAGTGGCTCGAAACAGCATATCCAGACACTCCGGTATGATGATGGCATTGAAACAGAGGATGACATGCGTAAAGCTGAAATATTAAACACCTTTTTCCAAAGCTGTTTCACAGAGGAAGGCCGCACTGCAGTTCCTTCTCAAAATCCTCGCACAAACGAAAAAATGGCTGACATCGAAATAAGTGTCCAAGGAATAGAAAAGGAACTGGAATCACTTAACAGAGGAAAGTCCACTGGACCTGACGGGATACCAATTCGATTCTACACAGAGTACGCGAAAGAACTAGCCCCCCTTCTAACAGCCGTGTACCGCAAGTCTCTAGAGGAACGGAAGGTTCCAAATAATTGGAAAAGAGCACAGGTAGTCCCAGTCTTCAAGAACGGTCGTCGAGCAGATGTGCAAAACTATAGACCTACATCTCTGACGTCGATCTGTTGTAGAATTTTAGAACATGTTTTTTGCTCGAGTATCATGTCGTTTTTGGAAACCCAGAATCTACTATGTAGGAATCAACATGGATTCCGGAAACAGCGATCGTGTGAGACCCAACTCGCTTTATTTGTTCATGAGACCCAGAAAATATTAGATACAGGCTCCCAGGTAGATGCTATTTTTCTTGACTTCCGGAAGGCGTTCGATACAGTTCCACACTGTCGCCTGATAAACAAAGTAAGAGCCTACGGAATATCAGACCAGCTGTGTGGCTGGATTGAAGAGTTTTTAGCAAACAGAACACAGCATGTTGTTATCAATGGAGAGACGTCTACAGACGTTAAAGTAACCTCTGGCGTGCCACAGGGGAGTGTTATGGGACCATTGCTTTTCACAATATATATAAATGACCTAGTAGTGTCGGAAGTCCCATGCGGCTTTTCGCGGATGATGCTGTAGTATACAGAGAAGTTGCAGCATTAGAAAATTGTAGCGAAATGCAGGAAGATCTGCAGCGGATAGGCACTTGGTGCAGGGAGTGGCAACTGACCCTCAACATATACAAATGTAATGTATTGCGAATACATATAAAGAAGGATCCTTTCTTGTATGATTATATGATAGCAGAACAAACACTGGTAGCAGTTACTTCCGTAAAATATCTGGGAGTATGCGTGCGGAACGATATGAAGTGGAATGATCATATAAAATTAATTGTTGGTAAGGCGGGTACCAGGTTGAGATTCATTGGGAGAGTCCTTAGAAAATGTAGTCCATCAACAAAGGAAGTGGCTTACAAAACACTCGTTCGACCTATACTTGAGTATTGCTCATCAGTGTGGGATCCGTACCAGTCGGGTTGACGGAGGAGATAGAGAAGATCCAAGGAAGAGCGGCGCGTTTCGTCACAGGGTTATTTGGTAACCGTGATAGCGTTACGGAGATGTTTAACAAACTCAAGTGGCAGACTCTGCAAGAGAGGCGCTCTGCATCGCGGTGTAGCTTGCTCGCCAGGTTTCGAGAGGGTGCGTTTCTGGATGAGGTATCGAATATATTGCTTCCCCCTACTTATACCTCCAGAGGAGATCAAGAATGTAAAATTAGAGAGATTAGAGCGCGCACGGAGGCTTTCAGACAGTCGTTCTTCCCGCGAACCATACGTGACTGGAACAGGAAAGGGAGGTAATGACAGTGGCACGTAAAGTGCCCTCCGCCACACACCGTTGGGTGGCTTGCGGAGTATAAATGTAGATGTAGATGTAGAATAGTCATGGGGGACTTTAATGCATTTATAGGGCAAGGAGTAGAAGGAAAGGTTAGAACAGAGTATGGATTTGGGACAAGGAATGAGAGAGGAGAAAGTCTGTAATATATTTTAGCCAGTAATAGCGAATAGTCTGTTCAAGAATCACAAGTGGAGGAAGTACACTTGGCCGGGTGATAGGGGAAGAATTCAGTTATACGAGGTGGATTCAAGTTCTAAGGCCTCCGATTTTTTTTTTTTTTTTAACTACTCACCCGAAATCGATGAAACTGGCGTTACTTCTCGACGTAATCGCCCTGCAGACGTACACATTTTTTACAACGCTGACGCCACGATTCCATGGCAGCGGAGGCTTCTTTAGGAGTCTGTTTTGACCACTGGAAAATCGCTGAGACAATAGCAGCACGAATGTGCGGCCACGGAGAGTGTCTTTCATTGTTGGAAAAAGCCAAAAGTCACTAGGAGCCAGGTCAGGTGAGTAGGGAGCATGAGGAATCACTTCAAAGTTGTTATCACGAAGAAACTGTTGCGTAACGTTAGCTCGATGTGCGGGTGCATTGTCTTAGTGAAACAGCACACGCACAGCCCTTCCCGGACGTTTTTGTTGCAGTGCAGGAAGGAATTTGTTCTTCAAACCATTTTCGTAGGATGCACCTGTTACCGTAGTGCCCTTTGGAACGCAATGGGTAAGGATTACGCCCTCGCTGTCCCAGAACATGGACACCATCATTTTTTCAGCACTGGCGGCTACCCGAAATCTTTTTGGTGGCGGTGAATCTGTGTGCTTCCATTGAGCTGACTGGCGCTTTGTTTCTGGATTGAAAAATGGCATCCACGTCTCATCCATTGTCACAACTGACGAAAAGAAAGTCCCATTCATGCTGTCGTTGCGCGTCAACATTGCTTGGCAACATGCCACACGGGCAGCCATGTGGTCGTCCGTCAGCATTCGTGGCACCCACCTGGATGACACTTTTCGCATTTTCAGGTCGTCATGCAGAATTGTGTGCACAGAACCCACAGAAATGCCAACTCTGGAGGCGATCTGTTCAACAGTCATTCGGCGATCCCCCAAAACAATTCTCTCCACTTTCTCGATCATGTCGTCAGACCGGCTTGTGCGAGCCCGAGGTTGTTTCGGTTTGTTGTCACACGATGTTCTGCCTTCATTAAACTATCGCACCCACGAACGCACTTTCGACACATCCATAACTCCATCACCACATGTCTCCTTCAACTGTCGATGAATTTCAATTGGTTTCACACCACGCAAATTCAGAAAACGAATGATTGCACGCTGTTCAAGTAAGGAAAACCTCGCCATTTTAAGTATTTAAAACAGTTCTCATTCTCGCCGCTGGTGATAAAATTCCATCTGCCGTACGGTGCTGCCATCTCTGGGACGTATTGACAATGAATGCGGCCTCATTTTAAAACAATGCGCATGTTTCTATCTCTTTCCAGTCTGGAGAAAAAAAATCGGAGGCCTTAGAACTTCAATGCACCTTGTATTACATCATGGTCTGACAGATATTCCGAAATCAGATACTGGATTGTAAGGCGTACCCAGGAGCAGATATAGACTGATCACAATATATTAGTGATGAAGAATAGGCTGACGTTTATGACATTAGTCATTAAGAATTAATACGCAAGGCTATAGGCTATAGGTACAGCAATAAAGAATAGCTCAGTAGGTAGTACAGTTGAAGAGGAATTAATATCTCAAGGGGCAGTGACAGAAGCTGAAAGGAAAACATAGATAGAAAGAAGGTAACTGCAGACGAACTATGGGTAACAGCAGAAATACTTCAGTTGGTCGATGAAAGGAAGAGGTACAAAAATATTCCGTGAATTTCAGGAATACAAGTCGCTGTGGAATGAAAGAAATAGGAAGTTCAGGGAAGCTAAGAGGAAATGGCTGCTTGAAAAATGTGAAGAAATCTAAGAGGAAATGATTGTCGGATGGACAGGCTCAGCATACTCGAAAGTCAAAAAAACCTTCGGTAACATTAAAAGCAAGAGTGGTGACATTAAGAGTGCAACGAGAATTCCACTGTTAAATGCAAAGGAGAGAGTGGATGGGTGGAAAGAATACATTGAAACCCTCTATGAGGGTGAAGATTTGTCTGATGTGACAGAAGAAGAAACAGGAGTCGATTTAGAAGTGGCAGGGGATCCATCCAGTATTGGAATCAGAATTTAAAAGATCTTTGGAGGAAGTTAAAATCTTCTGGGTTATTAGGCCGTGTCATATTTCTTCCAAATGATCGACGTTTCGACCCCTCAGCTGGGATCTTCCTCACGATCTTCTGGTGTCCACTACTGCTACAACACTGGCACGATTCGCCACCGCCTGACGCTCTGGAAAATACGGCATCATACTACATTCCCAGAGAACGGTGAATCAGAAATCATGGTTTCATCTCTACCACACCGCGACCTCCCTTTGCAAAACTAATGAAGGCTTGCAGAAGACTTCTCCCTACGTTGACTGCTTACTTCTTGACGCTGTGTTCGGCCATAGTTCACCCACACCTGCCAACAAACACTCCTATTCAAGTGTATAGCGATTCGCCGTCGCCGAATACTCCAACCGGCTTCGTTGAGCCCAACTATACATCCTCGATCAAATGCTGACACCCGCATATGTTGTTCATCCTGCTGTCGATGAGGCAGAGTTACTGTCCATCTGAGAACACGGAATGAAATTCGCTAAATCTTTATGCCCTGGTATTGACGTGTCGGCTGGTAATTATTCTTGCCATCTGCGCGATGAAATTGCGCTACAGAGTCCACATTTCTCATACAGCAGCCAAAGTTTACAGTTTTGCGTTTTCCTTCGATACCTGTATGAACTTCAATTGGTGACCGATTTGCGTAGCTTCTGCATGGTGAATCTCTTTATTCTTATGTAATGTATTTGGAACGGTCCATATGAGCACTTATTTTCATTATAAAATTCTTACTCCATTTATTCTAGTGTGAGTAGGACAGGAAATTATTTTACAAAGTCTTTTTATTTTCAGAATGAGATTTTCACTCTACAGCAGAGTGTGCTATGATATGAAACTTCCTGGCAGATGCAAAACTGTGTGCCGGAACGAGACTCGAACTCGGGACCTTTGCAGTTCGAAGGCAAGTGCTCTACCATCTGAGCTACACAAGCACGACTCACGCCTCGTCCTCACAGCTTTACTTCTGCCAGTACCTCGTCTCCTACCTTCCAAAGGTCCCGAGTTCGAGTCTCGGTCCGGCACACAGTATTAATCTGCCAGGAAGTTTCCTCTTGATTATAAATGATTTCCATGTATAATTTAACGCGAATGCTCGAGCTGTGGATTCGGTAAGATTATGCTCGACTCATCCTCGTATTCTGTTCTTATTCTAGCTACTATTTTGCACATTACGATTGCCTCTTAAATGGTACATTAAATTACCTTCCTTTCTCTCAGAATAGTTAGCAATGCGATATCTCGTCGTCAAATTGATGACATTATTAAAATGTTGGAGATACGATCCTCAAGAAGCAGCCAATGGATGATGTCACTATCACGAAAAACTTAGCAAAAAGAAAAACGAGAAACCAACAGAGAATCCCGTAGAAACGTTTTTTTGGTGGGGAATGTTGTTCTTATTAACGCTTTGAAACATATTAAAAACCTCAAAATATCTGCCCGCAGCGGAAAAGTAGAGGTGTTGCCCAGTGAAGTAACCGTAACTATGGAAAGCCGAATGTACATAAAAAAAAATGTCGTGACCAACTGGTTTTCTTTTACTAACTGATGCTGTCACCTTTCAGTCTAACACAAACCTCGAACTGCATTACAGATTAGCCTGTCACCACTACCTTCATTTAAAAAATTGTTTTTTATCGTAACTCATTCGTTGTCTTTGCCAGCTGACGGAAATGCTATCACATTCCAACCTAAGCTAGACCTCAGGATACTGTAGGATGAATGCGTCACCTCAACTGCCATTAAAGAAGAACAGAAAAACAGTGTCGCAATTTTAAGTATATTCATCACTTACACTAGACCTGTGTAGGTCAAGATGACAACTCATCTAGACTATTACCCGCAAAACGTTAACTTTTTTTAATACAAACGATATTAACCCTGCAGTTGAGTCGGCCGTAATTCTAACGCTAATGGTATGTAGGCTGTAGCACACCTCATCTAGTTCATTACGTATCTTTAATGTCTTATCATTGAAATTCGGGTTCACCGACAGACAGAAGTTCCTTGCAGTTATTCACAAACTGGTCAAGAACGCCTCTGACTGGAGCGAATGTTTCTACTTGCTTAATGAGTCTTCGAATATTGTGCTCACAAAAACGAGGATAGCACTAAGGAAATCTGATTCTTTGTGGAGGCATAGTAGCCCAAAACAGTCACTCCAATCAGATGCCCAAAGTTCTTCCTGATTCATTCTACACGCCTTGTAGGTTCCTGCTAAACACGGGAGCCCATTGCCATCATTTCGCTCCTGCGCTACAGTTATTGGTACATTTCCTTGTGAATACTTCTCTGTCTGCCTCTCCATGCGCTTATTTATAAACTCAACAGTTTGTTCAATAACATCAGAAAATTTAAAGAGACTCAAACAAGCTAATATGTAGCACATTGTTTGGCATCACCAACCACGCCTGAAAGATGGGTAATAATATTATGCGACATTGTTCTTAGATTAAATCGTGAAAATTCTTTTCGCCATTTACTCGTTCCATCTTTTCCCAGATAACTGTCACAGACTTCATCCTCATCTTTTTCATCTTCTTTCTGCTCTGACGATGTGTCATGACACTGAGGATAACCACATCCTCTCGTGTCCATCATCGGAATCAGCTGACTGACTTAATTAATCAATGCTCGCACTATGAGCCTTTCTCTCCCACAACAATCCGCACGTAACAATATTTGCTATTATCTTAACGATAAAATATCATCTCTGATGCAAAATACGCACAAAAATGCAATTAAACAGCTATCTTGACTTTTTCTTCTTCTGAGACGAGAGAGGTGTGTTGGGATTTGAGAAACCCCAGCATGCTCAAACGTGTTTCAGTAGCATCTCACGATGTCCTGTTCCCAACTAAAGCTACGAAAACACTCTTGTACCATCCTACTGTCATTTCGTAGCAGCTACCAGAGACCACAGAACACTGTGACATGCCATCGATTAATCAACTACAGAAATTAGTCATAAGGGGTGCAGTACACACCTACACACCTGGATAGCACACTGTACTCGCATTCGGGAGGATGTTTGTTCAAACCCGCTTTCGGCCTTCGTGATTTAGGTTTTCCGTGATTTCCCTAAATCACTTTGTAAGCGTATTGTCATATCGCTGGCTTGGTTGCGGAGTATCTTTGCAAAATCAAATGGTTCAAATGGCTCTGAGCACTATGGGACTCAACTGCTGAGGTCATTAGTCCCCTAGAACTTAGAACTAGTTAAACCTAACTAACCTAAGGACATCACAAACATCCATGCCCGAGGCAGGATTCGAACCTGCGACCGTAGCGAGTATCTTTGCAGACAGCGCGATTGCAGACTCGAGCATGGGACACCGAACTGTTGTGTTGTGGGTAGTTCTGCATGTAAGAAGCATTGTCATTATGGAAGTTCAAGTGTTGCTGCAAGTGCTATTACAGTAAAGTGATGGAATGTGGAAGTGATTCAGAGGGAAGTGCGTAATGATGTAATTAAAAGTGGGCAGTGCCGCCAATAACGTATTTGTGTATGCTCTTGCTGCGTGTCGCAACGTACATCAATCATCCGCGCTGTGTTCGGTCTCCCAGAATGATGTGAATCAGCAATACTATTTACCAAAAAAGAGAGCATCTAAGTTACAGTGTCTTGTAGCGAGCGTGAGAACGTGCGTTCGGTCATCGCGTTCCGGAACATCAACAATCAACCGCGCCGCGACGGTTAAGCGCACGCTCGTTCAATTGACAACTGTGAACTGTAAATTTAAGTGTTAAAATTTATTACTAGTGTCAAGGAGGACTGGTGCCAAATATCAGTGTGTGCGTGTCGAGCGTAAGAACTTTTGTGCGATCATTCGGCTTCCGCATTATCAACAATCACCCGCGTCGTGTCGGTTACGCGTACGCTCGTCCGAATGATATTGTGGACTGTTAATCGTCCATTAATTGGTATAAACACTTATGAATTAGAATGTAAACAGTGCAACCAGCGATTTTCTTTTATCGTCTCAGAATATAGTTGTTCATACCAGACGTAGAACAGTGTTGTGTTTTAACGTTGAGTGCCTCCCCTAAACCCGCTTGCATATTTCGATAGATAATTTCAGGCAAGCCAGTAGAAGTGTGGAGCAGAAGAATACCAGCGCAGCGGGGTTATCAGGTACGTGGTGCGGACAGGGCGCACGGTCAAGAAAAGCAGAAACGAGAAAGTTAAAGGTTCGTTGGTTGGTTTGTGGGATTAAAGGGAGCAGACTGCTACGGTCATCGGTCCCTTTTTCCAAAATTTCAAACATCCACAGAGAATAAAAACATACAATGGAAAAGACGACAGGCGACACAGGAAAAGAAATTTTTTGAAAAAGACCAGACAAAAGGAATTAAAATCATGCAGAGTGTGACAGTGGTTGGCCGACCATAGAGACAAAAAAGGCAAAGCCAACCACCGAGAAACACACTAAAAACTCAGTCTAAAATCGTAGACCAACGGCCAGACTCAACACAAAAAGACAAACACTTAGCTTAAGTGGTAAAAGCCCCCTGCCCGAATAAAACGCAAAACTAAGCCTGCCATGGCAGTGTCATCAGTTAAAATGGCAGGGAAAGTATCAGGCAGCGCAAATGTCTGCCTGAGCACGGCTAAAAGTGGACAGGCCAATAAAATGACAGAGAGGCGGGTCCTCACGGCGCAGTAAATATCTGTGCGTCAGTTGGGTGTCGCCAATGCAGAGCCGACAAAGGACAACTGAGTCCCCGCGAGTGGTTTGCATGGATGACCGCTACACAGTCGTCGTCTCCTTGATAGCACGGAGTTTATTGCGTGTGGTCAGATCGCCCCATTCAGCGTCCCAAAGCCTGGGAACTTAGCGGCGTATGACTGCTCGCAAGTCAATCTCTGGGAGGCCAATGTCCAGAATTGGTTCACTGGTGGCCTGTTTGGCCAGGCGGTCAACATTTTCATTGCCTGGTATCCCAACATGGCCTAGGGCCCACACAAAGACCACAGAGCGGCCGCAACGAGCAAGAGTATGGAGGGACTCCTGGACAGCCATCACCAGACGAGAGCGAGGGAAACACTGGTCGATAGCTCGTAAACCTCTCAGGGAGTCGCTACAGATCACGAAGAATTTGGAAAGATGGAGGTCAAACCCAACAGGGGACCATCACATAAAGGCCGAAACGTTTGAGACTCCTTTTAGTCACCTCTTACGACAGGCAGGAATACCACGGGCCTATTCTAACCCCCGAACCCACAGGGGGGCTCCCCACCCATTTGTACCCCCGGGGCTTGTTACAACTTCAGGCAAATAACGGGATAATTACTTTGAAAAGACACGGCCGACTTCATTCCCCATCCCTCCCTAACCTGATGGGACCTACGACCTCGCTGTTTGGTTCCCTACCCCAAATCAACCAACCACCCCTATACACCACAGCCACGTTAAAAGTGCAAAATCACCTTAGACGCCAATGACAAAGTAACATACCGCATGAAGTTCCAAAGAATATACCGATAACTCCTGTCGTTCACTAGGTCTTACTTTTCCTCATCACCAGATCTTTTCTACGAGGCGAGAATCTATGCCGCCTTGCTTCAGGAATCACGTGGAGCCTACGACTCCTGGAAAGTGAGTGGACAATCGCCGTGTCGGCTAATAAGGCACTCGGTGCTCCCACCGGAGACCAGGCGTGACGGCTCTCGTCAATAACCCCGGTGGCACCGCCTCCAGTGGGCTGGCCGTTTTTCTCGCCGGTGGCGGCGGCCGTGCGTGCGCTCGTCCATTTGTCATAGCCGCCGCCACAGATTTGTCTCAGGCCGTGGAATTTCCCGCCGCCCCCGCCTCTGGCCGGGCCCTTGTCCAGTTGCTGGCGCCAGTTCTACATAAATCAACGTCACGCCACGGCCGGCCGAGGGCGCTGCAACAACAAACACCAGGCCAGACAACCATCGCCCCATTCCGCACTCCTGAGCTCCGGAAACGTGTAATGGAAGGCAAACTTGTGCTCTCCCAGAACTCGCCTCCTGTCGATATGCCATCTGGTCACACAGTCACAACCGGCATACCTCTTATCACAATTGTTTAACACTCGGTCTGTGTTCCTGACTCCTTTGAAGGGTTAATAACATCGTTAGATTTATTTATTTGCTTTGAAATCTGTCCATTTACTCACTTACTTCAGACCCTTTGTTTCATTTTACCAGACGCATTCAGAGGGTCGTCATTACAAATGGGCCCCCAGAGGCTCGGCATTCATTTGCTGGGTACGGGCTTGGCGACTCCGGTGTTCCTGAGATTGGGACTGGTAAGCGCCACCAGTTCCCTGTCACCGTAAGCTCTGAGCATACCTCAGCGACCACCGTGCGGCGGTGGAACGTTATGTGTCTCAGGGAATGTGGATCTTCACTTGACCGCCCGGATCGCGAGGTTGGAATATACCTCTATAAAACCAACTGTACATGCTCCAACGGCTGGGTAAGAAGGTGTCCTTCTGCTGGGTGCTTGGTCATGTAGGAATATGGGGCAATGTACAGGCCGGTCGGGCTGCCAAGGAGGCCTGCAGAGAGCAGGATGTGGTCCAGTGTCCTATTCCCTTGCAGGCTGTCATCCACAAAAAGTGCATGGAGTTGTGGGAGGAGAAATGGCTGGCGGTGACGGCCAACAAACTGCGGTTGGTGAAGTCAACAACTCGGCCGTGGCGTTCCTCCTGCCGGGTGCTCAGGCGGGAAGAAGTGACCATCACGTGTCTTCGGACCGGGCACTGTCCTCACACACATAGCTTTCTATAACGGCGGGAGGATCCCCCGTTTTGTGATGCTTGTGTTGTGCACATCTCTGTCCACCACATTTTAACAGACTGCATTTTATACCGTGATGCGAGGGCAGCAGCACAAGTTGATGGGGATCTGCCCTGTGTTTCAGCTAATGATGAGACGTGTGTGTCTAGGGTTTTAAAGTTTTGTCATGTGTCTGGACTCTGGCCTAAACTTTTAGGCTGGAGGTTTTCGTGTATTGCAGAGTGGCTGGTACCTCCCTTTTTCCCTTGCGGTCAGGTAGCCACTACCTTCTGCTATATTGTTTTAGCTCCCTCTACCACTTTCTTTCTGTGTTGTCCGTGTTTTACTGCTGACGGCATGCTTCGTCCCGCGCTTCGGTGTGGGTAGGCACATATTTTCCCAAGCTTGTTACCTGTTCTATTTTCCTGTTCTGAATATTTTCTTGGCACCTGTCTCAATCTGTTACTGAGCGGGTGCTGAAGACCTTGCCGTCGTGCGCCCATACAACCCTCTCCATCCATCCATCATCATTATAAATGATAATAATAATGTTTTAACTGTCAATTAACTTGCTTATATTGAGTAACAGGGGGCGATCTATTAACATTAAAAATGAAGGAAGGCAACTTCTCAGTCACGATTGCATATGTAAAACCTATATTTAGGATGATCTGCCAGCCTGTGGGGCCGAGCAGTTCTAGGCACTTCAGTCCGGAACCGCATCGCTGCTACGGTCGCAGGTTCGAATTCTGCCTCGGTCATGGATGTGTGTGATGTCCTTAGGTTAGTTAGGTTTAAGTAGTTCTAAGTTCTAGGGCACTGATGACCTCAGATGTTGAGTCCCATAGTGCTCAGAGCCATTAGAACCATTAGGATGATCTGTTTCAGGAAAACAGAGTAAACGTCAGCTGTTGTTTGAATAGTGTACATAAGGTGTAAAATATTAAATTGTGGAAAATGACACAATGTTATAAATTTAATACATCAAGTGACTTAATACTAAATATGCCTCCGTTAATAACAGCGCCAAATTAGTGCTATGAATGTACTACATATCTTAATTAGCCAGATAGTTGGCATAAGATGCATGTGTGTGTAGAGCCAAAACCAGTATTTACTACAAGTTTCGCCAAACGCATCCGCCCTTGTTACAAGTCACAGAGTACATCAATGACTGAAGAGCGTCACTCAACTGACACGCTGCGAAAGTTATTACAGATCGTTTTGACATTTAGTGTTGCTAGAGGTCGCTTGTGTACCAATGTCACCTTTAATTGAAAATACAAATATTTAATTTTAATAAAAATATGGTAACCGATATCGAGTTATATAACTTTGTAACGAATAAAAGGTAAAATATTTTCTAGAAATAGAAAGAGCATACGTAACCATACAAACGAAACAGTGAGTCAAAGAACAGATTTTGTTAAAACTGCTACCTAAAAATGTTGTAAGTGGTATACAGTCATGAAGTTTTGTAGAAGGTAAATGCCAAAATATTTTATAGGAAAGGAAAGAGCGTGCGTAACCACAAAGGGGTAAAACAATACATCGAAAAGGCAACACGTCGTTGAATCCTGAACCTACGTAACATTTGTTAACAATACACTTGCGAAACTGAAACGTAGTAGACGACAAGACTGGACTGTAGGTGTCGAAGAGGCTATCCTTTATCAAGAAAATTCAACGCCAATGTTTTCCACGTATACTTACAGTGGCGACTGCATAACCAGATGTCGTCTGCGCAAAAACGCCTCTTAGGTATAAAACATGATACGTAGCCCGACGTCTGCTTACGATATTCAGCTCTCAACAACCGTTACAAAAGGCTAAAATTAAAATCTTAAATACCAAGAGAACAATGGGGCAGTAGTGACAAGGAAAGTTCACCAAGGCACTAAAAGAGTCAGATGAAAAAGGAATATCGTCATAAGTAGAATGTGTAATTACGCGATATATTGCCCCGTGAAATTAGCAAAGACAAAATATGCGACATAGATACATAACGGAGAAAGCAAAATGATTAGTCTGTCCATAATTCAGCTTAAGACAGGTGATGCAATGTGAAATATCAACTATTCTACATGTTCCACAGCTCATGGTCTGTTGCCGCGCGGGGGTAGCCGGGCAGTCTGGAACACGTTGCCACAGTTCGCACGGCTGCCCCGTCGGAGTTTCCAGTCCTCCCTTGGGCATGGGTGTTTGTGTTGTCCTTACCATAAGTTGGTTTAAGTTACATTAAGTAGTGTGTAAGCCTAGGGACCGATGACCTCAGCAGTTTGGTCCCATAGAACTTACCAAAAATTTCCAATTTTTCATGGTCAGTTAACTATCACCTCGGAAAACGATTTTGTAATTTATAGCGGCAATGGACCATTCCATGGCACAGTGCTTAGCTGGTAAAAATGGCTTCATTGTCGTCGAAGATGTTTGTATGACGAATAACAAAGTGATGGATCATCATCCTGGGTAGCACGACAACTCACAATTAATAAAAAAAGCACGCCGAATGGAGGTGGCAGCGAAAACGATTTGTAGCTGTTAAGTCATTCCATACGACTTGTCGGCGCTTTAATCAACATGAATGTTTTCTGAGTGTGTCACTATGATCTGGAGACACAGTAGAAAAATATACATTGGAAACTTGTGGATTCATTAATGGCGAGAAAGGTGAACATCCAGCCATCATTGATCTAAGTTTCCTGCGATTGTCATGGTGTGGTATTAAGAGATTATGATCGAAAGGAGCAAATTTTTACACGAGCATACTTGAAAATCTCCTTATCTGGTTACGGAAGGTTGACATGATGACGCGTCCCATAAAACTGTTTAAGGGGCTACATTTGTTCGAAGACAAGGCCTCATCTCATTCTACTGGCACACTCACAATGCTGCTTCTTAGAAATACCTGATTTTATCTCGTTGTCCATCTTCTTCTTCGCGACAAACAGTAGCTTCATCCTTTCTTGGCATGGCAAGCATTTCCAAATTGAAGAAGAGATAACCGTTGAGGGGACACATGAAATGCAAAGCCAGATGTAGACTTCTACACCTAGGATATCCGCTGTCGTCCACCGTTCAAAAAAACTGTCCCACTGCCAGTGAATTTGTAGAGAAGGACTAACACCTTAACTAACTTTAACAGTAACACCTTAGATCCATTTTGAGGTTACAACGAATTTTAATTAGTCATACAACACCCATGTTATGACAACAATAATAGAAATTTTTATAATGATAATATAGTAATGCATTTACATAATCCCACAAATTCGGTGCTACTGACAATGTATTAGCTAACTTCTTTATTATTATTTACTTGTCGAATGTGTGTAATGACGTCTACAAGAAATGTACACTGATGTGACTAAAGTCAGGCTATTTCGTTAAGTACATGTGTGGTACAGATGGGGATATTATCGCGTACAGAAAGGATAAAAAGGTAGTGCATTAGCGGAGTTCTAATTTTAACTCAAATAATTAATGTCAAGAGGTTTCCGACGTAACTTTGGCCTCACGACGGAATTAACACACTTTGAACGCGGAATGGTAGTTGGGGCTAGACACATGGGAAATACATTTTCCGAAATTGTTAGGCAATTCAGTATTCCGAAATCCACAACGTCAAGATTGTGGCGAGAAGACCAAATTTCTGGTACACAACTGGCCATTAAAATTGCTACACAAAGAAGAAATGCAGATGATACACGGGTATTCATTGGACAAATATACACTCCTGGAAATTGAAATAAGAACACCGTGAATTCATTGTCCCAGGAAGGGGAAACTTTATTGACACATTCCTGGGGTCAGATACATCACATGATCACACTGACAAAGCCACAGGCACATAGACACAGGCAACAGAGCATGCACAATGTCGGCACTAGTACAGTGTATATCCACCTTTCGCAGCAATGCAGGCTGCTATTCTCCCATGGAGACGATCGTAGAGATGCTGGATGTAGTCCTGTGGAACGGCTTGCCATGCCATTTCCACCTGGCGCCTCAGTTGGACCAGCGTTCGTGCTGGACGTGCAGACCGCGTGAGACGACGCTTCATCCAGTCCCAAACATGCTCAATGGGGGACAGATCCGGAGATCTTGCTGGCCAGGGTAGTTGACTTACACCTTCTAGAGCACGTTGGGTGGCACGGGATACATGCGGACGTGCATTGTCCTGTTGGAACAGCAAGTTCCCTTGCCGGTCTAGGAATGTTAGAACGATGGGTTCGATGACGGTTTGGATGTACCGTGCACTATTCAGTGTCCCCTCGACGATCACCAGTGGTGTACGGCCAGTGTAGGAGATCGCTCCCCACACCATGATGCCGGGTGTTGGCCCTGTGTGCCTCGGTCGTATGCAGTCCTGATTGTGGCGCTCACCTGCACGGCGCCAAACACGCATACGACCATCATTGGCACCAAGGCAGAAGCGACTCTCATCGCTGAAGACGAGACGTCTCCATTCGTTCCTCCATTCACGCCTGTCGCGACACCACTGGAGGCGGGCTGCACGATGTTGGGGCGTGAGCGGAAGACGGCCTAACGGTGTGCGGGACCGTAGCCCAGCTTCATGGAGACGGTTGCGAATGGTCCTCGCCGATACCCCAGGAGCAACAGTGTCCCTAATTTGCTGGGAAGTGGCGGTGCGGTCCCCTACGGCACTGCGTAGGATCCTACGGTCTTGGCGTGCATCCGTGCGTCGCTGCGGTCCGGTCCCAGGTCGACGGGCACGTGCACCTTCCGCCGACCACTGGCGACAACATCGATGTACTGTGGAGACCTCACGCCCCACGTGTTGAGCAATTCGGCGGTACGTCCACCCGGCCTCCCGCATGCCCACTATACGCCCTCGCTCAAAGTCCGTCAACTGCACATACGGTTCACGTCCACGCTGTCGCGGCATGCTACCAGTGTTAAAGACTGCGATGGAGCTCCGTATGCCACGGCAAACTGGCTGACACTGACGGCGGCGGTGCACAAATGCTGCGCAGCTAGCGCCATTCGACGGCCAACACCGCGGTTCCTGGTGTGTCCGCTGTGCCGTGCGTGTGATCATTGCTTGTACAGCCCTCTCGCAGTGTCCGGAGCAAGTATGGTGGGTCTGACACACCGGTGTCAATGTGTTCTTTTTTCCATTTCCAGGAGTGTATTATACTAGAACTGACATGTGATTACATTTTCACGCAATTTAGGTGCATCGATCCTGAGAAATCAGTGCCCAGAACAACCACCTCTGGCCGTAATAACGGCCTTCATACGCCTGGGCATTGAGTCAAACAGAGCTTGAATGGCGTGTACAGGTACAGCTGCCCATGCAGCTTCAACCCGATACCACAGTTCATCAATAGTAGTGACTGGCGTATTGTGACGAGCCAGTTGCTCGGCCACCTTTGACCAGACGTTTTCAATTGGTGAGAGATCTGGAGAACGTGCTGGCGAGGGCAGCAGTCGAACATTTTCTGTATCCAGAAAGGCCCGTACAGGACCTGCAACATGCGGTCGTGCATTAGCCTACTGAAAGGTAGGGTTTCGCAGGGATCGAATGAAGGGTAGATTCAAGGGTCGTACCACATCTGATATGTAACGTCCACTGTTCAAAGTGCCGTCAATGCGAACAAGAGGTGACGGATACGTGTAACCAATGGCACCCCATACCGTCACGACGGGTGATACGCCAGTATGGCGATGGCGAATACACGCTTGCAATGAGCGTTCATTGTGATGTCGCCAAACACGGATGCGACCATCATGATGCTGTAAACAGAAACTTGATTCATCCGAAAAAATTACGTTTAGCCATTCGTGCAACCAGGTTCGTTGTTGAGTACTCCATCGCAGACGCCCCTGTCTGCGATGCAGTGTCAAGGGTAACCGCAGCCATGGTCTCCGAGCTGATAGTCCATGCTGCTGCAAACGTCGTCGAACTGTTCGTGCAGATGGTTGTTGTCTTGCAAACGTCCCCGTCTGTTGACTCAGGGAACGGGACGTGGCTGCACGATCCGTTACAGCCATGCGGATAAGATGCCTGTCATCTCGACTGCTAGTGATACGAGGCCTTTGGGATCCAGCATGGCGTTCCGTATTACCCTCCTGTACTCACCGATTCCATATTCTGCTAACAGTCATTGAATCTCGACCAACGCGAGCAGCAATACAGCGATACGATAAACCGCAATTGCGATAGGCTACAATGCGACCTTTATCACAGTCGGAAACGTGATGGAACGCATTTCTCCACCTTACACGATGCATCACAACAACGTTTCACCAGGCAACGCCGGTCATCTGCTGTTTGTGTATGAGAAATCGGTTGGAAACTTTCCTCATGTCAGGACGTTGTAGGTGTCGCCACCGGCGCCTACCTTGTGTGAATGATCTGAGAAGCTAATCATTTGCATATCACAGCATCTTCTTCCTGTCAGGTAAATTTCGCGTCTGTTGCACGTCATCTTCGTGGTGTAGCAATTTTTATGGCCAAAAGTGTATTATCTCTCCCCAAGCACCACGCAGTAGCTGATGGCCTTCAGTTAATGCCCGAGAACAGCGGCGTTTGCGTAGAATTGTCTGCGCTAACAGACAAACAAAACGGAGTGAAATAACCGCAAAAATCAAAATGGAACGTGCAACGAACACGTATGCTAGGACAGTGATACGAAATTTGGCGTTAACGGCCTACGGCGGCAGACGACCGTCGCGAGTCTCTTTGGTAACAGTA
Source organism: Schistocerca nitens (assembly GCF_023898315.1). NCBI lineage: Eukaryota > Metazoa > Arthropoda > Insecta > Orthoptera > Acrididae > Schistocerca > Schistocerca nitens. The sequence goes on along the minus strand of NC_064615.1, from coordinate 87,611,905 downwards.
TGAGATCACCCGCAGCTCCTCTCCTGAGCTCGGGAACCATGTCGGTTGGACCCTTGTCGATTCGAAAACCATGTCCTGGTCATATGAGGTCCGATTTCAGGTGGTAAGAGCCGTTGGAATGGTTCGAATGTGTCGTATACCCCATGAAACTTTGGAACAAGGAATTGTGCAAGCTGGTGGTGCCCAAATGATGTGGGGGCTGTGTTTATATGGAAGATACTGAATCCTCTGGTCCAACTGAACCGATCATTATGTCGAAATCAACTTGATGCTCCCAAACAATGGTGGAATTTTTATGGATGACGATGTTCCCTGTCATCTGGGCACAATTGTTCGCGATTTGTTTGAAGTACATTCTGGACATTTCAAGCGAATGGTTTGGTCACCCAGATCGCCCGACATGAATCACAACGAACATTTATCTAGATATCTACATAAGTGTATAAGTCGACAGACGGAATAGTCTGGCCATCTACATATCTACAAACGTACTCCGCTAGCCACCAAGGGGTGTGTGGCGGAGGGCACAATTCGCGCCAAAGTCATATACCCCCCCCCCCCTTCTGCTCCACTCGCGGATCGCGCGAGGGGAAAACGACTGTCTGAACGCCACAGTACTGTGGTAATAACATACACTCTAGATCCTCGATGAAGATTGGATTTCGGAATTTTGTGAGTAGCCAATTCCGCTTAGCGCGTCGTCTATCTGTAACTGTGTCCCACTTCAAAGTTCTCGCGATGGCTAAATGTACCAGTCACAAATCGTGCCGCTCTTCTTTGGACTTTCTCAGTCTCTTGAATCAGACCCAACTGGTAAGGGTCCCATACAGACGAATAATACTCTAACACTGGACGAACTGACGTATTGTAAGATGTTTCCTTTGTTGAAGGACTACATCGCTTCAGGATTCTACGAATAAACCAAAACCTAGAGCTGGCCTTACACGTTACTTTTGTAATCTGATGATTCCATTTGAGATCATTTCGAATAGTCACACCGAGATACTTGACGGATGTTACCGCTTCCAAAACTGGGCATTTATTTTGTACTCGTACATTAATGAGGATTTCCTCTTGTTATACTCAATACGTTACTTACTAATACTGAGAGATAACTGCCAGTCATTACACCACGCATTTATTTTCTGCAAATCCTCATGGACATAATCGAGAGGTGAGTGTTGCACCGGTAACACTTTCGCAATTATGGACGTCTACAGAGGCAGCATGGCTCAATATTTCTGCACGGGACTTCCAGCAGCTTGTTGAGTCCATGACATGTCGAGTTGCTTCGCTACGTCTGGCAAAATGAAGTCCGGTACTATATCAGGAGGTATCCCGTGAATTTTGTCACCTCCGTGGCAGCAGAACGTAAGGAATCAAATGCGACTTGTCTGAAAAAGAGCCAGAAATAATAAATGTGACAGAAGAAATGGAAGGGAGAGTACATACACACTGCAACAGAGTTAAGTGAACGCTTTTTCGAATCCCCGTAATTGTCTCCCATTGTGACGTACAATTATAAAATTTGGCTCATAGCGGCCTACAGCTACCCTCTGTATTGGTGCAAAAGAGTGGCTCCCTGCGACGTCACTCTCGGGATCGACGATGTTTCAAACACATGAGGAAAAAAGGCCACAGCTCGATGTTCATGTGATGTGTAAAGTGGAGTAACGATGTCGTATTGGCACCAAATTTTACCACAGCAGAATTCCGTTCATCGCCACCGTGAACGTGTCACCTTCCCCTCGTGGGACATTTCACAGCCCCTCCTACCCAAATTTCACCCCTTCTTTTGACGCCTCTGCAATGTAGGTGAAGCGCGACGCTCAGCGTTATGATCAAGCGGTTTTCTCGTGAGTAACTCAGAGACACTGTCGCTCAGAATCGACACGGAAACACCTCACGGCATGGAATCACCAATTTCCTTGGGACGTTGATTCCCATAGATTTCACGCTGAAAAACGATAAATCGCCCGTTCGATGAGCAACAGTGCGACGTTCTTGACAACTTTTGACGCTGTTGACACCTCCTGGGTGATTCAACCTTTCTCGACGGGCATCACGGGGCTGCACCCCCACTGAATGTCAACTCTCTCCTTTGGAGTGCTGTAAAATCGCATTTTTGGCTCTGATGCAAAGGGTAGAACCGCTAGGGTCCGTTCAACGAAATCTGAGCGTGATCTGAAGTAACAAAGGGTCCTTCTGTTTTTCAATGCTTTTGTTCACACCTTTCTGTAGCATGATCACAGAGCGGTGTGACATTGTAACATGCGTGAATAAAACGGCAAATCGTCTCTCTAAGAGCGCCCAATTCATATGTACCCTCGATGACAACCACCCGTATTTAATGACAATTTTGAAAACGTGCCTTTACAGAGACGACTTGCGAAATAGTCCTGGACGTCTGCAGGTAGGCAACAGACGTTTGAGGTGAGTCAAGTGGTTGTCTTATCTGCAGGGACGTAGGGCTACTTCGCAGGTTTGTTGCCAGTTTTTAAAATTCTCAATAAATGTGTGCATAGATGGGGTTGTCAGGTTTTTTAGATGCTGCTATGGAATACCTCAGACCAGACATTTCAAGTAACTTCCATAATATGAATTTGACCCTCACTACTTCATCAGAAGTAATGTCCATCATAAAATCTTTAAAATCAAAGACATCTAGTAGGTATGATGAAATAGCAACAAAGTTAGTTAAAAAATGTGATTCTGAGTTGAGTAACACATTAAGCTATCTGGGTAACCAGTCGTTTATCAGTGGAATATTTCCTGAATGGTTGAAATATGCTGAAGCTAAATCACTGTTTAAGAAAGGAGAAAAGAAAATAGCATAAAATTTTCGTCCAGTTTCACTATTGCTAGCATTCTCCAAAATTTTAGAAAAAGTAGTGTACAATCGGCTTTATAATAATTTTATCACAAATAACATACTGTGAAAGTCGCAGTTCGGATTTCTAAGGAGGTGTGATATTGAGAAGGCTATCTACACTTACAGTGAAAATGTATTTCATTCACTAGAGAAAAAATTGCAGGCAACTGGTATATTTTGTGATCTGTCAAAGGCATTTGCCTGTGTAAATCACAATATTCTTTTAAGTAAATTAGGATGTTATCGTGTAACAGGAGATGCTGCAAAATGGTTCAAATCTTATATCTCTGGCAGGAAACAAAGGGTGTTATTAGGAAAGAGACATGCATTAAGCTATCAGGCATCATCCAACTGGGAATTAATTACATGTGGGGTCCCACAAGGTTCCATCTTAGAGCCCTTACTTTTTCTTGTGTATACCAATGACCTTTCATCAGTTAAATTACCGGATGCCAAGTTTGGTTTGTTTGCCGATGATACAAACATTGCAATAAATAGCAAATCAAGTCTAGTCTTAGAAATATCGGCTAATAAAATATTTGTGGACATTAATCAGTGGTTCCTAGCCAATTCTTTGTCACTAAGCTTCGAAAAAACACTCTATATGTAGTTCAGAACTTGTGAGGGGTGTCCCACGAGTATGTGCCTAACATACGATGACAAGTAGATAGAAGAAGTGGACAGTGTTAAATTCTTGGGATTACATCTTCATAATAAAGTCAACTGGGAGGAGCACACCACAGAACTGCTGAATCGTCTTATTTGCAATGCGAATTGTGTCAGCCATAGGGGATATAAAAATGAAAATGCTTACTTTCATTCCATAATGTCATATGGGATTATTTTTCGGGGTATTTATCAAGGCAAGCCAAAGTTTTCTGGGCACGAAAACGAACAGTAAGAGTTATATGTGGTGTGAACTCAAGAACATCCTGCAGAAGCCTGTTTAGGGAACTAGGGATACTAACTACTGCTTCCCAATATATTTATTCCTTAATGAAATTTGTCATTAAAAATATATCACTTTTTCAAACCAACAGCTCAGTTCATGGAATCAATACTAGAAATAAGAATAATCTTCAGAAGGATTTAAAGTCACTTGCTCTTGTACAAAACGGTGTGCATTATTCAGGAACACACATTTTCAATAACTTGCCAGCAGCCATAAAAAGCTTAACAACCAATCTAATTTCTGCACCACTTCAGTGCAGTAATGTGTTCATTGTAAATAATTATTGTAGTAGTTCTATTATATGCTTATTACCTTATAAATTAAAAAATCGTTTTTTTAAATTTTAAATTCAGTGCATCAGTGCGATCTGAGTAAATGAGTGTTTGTAAAATGATTCTTTCGTACAGTGTTCACTAAAAAAAATGACGATTATTCCACTTGGGACCTGTCGAAGGTACATTTGCTTATTTGTTTCAGATGTAAATATTTGTCATGTATCTTTTTTTTCTGACATGATCTACACCCTAAAGGACCTCCTCACTACGAATCAATTGTAATGAAAGTAAATCTAATCTAAGCAAATCATATATGCGACATTACCTAACGGATATTCTGCTGCATAATTACTCTGTAACCAGCATTCCACATTAGCAAACCAATTGCGACTATATGAAATGTTGCTGATACCTTAGGTAATTGGGGTACGAATAGCTCTGTTTAAAAAGAGTAGCTCGAAAGTCGTAGGGTCGAGCTGCACACATCAGCTTTGATGCCCAGTAGCTATCTCGCTCTTAATGATAACCTGTAGCTGTGATCCTACAGTCAGATTGTCTATATGTTACCTATAACTGCGAATTAATAAAGTAAAAGGACGTAATAAGTAAAGATTAATTGAAAATTCATAAAAATTGTTTTTTTCTTATGCCTGTGGCTGATGTAGACAGCAGAGATCTACGTCGAATAACGCTTTTCAAGAAAGTAAAAACTCAAATAAACGGAAAGTGTTCCTACGATAACCGTGTAATTTAAACAGAAATAATCTTATTAAAGACAGTAAAGCTGAGTTGGGAGCGTTACGAGAATGGTAGGAGAACCACCAAACTAAACAGCCATCAAACACTCGCGAAAACTAAGAGCATTTCGCGATCATAAAGCAAGAAATATTGGCCAGCTCAAAATAATTTGGCGTTTAGCATACGATTTATAAAACACACGAAGTACGAAGAGTAGTAACCCACACCCTGTCTGTTCTCAATTCTGTAACACAAACGGAAAGGGTTTCTACACCGGGGCAGTTAACTACTGCTGTTATGCTATGCCTTTGTACTAAAATTTTGTTCAAATAGTAATGGCTATCTGAAGCATGTCTTGAATGCTTGCATAAAGTATGTGTATAGCTTTATGATATCTGACGATGTCATTTCATTGTATGCTCAGATAAGTATGGCGCGACGGGACATACAATGTGGTTTTTCACAGTCTGTTTCTCTTGTTGTTCGGTTTCTTTGTGACCGGTGCATTCTGTACCTCTCCTGACACATTCCATAGCTCTAGTATCAGATCGGATGTGTCTATCATCTTAAGTATACCTATGCATAATACACTCCTGGAAATTGAAATAAGAACACCGTGAATTCATTGTCCCAGGAAGGGGAAACGTTATTGACACATTCCTGGGGTCAGATACATCACATGATCACACTGACAGAACCACAGGCAGATAGACACAGGCAACAGAGCATGCACAATGTCGGCACTAGTACAGTGTATATCCACCTTTCGCAGCAATGCAGGCTGCTATTCTCCCATGGAGACGATCGTAGAGATGCTGGATGTAGTCCTGTGGAACGGCTTGCCATGCCATTTCCACCTGGCGCCTCAGTTGGACCAGCGTTCGTGCTGGACGTGCAGACCGCGTGAGACGACGCTTCATCCAGTCCCAAACATGCTCAATGGGGGACAGATCCGGAGATCTTGCTGGCCAGGGTAGTTGACTTACACCTTCTAGAGCACGTTGGGTGGCACGGGATACATGCGGACGTGCATTGTCCTGTTGGAACAGCAAGTTCCCTTGCCGGTCTAGGAATGGTAGAACGATGGGTTCGATGACGGTTTGGATGTACCTTGCACTATTCAGTGTCCCCTCGACGATCACCAGTGGTGCACGGCCAGTGTAGGAGATCGCTCCCCACACCATGATGCCGGGTGTTGGCCCTGTGTGCCTCGGTCGTATGCAGACCTGATTGTGGCGCTCACCTGCACGGCGCCAAGCACGCATACGACCATCATTGGCACCAAGGCAGAAGCGACTCTCATCGCTGAAGACGACACGTCTCCATTCGTCCCTCCATTCACGCCTGTCGCGACACCACTGGAGGCGGGCTGCACGATGTTGGGGCGTGAGCGGAAGACGGCCTAACGGTGTGCGGGACCGTAGCCCAGCTTCATGGAGACGGTTGCGAATGGTCCTCGCCGATACCCCAGGAGCAACAGTGTCCCTAATTTGCTGGGAAGTGGCGGTGCGGTCCCCTACGGCACTGCGTAGGATCCTACGGTCTTGGCGTGCATCCGTGCGTCTCTGCCGTCCGGTCCCAGGTCGACGGGCACGTGCACCTTCCGCCGACCACTGGCGACAACATCGATGTACTGTGGAGACCTCACGCCCCACGTGTTGAGCAATTCGGCGGTACGTCCACCCGGCCTCCCGCATGCCCACTATACGCCCTCGCTCAAAGTCCGTCAACTGCACATACGGTTCACGTCCACGCTGTCGCGGCATGCTACCAGTGTTAAAGACTGCGATGGAGCTCCGTATGCCACGGCAAACTGGCTGACACTGACGGCGGCGGTGCACAAATGCTGCGCAGCTAGCGCCATTCGACGGCCAACACCGTGGTTCCTGGTGTGTCCGCTGTGCCGTGCGTGTGATCATTGCTTGTACAGCCCTCTCGCAGTGTCCGGAGCAAGTATGGTGAGTCTGACACACCGGTGTCAATGTGTTCTTTTTTCCATTTCCAGGAGTGTATTAAATATTTCTCCAGCTCCTTCTCTATTTCAGACCTGCAACTCCAGAACAAACAACCCACTAACCTGCATCTTATCCAAAACCATTCTGCCTAAAACAAGAGATGAAGCTTTATCCATTATCACCGGCGCAGCTACCAAGCTCTCTTCCTTCTGTCCACCATTTAACTACAATCTGCCGTATCGCCAGCACTATACCTCAACACTATCCCAGTGCGCGACTGAATTAAAGTATCACTTTCTAGAAACACTGAAACTGTTACACAACGCAACGCTTAAGCTTGAAATTTGGCTCGATGGAGCCTACCACCTTCCATTGCAATGGTGCGAGAGCGTGACGCCTGTGACGTCACCCTCGGGCTCGATGACGCTTCAAAGACCACGGTGTTGACACTTTCGAAAACGGGCCAGAGCTTGTAACACTTACATCGGTTAGAAGTAGGTTTATATTATGTAACTGTGTATCTGCAATTATGGAGACTGTATTCTTTGTTATTTAAAGTATTTGATTTGTTACAGGAAAATTAGAGTTTTGCAATGTATATACGAAAAAAGCAAAATGATTTGTTAAAATGATAAATTATTACAATATGTGTATGTTCATAAAAAGGAAATGTTTATTGATAGCTGGTTCATGCTTAGGGCACTTGAATTTGTGATTTATAAAAGATGTAGGGAAGTCCCTCCGCAACGGAAGTGGCATGGCGGGATGTAAAAGGTGGTTTTGGCGGTCGATCTGAGCGGCTCCTTGGTATGAACCGTACACAGTAGTGGCTAGCCGTAGCACGGTACACTTCGACGGTACTAAGAGAAGCAACTGGTTGCTGCTTTACAATGGATTTGCCTCGGTTGTGGATCTGGCTATTTTTGGTATTCTCGGCAAGAAGGAATGGCTCTAATATGGTGAAAATCCGACGCCAAGAAGAGATTTTATAGAGCATTCGAATATCAAGAGCAGTGAGTACAGTTAGTCGCCATGTCGCTTGCCACCAATCTTCGCCGCTGCTTCACTAACTTCATACATTCGGTAATGTATATGGGCATGGACCATTTAATTTGTGTGTAGTTTGGATAATAATCAAAAAAACAACTTTGTGTCCAGAACCATATTTTCTATCCTAATCACGAACCTATGCAGGGTCCTCACCTAAGGGCTGTCCGCCTACTTAGCTGGGTGGTAACGTGCTTACCTCCCCTGCAAGCGAGCCTGGGTTCGATTCCCTGCGTAATTGGAGATTTTCTCCGCTTGGGTGTTGTGTTGTCCTCGTCATCATTTCATCCTCATCACCGGCCCGCAGGTCGCCCAATGGTGAAATAAGTCTTGCACTTGGCGGCCGAACTTCCCCGAATGGGGCCTCCCGGCCTACCATGACATACGCTCATTTCCATATACCTAAGTGCTACTAAAACCGAATCTCATGATTTAAATGAACATTTCTTGCATTCAAGGGTTTTAAAGTGATTTTTGCTTAACGTAAAAGGAGTAGTAAAAGTTAAAGTTAAAATCACAAAAGTGAAGTTAGATAGGATTTTGCTAAAGTATCCTAAGTTTATTATTATAGTTTTGTAGGAATACAGTGCAAGATCGTGTAAGTATTATTGTCTAAAATACCTGCTTTGCAGGTGATAAAAAGGCAAATAAGCTCATTTTCAAAAATAGTGAGGTTTTGATTTCTATCATGAATGGTCCCTTTTTTGAAGTTAATTGTGTTTTATTGGCTTACAAAGTAAATTATGAACTACTCCAAGGAAGTTAATGATTGTATTTTTGAATTACTCTTTCTTTAGTGTAATAATTAGAGAGAGTTTACCAGAGAAGCTACACTAGGTTTGGGCCCCATCATATTCACCACTTATTAGGAAAAAATATAACTATTACTATCGCTAAGGAAAACTGATGTATTTAGAGGAGCTTAAGCAGTGTATTTATGATATTATTCATGTTTATTGATATTTTTTGTGTGTCAGTTAAGATAAAAGACCCTCATGTCCAAATTTAGTTCTGCAATTCATGCAGTAACATTGCACTAATTGATTAAGTAATGCTCTTGAGTGTAGCTGTCATTGGTATGAGCTTGGTGCAAAATTACTTCTTGTAATTTACTGATGTGTGCCTTGTTGGTAACTGCTGCTACACACAGTTCAGAGTGCACTGTGTCAGTCTGTATCCTGTTTGCTATTTAAAGGGAAATTTCAACGAAAGTAACTTCAATAACCAATATTCAATTTTATTAAACGTATATTTCCAAATTAATGTGCCTAATTGGGCTGGCGACTGTTCATTTTTTTTCATTCACTTATGATTTTTTCACTTCCATTAACTCCCAAGGTTAAAGTCCGTTTGGTTTTTTCGGTTAATTTTACTAAATTCAGAATTATAGTCTGATACTTTGGTCCATTAGACATACTGCAGGGAAGCAGCCTACTCACGCCATAGTAAATTCACATCAGTCTTTCCATTGTGTGCCAGCCTAGTCCGCTGTAACTAGCTCTGACGTCATAAATGTTGCGCAATACTTTAAAAATCAAGTAAATAACCTGAAACGTTTCTAGCATGTCAGGAGTAATACTAAGACAATATGTGTCGAATATCAGTTCAATAACTTTAACCATTTTCGAAATTTGGACGTTTTTCTGTAAAAATCATTGGCGCAACAGAAAAGAGCTAGAAACTTAAAAATTTATATTTAGATTCCTTTTGCATAATAATTTAGTAGAAACAGTATTCTGGATCTCACAAATTAAAATTTTAGTTGAAATTCATGATTTTCTGGTTTTTGTCTTAGAAATTAAGGAAGCAAGATGGATTAAGTAGGCGAATAAATAAGGCTAGGATGTTTAAATTTAAGTAGAAGGGAGATCCGCTATAATCATAAAGATGTGAGAACTTTCTACCGAACAACTACAAAACTATAGTGATAGCGTATCTCCACAGGGCAAGTTCAGAGCTCGTCTACTGCGTGTAGTGTAATTAAATCAATTATCTCGCCCAAAATATTTGTCTTAGCCACATCAGACTTTTATTATGATTACTTACCTGTGTGCTGATTGCACATTTAAATTGAGAGCTTCATCGGCCATCAGCAAAGGAAGCAATGATTTATTCGATAACTTAAAGTGGTGCATTACTAGCCCAGCAGCTAGTCGGGAGAGCGGATTTGATCAGGCATTCCCTTAGCCGTCCGCACCGCGGCTTTATATATAAGAACGCTGCGTGAGAGAAGAAGGCCCCAGTTCTCTCCAGACGTTGATTAGCGCACCACCTCTGCCGGGAGTCGCGTCGCGTCTGTATCATTGCTATAAACAGCGTCAGATGCCATAATAAGTTACTCGGGATACGCATAACCATGAAATCATTTTCGAGTGAAGTGTTAATTCTGGGATGACTTTAATGATCTATCTTCAGTTTGCGTATGTCGTATTTTCACGTGCCGCCGCGGGACAGACATTCTACCATTACATAGCGTGGCGTTTGATGAACATTATCATCAAATTATGGCGAGCATTCACTTAAACATTTAATTTGAACAGTTATAGTTGCATCAGCGAATTAGACTCTGAACTGCTCTGGTAGTTGGATTGTGTGGATACTTTTTGGTCTGTGACTTTCAGAATATAGGGAACATTTTAGAGAGAATGGTTTTCAATTATCAATCCCAGACAATCTCCTAATTCCTCAGAGCTATAAGCTGTAGCTATAAATGTATTTCTCAGATGAAGTGGGCACTAGGAATTCTAATTACAGGCTTCACATTTTGCTAATCACTTTCTGGTTGCCAATATTGTTGTTAGAGTGCCAGTGTTGAGAACAGAAAACCACAGCATTAAATAAATAATAGGAACATTCATTTATAATAAACAATTTATTCCATTCGCCGCCCCACATATGTTGCTAATCGGCCGGAAAAGAAACTGAGTAAATGTGAAAGTGATTTTTAAATATTCGGATTGGGGAGTGAAATGCGACACGCAACTGAGTAATAGAACAGTGATAGTGTTACGTGTGTATGTGGACGACGTAATTGGATTAACAACGCATCTGGATTGACGAAGCTGGCACTGAGTCTAGCAGTGCTGCCGGCATCGCGAGAAGCCAGTTTCGCCTCACCGCAATCGTCCGCCGGAGCAACCGGAGCCATGCCTGCAGTTGCGGGCCATGCAAACACACAGCAGCCGTTGAAGTGCCGTCTGCAGTTCAACGCACCGCGTCGCATCAGTAATCCTGGTACGCCACGCCGGCAACGCCATACATCGTGCAGAAGGAACTAAGTTAAGTGAAAAGCTGTTAAAATTTTTACTGTCGGCGATGGAACCCCAAAAAGAAACAGAAGTTAAACTTAAATCAGAACCTATGTCTGTTGAGGGAACTGTAAATCCAGACAACGGTTCAAGTGTAAATATGCATGAAAATAGTAATGTTAAAGTGAAATATGAAGTATTGTCTCCTGACGGTAATGTGAAAAGGGGCAATGATTCAATAATAGAGACCCCTGTAGTAAAGCAGAAATCAGAAATTGTTAATTTATTGGATGATAGTTTACCTGATGAGTTCAAAACGAAACAGTCAACAGAGGTGGTAGAGTTTAAGAAGGAGAAGTTAGATATGACTGATCAATCAGAAGTTTCATTTAGTTTTGATGATTCTGGTAGTGGAGCTAGTTTTTTGTCACCTGAGTGTGATAAAAAGCCAGCTAGTGAGCAACCCAAAGATACTGGGGCTATTGATTTAAACGTAATATTACAAGCAAAAGCTGCCAGTAATGCTAGAATGACAGCTGAATTAATGTCTGAAATAATTGGGTCAAAAGCAGTAATGCTGAATTAAAGTATGAGATTGTGGCCAGCCAAACTAATTGTAATAAACGGTTTGAGGCAATGGACAATAAATTAGAAGCCAATAAAGCTGAATTAGAAACTTCCTTCAAGGCTGGTTGCAATAAGTTGAAAGAAGATCTGGACAGTTTAAATTATAAAATTGATTACAACGATGAGGATATTAAAAAAAAGGTTGCTCAACAGTTATCTGAGATGTATAAAACAGTAAAATCCGAAGTTGATGAGGTTCGCAAAGACTTCCAAATGGAAGATGCGATGCTGGAGCACAAGTTAACAGAAAAGATCGCTGCGGAATCTGAACTGTGCTCAGATAGGTTTAAAGGTGTCAATACAAAAGTAAACATATGTCAAGCAGAAGTAGACGCAATCAAAACTGATACTACTCATATTGTGCAAAGAGTAGATAATGTTGAGATGAGAGTAGAAAATATTAGTACTAACATTGCTAACATTGAGACTAAAGTAGCTTCAGTAACTTCTGGTAATGGTAGTATGCAACAAATTGTAGCTGCAAACGCCGCTTTTATCGGGTGTCGGCAGGTCTTGCGGTTCGATCCTGATAAAAATATCCACCCGCTAGATTTCTGGAACGATTTTGAAGATGTGATTCTAACAACTTGGTCTGAACGAGAGAAAATCTCATTTATTAGTAGCCATTTAGCAGGTGACGCCATGCGTTGGTCAGCTGATGTTATGTTGAAGTGTAAAACATTAGCGGAATTTAAAACAGCTTTCATTAATGAGTATTGATCTAGTAATAAGCAAAATGAAGTCATGGATCTCACGTTTGTCACATTTGGCCGAAAAGCTGAAACCTGAAATGATAATACTAGGTCTTGTAGCCAAACTGCCATGGTATTGGCAAACTAGAATTATATCTGCCCCTAGAGACAATCTTGATCGTTTCATTGAATATTTGGAACGTGTAGAGCGTGTGGCTGCCAATGAGGAGCAAGCACGTAATAACAGAAATGCTAATAACACTAGTAGTAATTTTAAGAACGAGCAGAATGGCAATGTAAACATCAGAACAGCAGGTGTTCGCCATCCTAAGAGAGGTAGGAATTGGAGAAATAATTATCAGAACCAAAATGGCATTCCAATGATAGTAATTTTGTTCCGAACAAAATTATGCAGGTAAACAACAGTGCGGAAAGCAATGCTGTGCCAGTTAACTATAATGGAAATAAAGGAAACAGTAGTAGGCCGAGGCAGGAAAACTAGTTCCCGTCTATGAGGACACTGGCGCTCACCAGGCGGTTACTTTTTCTAAGCCAGTAATTACAGTAATTGGGAAGACAGATCAGAATACTCAGACTGAACATGTGGATGAGGGGTCGGTAGCATCTAAGGATACAGCAGAAATATTAGATCACTCACAGTATTTGATAGATACCGTGTTAGAGACGCTTTCTAAGTGGGAAGAGAAAGAGAAGGCGCAGCAGTGTAATGGTAGGGAAGAGCTACAAAATACTGAATTGTCAGGTGAAGAAGCAGAAGAAATTCATGCTTATATTTACGATGAGGATGATGTGCTCTTATCTAAAGTGCCTGTGCAGGATGTTGATACTGTACTAATAGATTTAGGACAGGAGGTAAGGGAGAATGTAGAGGATAGCCTGTTGGGGGTCGATGAACCCAGTAGCTGTGACCAGTTGTCACTGGAGAAGGAACCCGACGATTATAGTGAAAGTGGATTAGCTGTAACTAGTGTTCTGCCCGGTCTGGAGGCGCAGAATCGCTCAGACTACAGTACTTTGGGTCATGTTCAGCAAACTAAATGTAAGGAAGTCGTGCGGTGTTTCGATTTGAAATTAATAGACCGACTGGAAAAGGCAGTTGAAAATGTAGTTCAGGAAACCCCTACACGCTTTGACCTAAATGTAATGAAGACAGATGTCGATTACTGTAGTTGGAGACAAATCCAAAGGAACTATTGGATGAGTTTGAGGAACCACCTGTACAAATTAGAATAAGCCACCCTATAATAATAGTGAATATGTTGGGTATCAATGTACGTTGTCTCTTGGACAGTGGAAGTGAGATGAGTGCAATATCTCAGTCCTTCTTTGATGCATTACCTGGTAAAGACAAGCGTACAGTAATGAGAGTATCAGGACTAAGAATAATTGGTGCTACTGGCAGGGTGTCAAAAACGGTAAAGCAAGAAGCTTTGCTTCCCTTTGATATTAATGGTAATTTAATTTATCATCCATGCTTAATTGGAAATAATCTCAGTACTGAGGTTTAAATTAGCATAGATTTCTTGTCGAAATATCAGAGTGTTGTTGACTTTGAAAGAAGCCAGTTAAAATTGGTCTTGCCGATAACCGGAGTAATTACGGTACCTTTTATTGATAAACATGTAGTAACTAACGATGAAACTTGGGAGCTGCCTATACGAGTTCTGAAAAATAGGAGATATTGGGACGAGGGTGTTAATCTTAGTAAAAGAAAGCTAAACACAGAAGAAGACGAAGCAATTATTTTGGAGAAAATAGAAGCTAAATTTCAGGAAATCGATAAAATTTCAGCTAATCAGAAGGAAGGTGAAACCTGGCCAAATGTTTTTCAGGAAACCACATGTCAATGCATATAGGCTAGAGTACCCTAAGAGTAAAAAGCTATTCGGTCTCAGGAACGTGATCGACCTAAAGAAGTTCATAGGTAGTGAATGAATTCTGTAGGGATGAGTTTGTTCTGTAACCTCTACACATTGTGGCAGCTGTGCAGTCCCAGCTGTGTGAGATCTTCTTTCCATTTCAGGTCTCAATCATTCTTTATCTTTCCTATCTACAAAAATTTCGACCCCTTCTTTCCAATATGAAGATTTTCTGAAACCAATGAATACTGTAGGGAGGAGGTTGTTCTGTAACCTCTACACAGTGTGGCAGCTGTGCAGTCCCAGCTGTGTGAGATCTTCTTTCCCATTTCAGATTTCACTCACTCTTCATCTTTCCTATCCACCAAAGTTTCGACTCCTTCTTTGCAATACAAAAATTTTCCGTCATGACTATCAAGCCATGAGTTTTGTAACCATTCTATCCACCGATTAGTGAAGGAAATACCTAATGTGACAAACCTAACAGTGACATAAACTATAGAGAAGTATGACGTAATTAAGATACAAATGTATTTGAGTAACAATTATGTATAGAACCCTGGTAATATTGTAAGTACAAAGTGTAGTTTTATTGAAAATGGTCCACCAACAGTAATTTAAAAAGATATACAAATTCGTGTACAAGCAGGATCTGAACTGGCAGTGAAACCTATTGTATGCTGTAGAGCTAACTAATTAATTGTAAAAGAGATTGCTTAGTGTTATGAAAAATATGCAGATAAATTGTAAGAATGAACTCACCTTGTGTAGCAAGGAATGGCAGCGTAATAGAATTGAACAGTGTTTGTGGTTGAGACGTGAAGTCACGTCCTTGAAATATTTATAAGGCTGGAGCTGGCCGTTATTTGGTGTAGTGTGTGACAGGACACACCTACACGTGTTGAGGTTATGAGTTGGAGGCGTGAATGGGACCATAGATACCCTTATGTTAGATGAGACAGAGCAACTCATGGTGTCCTATAGGTTTAAGCAATTTAGCGTTACGCTCGTCCATAATTACTTGATGCACTTTAGTGGTAGGTCGGGAGAGACTACCTGAGGTTTCAGCGTCCGATCGAGTGGAAATGGATTGCCAAGTGAGCAAACTGATCAGCTGCAATACACTATAGATATGAAATAAATGTGCTATCCTATGCTTTATATTTTAATGGAGGGAGTATTACTTAAGTTCATACACTAGCAAAGTAAGTAAGTACGATTGCAGATGTGGAACTGACACAGCAGCAGGGGACCAATAAGTGGATTTAGTAGTCAACTAATCGTAGTGCGTTTTGAACACTCAGAACTGTACTATTACCACAAGTTACTCACATGTACAAAGAATCTGAGAAGACAACTACTAATCAAATATACTCATACTATCTCTAAGAATAAGGTAATCGAAGATGAGTCAGTTAAGTAAATAAAATACAGATTTGTCAGGAATGTACCGAGAATTTGTTCAGTGTTCCGGCCCAGAAATAATAATTGAAATTAAATAGGATTTATGATTGTATGCCTTGAGCATAAATTTTCTCTAGTACGTGACTAACGGCGTTTTGAGCCATTTGTTTACCGATTTTATGACAGTTAAGTAACCGCGAGAGTAAAATTGAAAAAGTTCTGTTAACTTTGTTCCAGTAACATATTCAAAGATAAAATGTATATATCCCCATTTCATTGTGACCCATCCTTAGATATTAAGTGAACAGAGTCTGAGGCACTCTTTTTGTTTGTTCTACAGGACAAACCAGATAATGGCAGCCTGGTAGCTGCGTGAAAGCGTGGAGTGACTTGGACACAACTCGCAGTGACCCCTCCCCTTTCCCCATGTAATTTAGAGTGAACGTGAAGGACGCACACCATAGCAACTTCCCCTCCTCTACCCTTGTGAATGAAAGTGTAGAACGCCAGCCAAAGTAGCTACAACCACATGTGTAAAAATGAAATTGTCATGATTTGTGAAATTTTCTTTCAGGTTTAGAAACGACTGCTAAGATATAATTATCTGTTTATGTATCATGAATAACTATGTTATTTTCTTTGAATTTGTGTATGTAAAAATGTATTTAATGGATTTAAGATTTTCATAATTTTAAATATTTTATGTGTTTGTCTAAGGCATTATGTATGCCAAAGTGTTTCATTGATTTTGCTTAAATTTTGAGTGATAATGTTGCTTAAGACAGTGAACATGCCAGCAATTTAAATAATTGAAATAGGTAATCAGTTTTCTTTTAATATTTCTATATGTTTACATTTAAATTTTAATTTTTCATAGGGAGTTAAGATGTACTCTTGCTTCCCTTTTTGTAACTATTTTTTTCCTCATTTACATTAAAAAAATTTAGTAGAGGGTGATGTAGGGAAGCAGCCTACTCACACTGTATAAAATTCACATCAGTCTTTCCATTGTGTGCCAACCAGTCCGCTGTAACTAGCTCTGACGTCATAAATGTTGCGCAATACTTTAAAAATCAAGTAAATAACCTGAAACGTTTCTAGCATGTCAGGAGTAATACTAAATCAATATGTGTTGAATATCAGTTCAATAACTTTAACCATTTTCGAAATTTGGACGTTTTTCTGTAAAAATCATTGGCGCAACAGAAAAGAGCTAGAAACTTAAACATTTATATTTAGATTCCTTTTGCATAATAATTTAGTTTGAAACAATATTCTGGATCTCACAAATTAAAATTTTAGTTGAAATTCATGATTTTCTGGTTTTTGTCTTAGAAATTAAGGAAGCAAGATGGATTAAGTAGGCGAATAAATAAGGCTAGGATGTTTAAATTTAAGTAGAAGGGAGATCCGCTATAATCATAAAGATGTGAGAACTTTCTACCGAACAACTACAAAACTATAGTGATAGCGTATCTCCACAGGGCAAGTTCAGAGCTCGTCTACTGCGTGTAGTGTAATTAAATCAATTATCTCGCCCAAAATATTTGTCTTAGCCACATCAGACTTTTATTATGATTACTTACCTGTGTGCTGATTGCACAT
Organism: Schistocerca nitens; assembly: GCF_023898315.1. Classification (NCBI taxonomy): domain Eukaryota; kingdom Metazoa; phylum Arthropoda; class Insecta; order Orthoptera; family Acrididae; genus Schistocerca; species Schistocerca nitens. The sequence continues at coordinate 87,594,610 of NC_064615.1, read as the reverse complement.
TTAAATTGAGAGCTTCATCGGCCATCAGCAAAGGAAGCAATGATTTATTCGATAACTTAAAGTGGTGCATTACTAGCCCAGCAGCTAGTCGGGAGAGCGGATTTGATCAGGCATTCCCTTAGCCGTCCGCACCGCGGCTTTATATATAAGAACGCTGCGCGAGAGAAGAAGGCCCCAGTTCTCTCCAGACGCTGATTAGCGCACCACCTCTGCCGGGAGTCGCGTCGCGTCGGTATCATTGCTATAAACAGCGTCAGATGCCATAATAAGTTACTCGGGATACGCATAACCATGAAATCATTTTCGAGTGAAGTGTTAATTCTGGGATGACTTTAATGATCTATCTTCAGTTTGCGTATGTCGTATTTTCACGCGCCGCCGCGGGACAGACATTCTACCATTATATAGCGTGGCGTTTGATGAACATTATCATCAAATTATGGCGAGCATTCACTTAAACATTTAATTTGAACAGTTATAGTTGCATCAGCGAATTAGACTCTGAACTGCTCTGGTAGTTGGATTGTGTGGATTCTTTTTGGTCTGTGACTTTCAGAATATAGGGAACATTTTAGAGAGAATGGTTTTTAATTATGAATCCCAGACAATCTCCTAATTCCTCGGGGTTATAAGCTGTAGCTATAAATGTATTTCTCAGATGAAGTGGGCACTAGGAATTCTAATTACAGGCTTCACGTTTTGCTTATCACTTTCTCGTTGTCAATATGGTAGTTAGAGAGCCAGTGTTGAGAACGGCAAACAACAGCATTTAATAAATAATAGGAACATTTATATAACAATTATATCCACTCACTGTCCCACAATACGTGCGGTCATTCTTAAAAATCCTCCCAGAGTGTAACATTAGCTTGTTTCACGGCATGTTAGTGTTATCAGCTCAGTTCATGCGACTTGTAACGTGGCCGAGGAAAACATTTCGGACACACCGCCCCTCGCCGTCGACACGGAAAGGCCTCAGGGAATGGCATATAACGCGTGAATGAAACCATTCCTTTTTGTGGGAAATTGATTCTCAAACATTTCACAACCGAAAACGACAGTTCGACATGCGATGATAGACAGTACGATAATCTTGACACCTTTTGATACTGTTGACACATACTCGGCAATTCAAACCTCCTCGACCGATATCACGGGGCTAAAACCCAGATGTTCTTCATCCCACACATTTCTAGTGCTGTGCGACATCAATTTTTGCTCTGGTGTAGAGGATGGAACTACTAGGGACCGTTCAAAACCATTCAAGGAAGCATGGACGTGATCTGTGCTTTTTCAGCGCTCCTGTTTCACGATCTCCCGTGATGTTATCATGGAGGGGTGCGACATTGGACACATACTTCATTAAGAAGGCAAACTGTCTCTCTAACGGTCTTCTTTTCTGCAATACCGTCGGTGGCACCCGTCCACATTCATCGAGAATTCTAAAAATGTGCCTCTATAGGGAAGACCTGAAAAGTAGTCCAAGATGGCCGCAGGCAGGCAAGTGACATAGGAGACGTGTGAAGTGGATGCCCACATTCAGGTTCCTAGTGGTAATTCTCAGGTTTTCACTGTGATGGTATGTTTTTAAAACTCTCAATGAAGTGTCTGTGGGAGCCACCGAGGGTACTGTCGAAGTAGGAGAACTCAGAGGCACCCTTTGCTGTGTTTTTCACACATGTATCAATGTCGCAACCATCCGTGCCATCACAGGAGCACTGAAAAATCATAAGCACTCTTTGTTTGCATTGGATCACGTTCAGATTTCGTCGAATGATTTTGCACGGTTTCTAGTGGTCCCACACTGCACATAAGAACTGAAACTGCGGCCACACTGCACTCCAAAGGGGTAAGATTACGTTCAGCAGGGCTACTTGCCCATGATGTTCTTAGAGAAGAATTGAACCTGAAGTAAGATGTCAGCAGTGTCTTCCGGTTGCTCATCATAACGCCTACAGTTGGTTTCGACCCTGCAGTGCGTGGGAATCAACGTCCCCCAAGGAAAGCGATGGTTTCATTCACGCTACATATGTCATCCCCCGAGACATTTCCATGTCGAATCTGACCGGAGGTTCGTCTGAAATGTTTTCCTCGGCCATTCAAGAGAAAACGGCGTGTTTTCAGAGTCGGGCATCGCGGTTCTGACGTACATCGCAGAGGCGTCAAACGAAGGGGTGAAGTGTGGGTAAGAGGGGCTGCGACATGTGACACGTCCACGGTGGCTTTGCGGAGAACTATAGTGAAATTTGGTGCCTATGTGACGTCATTAAGCCTCTTTACTCGTCACGTGAACCTTTGAGTTCCGGCTTTTTTTCTAAAGCGTCAACACTTTGCTGTTTGAAGCGTTGTCGAACGTGAGAACGCCACGGTTTTGCACCATTACAGGGGAAGGTAGTGGGCTCCTTGTAGCCAAATTTCGAACTTATGCGTCGTAACTGTAGACAATTATAGCGTTTCGGAAAAAGTGATTCTTTAGTCCCAATACGCGGTGCAGACAGGCATAAGCAAAGTTTTGGTAATGTTGACTATACTGTATTTCACTGTCGATCAGAGGGGAAAGACGCCGGTGTATGGAGAATGGTTTTGGATGCGACGGAGGTTACTGGGTCTTTCGATCCAGAGTCGTACACCTGAAACTGAGGAGGAAATGGAGAAATATTTGGTGTTATTTATAGATACAGTAAAAATGCGATACGTATTGCAGTCATGGAACGGTATCTGATGTGTCAGGAGAGGTACAGAATGCAGTAATTAAGATCGTGTGAAAAATCACTTTGCATATCTGGTCAGGTTCATTTTAACTGAGCATAGAAAGAACTGACTGATCAAACATCCAAAAGTTACACAAGTGCTTTACACAGGTTCTTATGGCTTGCTCGAAATATCTGTTAATTTTTGGACAAAGTTTTAATATACAGGCATAGCAAGGCATCTGTTATGCTCTCTAAATTGTTATGGGAAATGGAGTAAAGTCTGGTCCAACTAACATGTTAGTATATCAGTGGCAGTTAGAAAAGCCAATATAACGCACTAAATAGAATTTCTGTCAGAGGTAAGCGTAACTTGCACACACACAAAGCATACACTTGCGCTCATTTTTCACAATAAGTTATTCAAATAATATGGCATAGCTTTGTCCGTATATGTCATTTTCTTCTTCTTGTGCACTTCTCATTCTATACTCCAAGGATCAGAACGAGTCGTTTTAGATGCTGTCCATTACGGAGCAATGATCCTCTTCTGCCAGTAACCAGAGGAGATGGTGTGAGACAGAGGGTTTCCACAGTGCGGCTGCCATGGTTGCACAATATCGTGTTAAACACCGGCCCAATAAAAATTTTAGCGGTTGCCGCTCGTGAGCTTATAAACACGGGAGTATAAATACTTTTCTTTTCCTGTGTGATTTATGACGAATGCTGTGTCCTCCAGTACTTTCTGTTCTAAACGGAAACTTTTTGTTTGTGTAGGGTACTTTCAGTTCTACCAGATTTGTACGTCATGCTGACGAAATTATATTTCTATTTTAATCAAGGTTCCTGTAAGCACAGCCTCACTTTCTGTATATACTTGTAACTGCAGAGCCATCGGATCCATTTTCTATCGCAGTCTGCTTCCTGATCTCATTTACTTTGTCAAACATTTATTGTGTTAAGGGCAGACGTAGCACTGTACGCAGAAATCAATGAAAATAGGCTTTCTTTTACCGTTTGGAATGACACGATTTCGCATGGATTATAATATCTGTCATGTTGGTTTCCTAAGATCAGGGTGAAGACTCAACGAAAATTTTGAAATTTAAAGAATTTTTATACAAAAATCCTTTAACAGTCCAGATAGCAATATTTTAACAACCATTGATTACTAGTTTCGCTTGGGCAATCAATTATCTTCGTATCAATTTATGAAATGAATGAAAATTAATGAAGTGTATAAGCACTGTGAGTAGACACTGTACGTATTTTACTGATTCACCTGAAGATGGCTGATTGCTCAGCAAAACCAGTAATCAATGATTCTTAAAATATTAAGATCAGGTCTATAAAAGAAGTTTTACCAAATACCTTTAACATTTAGAACCTGTGTTTACATTGATATTTGGAATGGTTAAAATTTGATAACTGAGGATGTTACTTCTACCAATTTCTAAAGTAAATTGTATTTATGGATATATGCTACACATTTTGCGGCATATTGTGTAATACGTTCCTCACCTCCTTTGAATAAAATTATTGCGTCATAGACATATCTTTCATAGTGAAACACCCGTTATTAACCAACGATTTCTTTTTTTTTTTTTTTTTTTGAAAAAACTGTATTTCAAGTACATTTAGCAAAATGTTTGCAATAGGACCAGTCAAACTTAATATATTCCACTTTTTAAATGACTTTTAACTGCCATATCACCTGCTGGCAGCACAAGTAATTTTAAGTATGGTAGACTAGCTAGAGCTTCAAGATGCCATTCAAACATCATATGGATTGTAACTGTTTGAAGAAATACAACAAATCGTCAGTAGCAGTGCATTTTAAAGAAAGAGTTCACTCAGTGGAAATTAAAGACAACTAGAAATAGTACAGAGAAGATGAATATCACACAGACATTATCACAAAGGTGGACCACGACATAATAGATAATCGATATCCTGAAGCAGGCCGTACGTCAGCCATGTAGGAGCAGCAACAATAGATTATTACAATAATGTTTGTTTCCTTATGCATGCAATAGTCGGCTGATGATGATCAAGACACACTTGAAACGCATAGCGATATCAATGTGTTAAATGAAAAAGAAAAAGAAAAAAAATAAGTAAATGGTACAGCAGTCAGCTGAGCAAAACAATTTATTCACAACAGGTGCGGCACCATTGCACCCACACGCAGTTACCCTAACTTACTGGATACCCTTAGTGTCTAGTGTAGATAACGTGTTTGGCACTACTGAGTTTCAGATAGGTAAATGAAAGAAGTCTTTCCACAGCGTTTGCGCCTGCATTATGGAGAGCGTTGTGAAGAAAGGGAGGAGAGTAAGTGCCGGAAATCGCTTGTCGGCGTGGCGGGAAGGGCAGAAGAGGAGAGGGGGCTTCGCACAATGAGCAGACAGCAGACCGCCCCTCCCCTCCCTCACGCCCATGCGCCCGTGCCCCCTACCGCGGCCCGGGGCCGCATCTTTCAGCGATAAATCAGCGCCGCCCTATAGAGGGCCGCGCCTCGCAAATTCCATTCGCTTCCTTATTTCTGTGCCCAGAATTCTAAGCGGTCTCTTCTGTACCGGAAGACCTGCTGCGAACAATGGCACGCATTTGTTATGCTTTCCTTGATATATTCCCAACACGCGCAATAATCAGGAAACGTTTCTTAAGAGATCTCACCTGAATGTCACAATAAGATTTCTATCAGAATTACTCTCTCTCTCTCTCTATCTGTCTCTATTTTGTAATCACTGAAATAACGTCACCTAGCCCCCACCCCACTCAGCCACTATTTTCCTCTCTGGAAAGAGACAGTCAGCCAGAGAGAGAGAAGAACAGAGAGATGTGGGAGGGGTATGTGATGTTATTTCACTGATTACAAAGTAAAATCAAAATTACAAAGAACTTGGCAGTATAAGCCCACTTATTAGTGTGGCACTATAAACGCACATATCAGTGTGGCGTTGCACCTCCTCTGATCTAGATTCTTACATTGCTTCGGTTGGTAAGACTGTCATAAATACGTTGTATCCTCTCGGCCCACAACTGTTGCAACTGGTCTTCGATATTGCCCTGGGACGAAGTTGACGTTCGAGTTGTTCCCACACATCTTCTATCGGGTACAGATCTGGGGATCTTCCCGGACATGGAAGTACATCAACATCATACAGACAGTTCTCCGACACAAGTGTCTCCTCTGAAAGAGCATTATCCTCTTGCAAAGCAGAACCTTGCCTTTCCTTAAGGAAAGGCAAACTTACGGTTCTAGACTTTGTAGATTTAGAGGAAGCTTTTGACAAGGTTGACTTGAATAATCTCAAATTCTGAAGGTGGCGGGGGTCAAATACAGGGAGTGAAAGGCTTTTTACAATATTTACAAGAACCAGATGGCAGTTATAAGAATCGAGGGGCATGAAAGGGAACAGCGGTTGGGTAGGGAATGAGACAGGGTTGTAGCCTTTCTCCGACGTTATTCAATATGTATATTGAGCAGGCAGTAAAGGAAACAGATGAAAAATTTGGAGTAGGTATTAAAATCCATGGAGAAGAAATAAAAACTTTGAGGTTCGCCGACGACATTGTAATTCTGTCAGAGACAGCAAAGGACTCGGAAGAGCACTTGAACGGAATGGACAGTGCCTTGAAAGGTGGATATAAGATGAACATCAACAAAAGCAAAACGAGATAATGGAATGTAGTCTAATTAAATCAGGTGATGGTAAGGGAATTAGATTAGGAAATGAGACACTTAAAGTGATAGATCAGTTCTACTATTTGGGGAACAAAATAACTGATGATGGTCGAAGTAGAGAGGATATAAAATGTAGACTGGCAATGGCAAGGAAAGTGTTTCTGAAGAAGAGAAATTTGTTAACATCAAGTATAGATTGAAGTGTCAGGAAGTCTTTTCTAAAAGTATTTGTATGGAGTGTAGCCATGTATGGATGTGAAACATGGACGATAAATAGTTTAGACAAGACGAGAATATAAGCTTTCGAAATTTGGTCTTACAGAAGAATGCTGTAGATTAGATGGGTAGATCACGTAACTAATGAGGAGATACTGAATACAATCGGGGAGAAGAGGAGTTTGTGGCACAACTTGACTACAAGAAGGGATCGGTTGGTAGGACACGTTCTGAGGCATGGAGGGATCACCAATACAGAGATGGAGTGAAGCGTGGGGAGTAAAACTCGTAGAGGGAGACCAAGAGATGAGTACACTAAGCAGATTCAGAAGAATGTCGGTTGCAGTAATTACTCGGAGATCAAGAAGCTTGCACAGGATAGAGTAGCATGAAGACTTGCATCAAACCAGTCCCTGGACTGAAGACCACAACAACAACAAAGTGGTACCTCTTCAAACTCTGTCAGATTCTGATAACATTGTCTTGCTTGAGCACGTGGCATCTCCGCTTCCTTCACAGTGGTTATTGGACACTGCTGACACCGCTTACACACGCTAACAGACCTGGAAACAACATTAAATACGAATAAAACTAATTCACTCCGGTGGCCGTGCTACATTTCACAGAGATACGTTCCAGTGGCATCTACGTTTATTAATTTACACTGACCTCTGACCATGCCCCCAATGCTTCACTTTCTTGACAGGCGTATATGCTTGGTAACCTTTTATCGAAGAACTTACAAATACACTGCCGGAAAAGAGTAGTACACCCGTTGAGAGGTTACCAACTCGCTCCAGATTTATTGTTTCAACAGTGTATATGAAATGATCGAAGTTACAGAGCCGGCCGAAGTGGCCGAGCGGTTAAAGGCGCTACAGTCTGGAACCGCACGACCTCTACGGTCGCAGGTTCGAATCCTGCCTCGGGCATGGATGTGTGTGATGTCCTTAGGTTAGTTAGGTTTAAGTATTTCTAAGTTCTAGGGGACTGATGACCACAGTAGTGAGTCCCATAGTGCTCAGAGCCATTTGAAGTTACAGATTTATAGCACAAGCGGTTCAGACTTTACAGATGTCGATCCATGCGGAAACACCCCTATCAGCATGTGACCTAGCCTCATGGGTGGCAATGCAGGCGCTGACTCTAGCGTCCATGCGATCGTACGGATGGCGAATACTGTCCTGGGATAGATTATTCCACGCCTTCTCGACGTATCAACCTAGTTCTGTAATAGTTGTTCATTGACGAGTCATCCTGCTTACATCTCATCCCATCATACCCTCTATTTCACACAAGTCCGTAGATCGTGCTGACCAGAGAAGTTACTGCACGTCTTGCAGAGGACGTTGAGTTTGTAAGCTACCGCTTCTGTTTTGCTCTTTTCTGCTGATGGGTAAGCCTGCGAGCCGAACGTATAAGTGAAAAATTTTGCACAACGGATTTTATAACGCTAATTTGTCGCTGACACTTATACATTCTCCATAAGAGTAAGCTTATCCTTTGCTCTATATGTATGCAAATCTGGTTGGTTTCTAACCATATCGTCAGTATATGCTAGAATGTTCAGATGTGCTGATCTACAAACACTGCCTCCACCAGGTGGTTGTAAAGATGAAATACACAAATAAGGAGATAATAAAATGACAAAGGAAAGTACTAGCTATGAAATAATACACTCAGTAGTGTTGAATTCTTTACTCTTCTGCAATTTACTCTATACAAGTTTACACAGTATGAGCAACATTTTAGTTCTGCCTATTCACATTTGGTAAATGTTCTGTCTGGAACTTTCCTGTGATATATTCAGGGTCGTTAATTCAAGCGCGGAATACTGTCATCAGCTATGGCAATTGCAATTATATTTAGAACTACACTCGCGACTAGCAACGTGAAGCCTCATCATAGAACGGAAAAGACATGTGCTCAGCAATTTACTTTACTTCCCTAACCGCCGTTGCGAATGCACGACAGCTACAGTGATCTATGGCTTATCGCTGCAAAGGTTCTCCCCTCAGCGAGATAACATAAATTCTACCTCACCAAAAACTTCTGTAGGCACCTCCACGGCTGCCGTGAAACACCAGACGATCCTCAGGCTCTCGCTACAAGTGCTCTGTCCCAGTAACAAGGTCGCACACCTCGCCAGGACCAACCTCTCTCCTCGACGCCCCAGGAACAAGTGTTTCACAGTTGCTACGCTTTCTCGTAGCTCCTGTTCTTTTTTCTTCCCCCCTTTAATGTGTGTGGCCAATCATGTTGCTGGAAGGCGTTCGTTTCCAAGCCCCAACCACTCTCAGTTTTGCAACCGACCGAAGCTTGTAGAAGCTTCCATACTGTTCCAGAAGCTTCCGCTCCGGCTGTTGGGAAAACCACCTGCACGCCGCCACGCGTTTTGTGAGCGAGCCCCTGTGTCTTCTCCGTGTCCTCGGCCACGTGGTTCCCACTAAGCCGCGGTCCACCCACCGGGGGTTTCCAGGAGCCTACGGGCGCTGTTGTCTTTAGCTCTCAGGCCTGCCTGCCACGCTTGTGTCTTTTCCGTTCCCCTGCCAGCATCCCGTCTCCATCCACTTCACTATCACAGAAGGTGCAGATATTCTGCTACAAATTAAGATGCCTCGCCGATGTCAGTATCGTTTATGGTTTCCTGTCTCGATGTTTATACTATTAAAGGGTCTTCTTTCCGGAATGGTAGTTGTAATGTGGCGCAAAATGACGCCACCTTACAAGTTTCACGGACATGGTATGAGCGACTGTTACCCTATTGGAACAACACGTCACCTTCTTGTTGCAAGAACGGGAAAAGAACGGGTCTAACAACATTCTGCACGTACAGAGTTCTGGTTAGCGTCCTCTCTAGAAACATCAAAGGTGAACGAGAGTGGTAGCTCATCGCACCCCAGACCATATGGCTGGGATAGGGCCAGTCTGTCTTGTATGAACGTACCTTACGAGACAGCATTCACCAGGTCTACGTCGTACGGGCAAACGACCCTAAGTTGCGTGCAGACAGAGTCTGCTTCATCACTGACTACCACGTCACCCTATTCCACCTTCCAATGATCCTCTGAGACCACCAGTCGAGCTCTGCATGCCGATGCTGTGGCGTCAGAGGAAAACAAGCTGGAGATGTGCGTGCTTGTAGTCGCGCTCATAATAACCGGTTCGCAACAGTTTGTGTCGACGCTTCTGGGCTCACAAGCCCTGTTATCTGTGCTATGGCAGCTATACGATCTGCCATTGCTGGCATTACAATACGAGGATCCTGGAGGGCGTTTGCGCTGCGTGGACATCCAGTACCTCGTCCATGGGTGTGACAATGTTCACTTGACCACTGACACCAGCATCGTTGCACGGGTGACACAGCACGTCCAACTTGTATCGCCATACTCCGAAAGGATCATTCCACCACTCGGAAGACCGCAGTCTGACCCGTTCCAAACTCGCTCAGTCGGCTGTAGGAATCACAGTGCGCATTTGTGTCTTGGTTGCCACCTTGCTTCATACTTTTTCACCACACTGAGCCTTCTGGATACGAGCGTTCCTTATCGACAGGCAGATACAGATGACCCTCTGGTAACTACACCACTACGCTGTCTGTTGACGTATGACAGCGAAACCATTAACGGCGCCGACCGGGGTAGCCGAGCGGTTCTAGGCGCTACAATCTGGAACCGCGTGACCGCTACGGTCACAGGTTCGAATCCTGCCTCGGGCATGGATGTGTGTGATGTGCTTAGGTTAGTTAGGTTTAAGTAGTTCTAAGTTCTAGGGTACTGATGACCTCAGATGTTAAGTCCCATAGTTCTCAGAGCCATTTGAACCATATGAACCATTATCGGCACGTCTACTATTCCCCAGGTGGCATATGCCGCCATTCGATCAAAATCGACGCTGTCTTTCCAGGTGTAAGAGTTCATTTTCCGGCAGTGGAATTTAGATGGTTCAAATGGTTCAAATGGCTCTGAGCACTATGGGACTCAACTGCTGAGGTCATTAGTCCCCTAGAACTTAGAACTAGTTAAATCTAACTAACCTAAGGACATCACAAACATCCATGCCCGAGGCAGGATTCGAACCTGCGACCGTAGCGGTCTTGCGGTTCCAGACTGCAGCGCCTTTAACCGCACGGCCACTTCGGCCGGCAGGGATTTAGACTATCAGCAGATTTTATTTCACTTCAACCCGCTGTTCACTTTTACTATACAAATCTACTGTTCGGGTCAACACGACACGACGTAATAAAATGCTGAAAAAACTTCTACTCACAAGTAATAATACACTGAACTTCGTTAAAGAAAATTTATTACTTTAATGTTCATACAAGGTACATTAGAAAAACAGACATTTCCACCAAAAAGTCACTGTCAACAACCATCTGTCAATTTGCCCATATCACTTTCTTTCCTTCTCACTCACTGCAGTTTGCACACAAGTAGGTGATTTTTGTTTTGCATACATGTTTATTACACTTTCCACACAATACGTTTGTCTTAATGTCATTGCTTGAAGGACAGAGCTTACATTGTACACGTTTAATAGAGTTTCTTGTTATTACTGATTTAGCCACGCCTCCCACTTCTTCAGGATCGCGGATGCTCCTGACAATTCTCAAACAATCTTCTGTTCTTGGAAAATGCTTCCTTGATGCAATGTGTTCTGTGACCAGTGACTTCCCAAGTTCCTCCAAAAAAATTCTCTTTCTAGTCAATTCCCTTGCGTTCCAGTAAGGGTCAATCGAAGTCCACAAGAAATATGCATTATACGCAACAACATCAAGAATATTGTAGAAAACTATCATGGGGCATCTATTTGTTTTTCGTTTGCATCTATGTGCTCATGTTAGCTGATCGATAGCGTCTACAGCCCCTTTGGTTGAATTATAATCTAAAATCATTTTCGGGTTCTTGTCAGCCCTGTCACTTATTTCCCCACCATGGTGGAAAGTGCTCATTTGTACAACATTCTTAATTCTCTCAGGAATATAATTGAACGCTGTAGTGTTATTTGTGAAGTAAAATAAAGAGCTATGAACCTCGTTGTTGGTCATATTTTGTGGAACCTCTGGCCTATTTTTACGTATGGTCTCTAACATTATCAGTTTCCTTTTCAGGAGCAGCTATCTCAAATTGTAAGACGTAAAAGAATTGTCACATGTTGCATTCTGACATCGCAAATAGGAATAAGGTAAAGAACTACTCTCATTCCCCGATTTTTTACTCGTGCCGCTCCACTCTCGTTTGCTGTATAAATTTGGGCTTTCGGTACATAAGAAGGTTTTCTGTCACACAGAGTCCATGTCTCGATCCATATTTTGCTGTTTTGCTTGGAATGTACTGCTTGAATGGATGTGTTGTTGTTGTGGTCTTCAGTCCTGAGACTGGTTTGATGCAGCTCTCCATGCTACCCTATCCTGTGCAAGCTTCTTCATCTCCCAGTACTTATTGCAACCCACATCCTTCTGAATCTGCTTAGTGTATTCATCCCTTGGTCTCCCTCTACGATTTTTACCCTCCACGCTGCCCTCCAATGCTAAATTTGTGATCCCTTGATGCCTGCGGACATGTCCTACTAACCGGTTCCTTCTTTTTGTCAAGTTGTGCCACATACTCCTCTTCTCCCCAATTCCATTCAATACTTCATCATTAGTTAAGTGATCTACCCATCTAATCTTCAGAATTCTTCTGTAGCACCACATTTCGAAAGCTTCTATTCTCTTCTTGTCCAAACTATTTATCGTTCATGTTTCACTTCCATACATGGCTACACCCCATACAAATACTTTCAGAAACGACTCCCTGACACTTAAATCAATACTCGATATTAACAAATTGCTCTTCTTCAGAAACGCTTTCCTTGCCATTGCCAGTCTACATTTTATATCCTCTCTACTTCGACCATCATCAGTTATTCTGCTCCCCAAATAGCAAAATTCCTTTACTACTTTAAGTGTCTCATTTCCTAATCTAATTCCCTCAGCATCACCCGACTTAATTCGAATACATTCCATTATCCTCGTTTTGGTTTTGTTGATGTTCATTTTATATCCTCCTTTCAAGACACTGTCCATTCCGTTCAACTGCTCTCTGATATAATTACAATGTCATCGGTGAACCTCAAAGTTTTTATTTCTTCTCCATGGATTTTAATACCTACTCCGAGTTTTTCTTTTGTTTCCTTTACTGCTTGCTCAATATACAGATTGAATAACATCGGGGAGAGGCTACAACACTGTCTCACTCCCTTCCCAACCACTGCTTCCCTTTCATGGCCCTCGACTCTTATAACTGCCATCTGGTTTCTGTACAAAAAGTAAATAGCCTTTCACTCCCTGTATTTTACCCCTGCCACGTTTAGAATTTGTAAGAGAGTATTCCAGTCAACATTGTCAAAAGCTTTCTCTAAGTCTACAAATGCTACAAATGTAGATTTGCCTTTCCTTAATCTTTCTTCTAAGATAAGTCGTAAGGTCAGTATTGCCTCACGTGTTCCAATATTTCTACGGAATCCAAACTGGTCTTACCCGAGGTCGGCTTCTACCAGTTTTTCCATTCGTCTGTAAAGAATTCACGTTAGTATTTTGCAGCTGTGCCTTATTAAACTGATAGTTCGGTAATTTTCACATCTGTCAACCCCTGCTTTCTTTGGGATTGGAATTATTATATTCTTCTTGAAGTCTGAGTGTATTTCGCCTGTCTCATACATCTTGCTCACCAAATGGTATAGTTTTGTCAGGAGTGGCTCTCCCAAGGCCATCAGTAGTTCTAATGGAATGTTGTCTACTCCCGGGGCCTTGTTTCGACTCAGGTCTTTCAGTGCTCTGTCAAACTCTTCATGCAGTATCGTATCTCCCATTTCATCTTCATCTACATCCTCTTCCATTTCTATAATATTGTCCTCAAGTACATCGCCCTTGTATAGACCCTCCATATACTCCTTCCACCTTTCTGCTTTTCCTTCTTTGCTTAGAACTGTGTTTCCATCTGAGCTCTTGATATTCATACAAGTGGTTCTCTTTTCTCCAAAGGTCTCTTTAATTTTCCTGTAGGCAGTATCTATCTTACCCCTAGTGAGATAAGCCTCTACATCCTTACATTTGTCCTCTAGCCATCCCTGCTTAGTCATTTTGCACTTCCTGTCGATCTTATTTTTGAGACATCTGTATTCCTTTTTGCCTGCTTCATTTACTGCATTTTTATGTTTTCTCCTTTCGTCAATTAAGTTCAATACTTCTTCTGTTACCCAAGGAGTTCTACCGGCCCTCGTCTTTTTACCTACTTGATCCTCTGCTGCCTTCACTACTTCAACCCTCAAAGCTACCCATTCTTCTTCTACTGTATTTCTTTCCCCCATTCCTGTCAATTGTTCCCTTATGCTCTCACTGAAACTTCGCACAACCTCTGATTTAGTCAGTTTATCCAGGTCCCATCTCCTTAAGTTCCAACCTTTTTGCAGTTTCTTCAGTTTTAATGCACAGTTCATAACCAATAGATTGTGGTCCGAGTCCATATCTGTCCCTGGAAATGTCTTACAATTTAGAATGGATAGCAGCCTCTAAATGCTACCAGCTGCTCGTCGACGGTCACATTTTCCCCTAGATTATACAGTTTAGGAAGGAGTTCCAACCACTTCTCCCTCATAATGCGAACTGCGGCGATTTTATCAGTACGTCGTCTTTCTTTTGTTACTTTTTTCTTATCAAATCGCAAGAAGCATGATATTTTACACTATGTTTCTAGGGACGTGAGTGCTAGAAATATGTTCCGCCCAATTTCGTTATGCCACAATCTGTTTGTAGAATTCCCCTGTGAGCGATGTAGATCAGCAAGGAATAGGAGTCCTAAGTATGTTTAAAAAAAAGAATCGTCAATATTTGTCCATAGTTTACCATAAACTCTTTGCCCCTCAATATTTGGGATCTTTATTATTCCACTCTGAAGTGTTGTAGAAAATAGTACTTCAATTGACATTTTTATATCAGTTATTTTGCTACTTGCAAACTCCCTGGGTACTCTTGATGACGTTCGATGCAGGTAGGTGGCCGTGTTGTGCTGGTAGCTGCAAAAGTCCTTCTGTGTTCCCGTTTTTAGAAATGTAAGTCTTTACACTACTTTCAACAGGCTGCGGATTGTCGTCAATGTCATCAGAACACCCGCTTTCAGATGCATTGCCGACATGATCTTTGAAGTCGGAAACTGGTCCTTCGTCTCTTCAGCTATTTACTAATTCTTCCAACTGAGCGTCAGTCAATGATGTAATCGCCATGATGTCAAAAATCAGACTGATCACAAACGACAGAGAACACAAACTGAGCAGAAACAATGGATACTTCGAACAGTTGACAAGTTATAAGTCCATTGTTGTAAACGCAACGCCTTTGTTGACTTATTGAATTTCAGAACAAGTATGAGCAATGAAAGTCATTATTACTATAAAATATGAGACAACCAGTAAGTATTTGACTTTGGAGTAATCATGTTAATGTCGGGTCACACTGACCCGAAAATTACGTATGTAACTCTTAAGGTTTGTGACCAGATGACTTAAAATACACTCCTGGAAATTGAAATAAGAACACCGTGAATTCATTGACCCAGGAAGGGGAAACTTTATTGACACATTCCTGGGGTCAGATACATCACATGATCACACTGACAGAACCACAGGCACATAGACACAGGCAACAGAGCATGCACAATGTCGGCACTAGTACAGTGTATATACACCTTTCGCAGCAATGCAGGCTGCTATTCTCCCATGGAGACGATCGTAGAGATGCTGGATGTAGTCCTGCGGAACGGCTTGCCATGCCATTTCCACCTGGCGCCTCAGTTGGACCAGCGTTCGTGCTGGACGTGCAGACCGCGTGAGACGACGCTTCATCCAGTCCCAAACATGCTCAATGGGGGACAGATCCGGAGATCTTGCTGGCCACGTTAGTTGACTTACACCTTATAGAGCACGTTGGGTGGCACGGGATACATGCGGACGTGCATTGTCCTGTTGGAATAGCAAGTTCCCTTGCCGGTCTAGGAATGGTAGAACGATGGGTTCGATGACGGTTTGGATGTACCGTGCACTATTCAGTGTCCCCTCGACGATTACCAGTGGTGTACGGCCAGTGTAGGAGATCGCTCCCCACACCATGATGCCGGGTGTTGGCCCTGTGTGCCTCGGTCGTATGCAGTCCTGATTGTGGCGCTCACCTGCACGGCGCCAAACACGCATACGACCATCATTGGCACCAAGGCAGAAGCGACTCTCATCGCTGAAGACGACACGTCTCCATTCGTCCCTCCATTCACGCCTGTCGCGACACCACTGGAGGCGGGCTGCACGATGTTGGGGCGTGAGCGGAAGACGGCCTAACGGTGTGCGGGACCGTAGCCCAGCTTCATGGAGACGGTTGCGAATGGTCCTCGCCGATACCTCAGGAGCAACAGTGTCCCTAATTTGCTGGGAAGTGGCGGTGCGGTCCCCTACGGCACTGCGTAGGATCCTACGGTCTTGGCGTGCATCCGTGCGTCGCTGCGGTCCGGTCCCAGGTCGACGGGCACGTGCACCTTCCGCCGACCACTGGCGACAACATCGATTTACTGTGGAGACCTCACGCCCCACGTGTTGAGCAATTCGGCGGTACGTCCACCCGGCCTCCCGCATGCCCACTATACGCCCTCGCTCAAAGTCCGTCAACTGCACATACGGTTCACGTCCACGCTGTCGCGGCATGCTACCAGTGTTAAAGACTGCGATGGAGCTCCGTATGCCACGGCAAACTGGCTGACACTGACGGCGGCGGTGCACAAATGCTGCGCAGCTAGCGCCATTCGACGGCCAACACCGCGGTTCCTGGTGTGTCCGCTGTGCCGTGCGTGTGATCATTGCTTGTACAGCCCTCTCGCAGTGTCCGGAGCAAGTATGGTGGGTCTGACACACCGGTGTCAATGTGTTCTTTTTTCCATTTCCAGGAGTGTATTTCAGAACATTTTTAACCACATTCTGCCCTTGCATATTCAGACAAAGTAACCAAATTTCATACAGTTATTTTGATATTTAAATAATATGAAACGAAATTTATGCAGCAGTGTTAAGGATTTTAATCAAACGAGGCTTGCTGCGTATTTTTCATTATATTATTTACGATAAGCATAAATTATATTTAATATAGGTACTACATTTATAAATTACTATGGGGCCGAGAAAACTGAGCTTGGATTCATTCATGAAAAGTACATCAAACGCAAAGGTACATTTCAACTATGGTCGTGGGCAGCTAGGGGCATGAAAAAGGGTCATAGGAGACAATGAAGTGAAATGGAAATGGAAAGAGAGGAACGGAAGTAAGATTAACGTTTCCTCAAAAGCGCAGTCATTAGAGACGGAGCACAAGCTTCAATTACGAAAGGATGGGGAAGGAAATCGGTCGTTCTCTTTTCAGAGGTACCATCCACCCAATTGCCTGGAGCGATATAGGGAAATCACGAAAAGCCTAAATATGTATGTTGAGACGGGGACTTGAACCGTCCTCCACCAAATGCTAAATGTTGCGCCACCTCGCTCGATGAATGAAAAGAGAAGGAATCGTAATCTGGAGCACTTGGTTTCCTGTTTGACGGAGGAAAAATAAGACAAATACGTTAATTTTTGGGAAAACGTTATTAGACTTGCAAAAGGATGTGCTTCAGATTGTTCTTAAAAGCTGTTGTTGTGGGGTACGTGGGCGTACAACGGATTCTTAAAAGCAACAGGTCAGTTTAGTTTTCATAGAGTGCAGCGTACCTGATTTCAGGGGCCGACAGTAGGAAGAGAGGAAGAGTTTTCGAATGTTTTTGTATTATCGATGAGCTCAGCTAGGGTATTAAATACATGTGTTGCGATCATCATGAGATGACAAGTACGGAATTTCTAATACGACGCACTGTCGTATACGCAGAGGCAAGACGCTTAACTAGACCAAGCGTATGGTATTAACATACTTGTCAGTTGGCATCGCACCTAACTAGTCGTATGAAGCAATGACATGGTCAACAGAAGGATGATGCCGAAGTGACCCACAAAAGCATGCTGGTTAGCTCTAGTTCACTTCTAAGACCGTGCCAGATTATACTGCAATAGCGGAGGTTCTGTAGAACACATGATTGCATAAGTTTACATTTCACATCCTACGGAAATATATCCGACAACATTCTGAGGACATAAAGGTAAATGAAAGTCTTCTTGCATGACGCGACATTGTTTGCCCAGTCGACATGCTCATCCATCTGATATGATTTTAGAATACATCGGAGAAGAATATAAAATAACTGTTCACAAAATTCAGAATTTTTTAACTTTCTCATTACTTAGGACATTTCGAAGTTTATTTAAGTCTAGGGTTTTGTGCCCATCTTAGCTCTGAAAGCCATCAGTCATCTGGATGACCACAGTACAGGTACCTTCAGCTCTAACACTTGGATGAAGTGGAAGAGATATAGCTGGAGATGTTGACATAGAAATGAAACTTACTTTCGGTATTGTGGTGTGTCCTTTGTGCTGGTTTGCGTACCCCTATGATGCTATAGTCCGATCTCTGGCGACCTACAGAGAAGGAAAGCACCTTATATGATCATGCGAGTTAATTAAAGGAAATAATAATGTCGCACTATGGAACGTCTAACTGAATGATTATTAATAGCAGTGGCTCAATCAAATATGACAATATGAATGCCACACCACACACATAGAGGTCATACTAATGAGAGGAGGGATCATTAGATCTCTAACAGAAGCAAGTGGTCACAATAATAACCAGTTTTATAACCGAAAACTAAAACGTGTGAGTTACCCACTGAGATAAACTATTGAGCGTTAAATACTATGACAAGGGGGTTCCAATGGTGAGCTGTAACGCTGGCACCTATGGGTGAGCATGATAAATGCGAAGTTACGCAAATAATACATAAATACGACCTATTCTGTAAGCATGGTTAATAAATTACATAAAAAACACAGAAACATAGAGTCTGACACCAGTGGCATCACCAAAGTGCATATTGAAAGCAAACTAGCTGGTTACGAAGTCTTAAAACTAAATAGGTGGCTTCTGAGGCAGTGAATAGTATCGTATCACTACAGAAACGCCGGTCGCAAGGATAGCACATCTTACCAAATTCGCAGCAAAGTGTGGAATGCTGTGGTAGTAGTGGCTGGATGCTCTGAGATGAGGTCAGTGCTCAAGTGGAGACAGCATCCAGTATACTACCCAGACCTGTCTCGCTGTCGTCCTAACTCTGCCTTCTAGCAATCAGTCATTACTCTTCAAAAGTTAACGGGAAGTCATCGCCCTTCCGTCTCTTAATGTCAGGTGTTTTCTGTTCCATCTCCTAATAAGAAGTGTTCTCCTTCAGGACACTTCGTAACTTCACTGTTTTCGCCGGAGAAGGAACCCAGCGGCCAATGACGGTAGAC